>NW_024429182.1:48842195-49314695 GCF_017639785.1 Mesocricetus auratus
GCAAAGGCTCTAGAAAAGAGCCCAAGCCAGTAACAAGGAGGTCCAACAGCGAGCGCCAAGATTCACCTGCCCTCCCTTTCTTTTTTTTTTTTTAAAGATTTATTTATTATGTATACAGTGTTCTGTCTGCATGTACCCCTGCAGGTCAGAAGCAGGCGCCAGATCTCATTACAGATGGTTGTGCGTCACAATGTGGTTGCTGGGAATTGAACTCAGGACCTCTGGGAGAGCAGTCAGTGCTCTTAACCTCTGAGTCATCTCTCCAGCCCCCTGCTCTCCCTTTCTTAACAGCAGCAAAGGGACACAGGTTTTCCTGAGACTGGGAGACCTCCAGGGTACATCCTAGGACCGACTCCCCCAGCTGCTATGGGCTGGGGTCTGGGTGGCTTCCCTGCAAGGGAGCCAGGGCTCAGGATGAGGGGTTCTCTCCAGCCTCATAGCAGACTGGTCCCCCATGGGAGGAGGCTCCTGCCCCGACATATGTACTCAGAAACTGAGCGAGCATTGTCCCTACAGATGAGCATGCCCTTGTGGGGGGGGGGGGGCGGGGAACGAAGGATCCCCGAGAGTCTGTGTCACACCTTCCTTCACCGTTATGGTTGTTTTGGTTCTGGTTTGTTTTTCCTTTTTTCCATTTGTGTGCAGTAGCTGGGAACAGGGAAAAGGGGAACGGGCTGGATAAAGAAGTTTGGGATGCAGAGACTTCTCAGGGGTTAAGAGCACTGCCTTCTCTTGCAGAGGACCAGGTTCAGTTCCTGGTAGCCACATGGTGGCTCACAACCATTCCTAACCCTGTCCCAGGAGACTAGACAGCCTCCTCTGGCCCTTGTGAAGCACATGGTACACATACATATGGGCAGGCAGGACACTCATAATACACACAAAATAACCTCTCTGTTAAAAAAACAAAACAGGACAGAGAGATGGCTCACTGGCTAAGGGCACTAGGTGCTTTTCAAAGGACCCAATTTCAGTTCCCAGCACCCACATGAAGCTAACTCCAGTTCTCGGGGATCTGACACCCTCTTCTGACCTCCACAGGAGCCAGGCACACACATATAAGCAGGAAAAATATTCATATGCATAAAAAGTTTTAGTAAATATTTTTTTTAAATGTAGAGTGGAAAGAGAGAGTAAAAAAGAATGTGGGGGCCGGGCGTTGATGGTACACGCCTTTAATCCCAGCACTTGGGAGGCAGAGGCAGGCGGATTTCTGTGAGTTCGAGGCCAGCCTGGTCTACAAGAGCTAGTTCCAGGACAGCCTCCAAAGCCACAGAGAAACCCTGTCTCGAAAAACCAAAAAAAAAAAAAAAAAAAAAAAAAAAAAAGAATGTGGGGATATTGGAAGTGACAAACAGAAAAAGAACTTAAGGAAGGGGTCTGGCACAGCCTGTGGTTAGGGGTGAGGCCTGGGCAGAACCAAGATCTATAGTGTTGCCTGGAGCCAGGAGAACAGGAACACAGGGTCTTGTGCTGAGAAGGCAGGACTACAGCCCAGAGGGCAGGGTAGGGGCCTGGTCCTCACCTTCACAGGACACACGGTCAGCTCGAAGCCTGAAGCCAGGTCTGCAGGTGCACAGGAAGCTGCCCACGGTGTTATGGCAGGAGTGGTGACAGACTCGCCTCTCCTGCGGCCGCCGACACTCGTTTACATCTGCGGAAGAGCCTCACTGCCTTACATTGCCCGGGCAGCCCTTTCTCCTCCTCCCACCCCTGAACCCCAAAGACTCAGAGTTCACCTCCAGTTCTCATTTCCAAACTGTCTTAAAACTCACTGCCCTGCTCAAAGCAGGCTCAAGACAAATATGTAACCCTCTACGCAGTAAAAGGTCTTTTTCAAACGCATGGGCCCATAAACTAAATATAGTAATCCCTTTCTGGAAATCTCTAAGGGCTAAGAAAACAGGAGTTTCCTTCTAAACCAAAGGAATCAAAACATATAGTAGTTTGTTTACTCCAGGGAGCAAAGGCAGCCAAGAAAACGGGTGAGCAGAGAGGAGTCCTTGATGTGTATCTGGTAGAGTAGCGAAGAGAATGTAGCCATGGCCAGGGAAGCCCAGCTTGGGATCTTCACGCAGAGCGATACCAAGCATGGGATGGAAGTACTCTAAGCAGAAGTTCCACAGGACCGGAAGGTCCAAGTGTTGGTCTTCCCAGGTTCCAGACTGACCTGTCATCTTCCTGATTGGCAGTCTAAGCGTACCACACACAGGCCGCAGATCTCACCTATACAGGAGTGCCGGTTGCCGTGGAGGTGGAAGCCAGTGCGGCAGGAGCACTTATAGCTGCCAATGCTGTTCTTACATCTCTGCTGGCAGGGCCTTCCCAGGCACTCATCAGTGTCTGTGAGGGGAGATAACAAAGCTGGCCCCCATTTCTCCACAGGACTTAGACTCTTCCCCACACACACATCCCACTCAGGGCCATGGGGTCATCTTTCCCAACTTCTAGACTCCCCTACCAGCTGACTGTCTCCACGCTCACCATGTCACCCCAGCCCAAGCCACCTTGCCTCTAGAACAGACACGGCCTTCTTGAGCCCTCTGCCTGTGTTCCCACCAAACCATGAGCCGTCTTCCTATAACAGTCCCCAGGAGGTCCTCACCCAAGGCCATCTGCAACGGGCCACTCTGCTGCAAACCTCAGGCTTCCCACCCACAATAAGCAGCACTCATGAGACCATTACACATCGCTATGGGGGCCAGTGGAATGGCTCAGCAGACAAAGGTGCCTCCCTCCAAGCCTGATGCGTTAGATCCCTGGGATCCACATGATAAAGGAACTCCCTAAAGGTCTCTGACCTCCACACGCACACTTAAATGTAAGAAAAATCAATCAATTAATTAATTAAACAGAGCTATGGGTGGACATTCCCAGGCCTCACCCTCACTCTTACTCATTTCCCCACATCTCCTAAATATGTCTCATTCCTTCCCCTTGGACTCATATTCTTTCTACCCCCAAATGTCTTTCCCTCTTGTCTGCACAGAAGATAAGTCTTCAGTAGGCTTTAAAACCTTCCTCCACAGAGCCTCCCACATAAAAACTCTCCCAGACTGTTGTTTGAAGCTGGGAAAACAAACAAACAAACAAAACCTAGAAATAACCTCCCTGTTTGTCAGCAGAACCCATAAGCTATGGGACACCTGTACCACAGAGAACCAAACAGTTAAAAACAGCAACAACAGATCCGTTTGGTCTGTTTCCCTGATGTGGGAAGAGCTTTAAGAGCAACCAACTGCTTAGGGAAAAGAAAATGGAGAAGCAACTGTGATCAGGCCCTAGCTCCAATGTGATTGTGGGTAAATTATTTGTGTTAAGCCTCAGTGTTCTTATCAGTAAAATGGGGATAAACAGTATCAACTTCATAATTGTGAGGATGGAATGAGAACACACATGGAAAGTGCTTAGCCTGGTTCCCAGCATGTGAGAGTTTGGCCATCAATAAGCCCGTATGTAAGAACATGTGACTAAGAGGCAGGTAGGCAGGGCATCTAGACTGAAAAAATCTCATTGAAAGCTAACTTTCCATGGTACAAGTGCTTTGGAGGTAGGGCTTTGGGAGATAATTAGGGTAGAAGAGTGACCAGAGCACCCCATGTCCCTCCCTCTCGTCATCTTGTGAGGACACAGCAAGAAGAGCATCTTCTTCAAGCCAGATACTAGCCAGACTATGGCTCTCCAAGGACTGAGAACAAATTCTTGTGGTGTAAGCAGCACCGTATTAGGGCAACTCAAGCAGACCAGGAAAACAGGATTCTCTAGAGTAGGCAGCGGAGGGTGATGGGAGAGAGGATGTGAGGCTCGCACCACAGTGCTCAAGATTCTTGGGTTTGATGAAATTTCACATGCAGAGAAAACAGTAGCTCAGAATCGAGGGGCTTATTTTGTCTCCTTTGCCTTGTTGTGTGAGACTGGGATGAGAATCATCTTCACATATTCGTGCAAACCAAAGTCTCTTGGAAAAGATGAGTGCTGCAAAGATCTCACCCTGCCAGGTGTGGTGGAGTATGCCTATAATCCCAGACGAGGAGGGGAAGGCAGGAAAGTGGCAAGCTGGGCTGTTCAATAACACCTGTCTACAGAAAACAAGAGGAAGACATCTTCTCGCTGGGCCTCCACAGTCCTAGTACCTTGACCCAATCTTTTTCTTTTCCAAACCACCAGACTGGAGGGTGTGTGGGTCCTACAACACAGATACCCCCAGAACCTGACCCAGCACCAAGGCTGGAGGAAGCTACAAAGACACTAAGTGACAGATCATCACAGGCCCCTCCCACTCACAGCCTGCATCCCTCCCATCTCCATCTTGGTACCTCCTGCCTTAGGTGTATCTGCCCCTTGTCCTCCTGAGATGGTTCCTTCATCCCCACCCTTCCCTATGACAGAAGCAGAAAATTTTAAAATGACTTGCTTCACAGCAAGTCCACCACGAACTGGGCATGAGCATGGTAGAACACGCCTATAGTCCCAGCACTTGGCAGATCTCAGTTGAAGGCCAGTCTGGCCTACAAAGTGAGTTCCAGGACAGCCAGGGATATGTAGGAAGATTCTATCTCAAAGAAACAAAACAAAAGAATTCACCATGCTGGACTCAAACCCTAACTCCATCTCTTACAAACAGAAGGCAGAAATGACACAGCATCCTTCTCAGAGGACTATGGCATGGAGAACATATCTCACAGGACCTGGCAGCACCTAGAAACCACTCCCGACACCTCTGCCCACTTACCTTGACAGCTATGACGATCAGCAGACAACTGCATGCCTGGCCCACACTCGCACACGAAGCCACCTTCTGTGTTCACACAGTGGCCCTCACAAGATGAGCTTAAACACTCGTCAATATCTGAGGAAAGAAAGTCCCTGACACAGCCCATTCTAACTGTGACTGTGATTCAAGGGACAGTGACCCCACTCCTGACACAGCCCATTCTAACTGTGACTGTGATTCCAGGGACAGTGACCCCACCCCTGAGGGATCGTGTGTGCAAGACGGAACCTCAATCAAGAAAGTGCCAAGGCCATGAGGGGAGCCCCAGAGAGAGGAGACAAAGGAGAGGGACTGGGCCCTGCTCTTAACCTGTGCAGGCAGGATAAATGGTGGGGAAGCATACCAAAGGCAGAGACATTTTGATAGTCCATATATGACAACCTTCAGGTCTCCAAAATGGCGGGGCCCAGTGAACACTGTCGTTACACTAGATGTCACTGAGCACCAGGTGTGAGCAGGGACTCAGAGAGGGGCTACTGACGGCCTCACACATCATGGGGATGCTCCAAGACCCAGAGGGGTGACATATGCCCCGCCCAGGAATAGCCTGCTACAGCGGGGTGTCCTGGGAGAGTGTGGGGACAGGAGAGTCAGGGGCAGCCAGGCCTGCCTAGGGGCAGAAGGGTTTGGGGGATACCCGCTGGGCTCTCTGGAACTGCGCTAACCTCCTCCTTCACCCTCCCCCCCATGCACATCATGACACACATATATAAATAAGCAGGGGAGGGGAGAAAATGCCACAATGAAACCTGGTCCTGTAAAAGAATGCTTTTGTTTTTGTTTGTTTTGAATTTTTTTTTTTGGTTTTTTTTTTTTTTGAGACAGGGTTTCTCTGTGGCTTTGGAGGCTGTCCTGGAACTCACTTTGTAGACCAGGCTGGCCTAGAAATCGTTTGTTTTGAATTTTTGAGTGAAGTAGATTTTTTATTTTTAAATTTAAATTAGAAACAAGGTTACTTCACATGTCAATCCCAGCTCCCTCTCCCTCTCCGTCTCCCTCTCCCTCCCTTCCTTTCATGCCCTACCACCAACCCTCCCTCCCCCCTCTCCCAATTCCCACTCCTTTCCCCAGGGAGGGTGAGACCCTCCATGGTGGATCTCCAGAGTCTGTCATTTCATCCAGGGCAGGGCCTAGGCCTCCCACAAGAGTTCAGGCTGAGAGAGCATCTCTCATTGTGAGATGGGCACCTGAAGTCCATTTGTATGCAAGGGATAAATACTGATCTACTACCCAAGGCCCCATGCAAAAGAATTCTTAATTGGTCTAGATAATAAAATCCCAAAGTCAGATATAGAGGAAAATGCTGATTCTCTGACCTTGTACAAGTAAGATATCACCACATGGGACTTTGAATACTAAGCTAAAATTCAGTAAAAAAAAAAAAACCCTCTGGAACTATAACCCCAATTTTATGAAGTGTACACATAAACCTTATACACACGTGTACACATAAGAGCATGTACACGCCCAGATAAAGGAACAGAGAAAACACTTCATTTTGGTAGGAACTCTCTGAGTGAGACTCGAGGAAATATGCACTTTGAACTTTCTACTTACTTTGATATGCTTCCAAGTGAGTTCTCAATTTCTTTACTATTCAGTGGGAGAGAGTAAAGTCTACTGTTAAAACTCCAAAACACAGCTGGACAGTGGTGGTGCACACCTTTAGTCTCAGCACTTGGGAGGCAGAGACAAGTGGATCTCTGTGAGTTTGAGGCCAGCCTGGTCTACAGAGTTTGAGCTCTCTCAAGATAAACAAACAAAAACACTTCAAAAAGGGACAAGGGAGACAGCTCAGTCGGTAACGGTCTGAGCTCAGGTTCTCCAGAATCCATATCCACCAGCTTTGGGGGATGCAGAGCATGGAGACAGGAAAATCCCTGGAACTCTTTGGCCAACCCAGCCAAATCAATGAGCTCTAGGTTTAGTGAGAGACCCTGACTCAAAAAATAAAGTAGAGGGCAATAGAGGAGACACCTATGTATATGCACCACATACAAAAACAAAAAATCAACACCTCCAACCAGGCTTTTGCCTCTGAAGAGATGGACAAGAAACTGGTCATGGTAACCATATCTGGTAAAGGTCACACACTCTGCCTACAGTGATTTAAAATCAAGAAAACAAATAGGAGTTGGAAAGATGCCTGCTTCAGCTCTTGAGAGCACTTATTCTTGCAGAGGACACAGACTTAGTTCCAGCACCCACATGGGAACTGGCAGTTCCGAGGGATCTGATGCCCCCTTCTGTCCTCTCTAGGCACTGCACACACATGGTATATAGTCATGCAGGCAAAACACCCATGCATATAAAATTAAAAAAAAATTAAACCATGCCCAAATTTAAAGAAAACAAATAATACTTAGGCAAAATAATTACTGAGTCTTAGTTCCCTCAATTTCCAATGTCAGCTGACTCCAATCCTGGCTCCATGTTCTTCTGTGATCCCAGTACCCTGGACTTTCTTAGTTACTGCCCCTATCACATTGGAGCTGTCCTTATCCTTATTCTCCTGCCCCATATTTGGAAGCTCCCTGGTAGCAGTCACTATTTGGTCACCTGTAACCTCAATCCCAACTCTGCTCCTGCCCATAAGTACATGTGAAATAACAGGAGGGCAGTACCCTTGGGTGCACAGTTTCTGGCTCCTCTCTTCCAGGTGCTGGACACTGGCTGGCTCCGGGAGGAGACACCATTCCATCCTCTCCTCCATCCCAGGCCTCTTACCTGCACACCTGATACCAACAGCTGTCTCAGTCATCAAGAAACCCACAGGGCATACTCGGGCTACCTCCTGACAGCCACCATGGTTACAGGTGAGATCACACCCATACTCCCCGCAGGAGCCTGGGACGTCTAAAACAAACAGCACAGAAGTAAGCACGTGTCAACAAGCAGCAGAGCAGGTGGCAGTCTGGCCTCTCAGACGTCCTAGGGCTCCTCCTGAATTCTGCTGCAGGGGGGGTGGTCTGGAGGCAAACAGATTTCCAGTCCACATCTGCCACTTACTGTTAATGGTTAACTTCCTAGGATCTTGAGTCAAACAGGAGGAAACCTCTGGGTATGTCTCTGAAGAATTCTAGATTGGGTTGAGGTGGAGAGGCCCACTCTAACTGTGGAAGGCATCAACCCATAACTCTATGGAGCCCAACTGAACACAAATGAGGGACTGAGCCGAGCAACAGCCTTCAACTCTCTGAGTCCTGACTGTGAACGCTGCCTCGCTCTTCTCCACCCTGACAGACTGGACCCCTGAGCTGTGAGCCCAAATTAACTTTTCCTCCTTTAAGTTGCTTTTGTCGGCTCTTTGTCACACCTGCAGCAAATGCAGCTAATACATCATGCAACCCAGGAGAAGCCAAAATTTCCTTGTCCCAGCCTTGTCAGTCAGAGACGTATGAAAAAGCCTACCCAACACGGTGTCTTGAAGATGCCAAGCTAGAACCTATCTCAAGTACCTGATGTCAGGCACGTAATCTTCATGTTACTTTGGTGGTCCCCCATCAGTCATTGTCCCTGTTACCTGGGCAAGTGGCCCCTTGCTCTCCATCCTGGCAGGAACAGACATTGGGGGCGATGCAGATGCCACTCCCACAGCCAAAGGAGCAGAGGGCTGAGAGGAAAAATGCAGGTGAGGGACTGGGCACTGTCAATGCACCCCTGGGGGTGCTGAGAAGGCTTGGGTCACAGGGATGGGTACTTACGCAGGGTACAATGCCCACTGCCCATGGAAGGGGCCCAGCCAGGGCAGCAACCACTCCCGAAGCCCGAGAGGCAGACGTGGGGGCCCAGACGACGTCTGCAAGAAAAAAGCACTCTCCACAATCTGTATGAAGAGATGGCAGAAGCTCCCAGATCATCCACTGGTCTGTAAGTTAGTTAATAGGGTTCTCCAGAACCCCCAGGGAAAAGCAGTGAGAGACTTCTAAATGACCCACAATCCCTCCTGGGGGCAGGACCAGACAAAAGTGTAAGAGAACAGATAAAAGCTTCAGTGTCTATACCCTCTTTACTCACCAAGGACAAGGGTGTCTTGTCTGTTCACGTCAACATCTAAAATACCTAATAACTGCTCCATAAATGGGAGGCCAGAAAAGGAAGAAAGCAGAGCGTCTGGGTGGCATCCCCTAGGGTGCCAACAAGGTACCCAAGGCTGAGCCCAGAAGGGTCTGTCCAAGCAAGATTACCCTTTGGAGCTTCAGGAGATCTGAAGTCAGTGTCCAAACCTGGCAGGCAGTAAAGCTGTGACTATGCTACTGTCCTCACTTCCAAAGGACAGACAGGATCCAGGTGATGGGAACTGAGCATAACAGTGACCCTAAGAGGAGCTTTGAAGAGGGCCAGGAGAGGGTCCCTGGGATGACAGCTTCCCTGCTGCAAGCAAAAGAAGACCAGGAAAGAGGTATGAAAAGGAGGAAGGGGGGCATTCCAGGCAGAGGGGACACTGGCAGGGACTAGACGCCTTAAGTCATGGGCTGGAGCAAGGATCACGAATCCAATCATAGTCAGAGCTGATGGGGATTCGATCCCACCAGCCAGAGCACCCTGTCTATGCCTGTCCCTGTATCAGACACAGGATATAGGACAAGACAGGTTTTCCTGGTTCTTAGGATTAACAATCTGTATCAAATGTGGAAACCTCAGGGGACCATTACAGTAAAGTTTGCTGGGGACTGTCCCTGGGCCCAAGTCCTTTTCCTCTCAGAAGTCAAAACCAGAGAAGACAAACCAGGGGCTGACAATGACATCATACACATAGGAGTGATGATAGCAGCAGCCAAAGAGTGACCCGCAGCTGGGATCCTCAAAAGAGCCAAACAGCTAAGCCAAAGGGAGCTCAGAAAGAGACATGAGGTGCCGTCAAAATGGTAAATGGTAGGGTGGGCACCTGGGGAAGCTGGTGGAGTTCCACCCTCAGGTAGGCAGGGGCAGAGCGCCACAAGAAGCCCCAAGGAGCTTTTCACATGTGGCGGTGCCGGGGAGGCGGGGTGACGGTAGACTGAGCCTGCTCTGGGCTGATTCAGTATTCAGAAACTAGCAGGGGTCTGCGGAACCCACCCACGTGCTGAACCATAAACCCTTCCTTTAGGGCTGCCCCTGCTGTGCATCCCTGAGAAGATATGGCAGCGGGCCAGGCTACCCCCTGACGCCGTGTTCCCTTGCTATGAGCATCACGTACACATGATCGCCACTCCCTCACCAGCCCACTGTGGAGGACTGGAACACACTTAGGGAGGACCGCAGGGTTCAGGAAGACACGCCTCCCGCCTCCTCGGCCTTTGCACACATGCGCAGAAACCAAAGCATAACCCTGAGCCACCGGTGGCTCCAAGGTCCATGGAGTGCAAGGGCAAGGGACACTGAGAAAATCTCCAACCCCAAGGCAACGGGTGCAGAAGTGGAGGAGGCCCCGCACTGCCAAGGAAAAAAGCCAGGCAGTGGAAATCAGATGGCACGTGCTGGGGTCCCCTAGCCACTGCGTCAGCGTCCTCACTTAGTACTCCGACTCACCCTCACCCAGAGCCGGGATCCTATCTTCCTTATGCCCTAGCCAGAGCAGCCCCCAGTCAGGGCCACCCAACTGGCACAAACTGTTCTTTGTCCAGACCCCCTGGTACGTCCACACCAGAGGATACCGGTCCCGCGGCTGCCCTCTGCCAGTGCCTCCCAGCTCCACGCTGTGGCGCTCGGTGGCTGGGCCGCTGAGGGGCGCCGGGCTCTTACCTCTCGGCCGAGTAGTGCCCGGGTGCCTTCCTCCCGGTGTAGCCTCGGGCGGAAGACCCCAGCAACAGGATCACGATGCAGGCAACACGGAGTAACAGTCCAGCCCACATGACTGGCAGCAGCAGTCCTGGACTCCAGTGGGCTCAGGCCCCCGCACCGAGGAAAGGGCTGCCGACCTTGTCTCTCCTCCTAGGAGCGATCCAATCCCCCCAGCTGGCAGGAGAATGAGGACGCCAAGAAGAGGGCTTGGATTTAAGGGAGGACTGCCTGGGCAGGCAAGGGGTGGGGGGCCCTTACACCTTGGAAAGAAACACACAAAAGAGCGGCGCCCGCCGGTGCCTCTCTAGGAGGCGTGGAGCCTGGGGCGGGAGCAAAGATCAGGGACCCCGAGGGCGGGGTTTCACCCTCGGCCCACACCCCCAGCCTGGTTTTGGGAGTCGCCTTCCACAGAATGATTGAGGGCTTCAGAAACAAGGTTTTTGGGTTTCCGTGGAACCCAATACATTTGTATTCTCAGAAGGTGAGACTCGTGGACACTCAAACCCAAGACACTAGGTCTGAGGCTAGGCAGTCCAGCTCTCCCCAAGCCGACCAGGTCTGGATGCATGTGTTGGTGGGTTAGTGAGCTCCCCATCCAAAGGTCATTAACCTGCTTTGAAACCACAGGCTACCTATGGTAGGCAAGGGGTTGGATGGACAGCTTCCTGGCTCATCTGGAAAGTAAGCAGTGGGCAGTAGAGTAGAGCCAGGGACACAGAACTAGAAGTCTCCATTTTCACCTCCTTTGCAGCTGGCCCAGGCTAGAATGATGGACAGGGCTGAGGACTGAGAGGAAGCTGAAAGGAGGTCCACATTTTTACCTTGTTCTGGGCACAAGGACATGCCTAAACTCACCCAGAACGTAAGTCACGCTTTTGTGTAAAGACTCCCAGGAATAGGAAACTCACTGCCATTAAAAATCAGCTAGTTTTTAAAAATAACTACATTTGTCTGAAAACGTGCTTCCCAGACAAGCCCAAATCCTTTGATTCTGCCTCAAGCTGATCCCAAGATCCTTGGCATTGGTGACCACAGATGAACACTGTGACCTGCCTTCCCACAGTTTACTTTTAGTTGATGGGCCAAAAGAAAAAAGAAAAACAAAAAGTTAACTCGGGTGCTTGATACTTGTTGGTTCCATTAATTTGCAATAGGAGGAAAACCTCCAGGGCTTTTGGTTGTTGGTTTTATGGCTAATCGTTATTTTCAATTTGACTGGATTTAGCAGCACCTAGGAAATAAACCTTTTATTAGTGTCAGAACTATTTCCAGAATGACTTAATTGAGTTGTGAAGACCCACCCTGAATGTGACTCATCACTCATCCAATACACGGGCTGAAACCCTGGACTGAAGTAAGACCGTAAGCTGAACACCAGCAGGAATAGGGTGGCCAGCAAGCCCCAGCTCCTGGTTCTCTGCTTTCCTCACCACCTTCAAACTGAGCAAAATAAAACCTTCCTTGCTTGCTTTTGCGGTGGTATTCTGGCATAACAAGAAAAGTAACTAATACAAGTTCTGTGACGATGGTATGAAAACAAGTCGTCAGTCACCCCTCAGCCTGAACCTGAACCTCAGCTTGTTTTCCGATGTTCACAGTTGGGCCGGCCTGTATATCATCTTACTTGGGTCCATCCTATAAGGTAGTCAAGTTCCCAAAGATGTAACCTCTGTGCATGTGCACATTCAGAGACTCCTCAGGGAGTATGCAGAGGCTACAGTTGCCATTGTCACTACAGGAGCACTCAATGGCCACCAGGTGCTTCCTTCCCATCCCTGGGAAGTTACCTCTAAATCTACTCACTACACATAGGGTAAATTCCCTTAATACAGCCCTCATGGTTCACGCCAGCTGTCCCTCACCGTCCAGCATACTCTGCCACTGCTATTCCTTGCTGTACTTTAAGTAGCCCCAACCCTCCTATTGAAGAACTCATTCCCTGGTAGGGTTTGCTCCACACCCCTTGACGGCAGGTGGAACAGCAAAATCCTAAATCCCTGGTACAGAATTCTGGATACAGTAATGTAGGAAACTCCAACTGGAGAGCCCCAAGAACTTCTGAACTTGCCCGGCAGTTGCCTAGTGTCTAAAGTCTTCTGGCATCCACCGTGCCACTCACACCAACGGCTGACTCCTTCAGTTTCATTCGTTCTTCCTTGCCTGCTTGGTCATGGAGTTTAGTCTTCACATATCTGCTCATCTTCAAGGACTAGTTTTCTCAGATGTTTGTTCACTCAGGGCTTCCTCTCCATTTCTGTGGCTTGTGGCTTAACAAAGAGACCCTTCACTGAGTGGCAGATCCAAGATGTTAGCTGCAGAATGCTGGCCTCTGGTTTGACACCCTCCAAATGGCCATATGATGTGAATCAGTGTTTCTAGTACTCTCCCCAAAGACCACTCCTTTGGAGGCTTGAAGTAAGGATAGCTCATCAGTGCCTGCATGGAAGGGCCTGTCCAATAGGCTGAACAAGAGTTCTGAAGATGGCCTTTTACCCTGACAAGTGATTAATGGTGTTTAAGAGGGGATTTGGGAGTGTGCAGGCAGAATGTCAGCATCCAAAGGTTTCTGGAACTCAATCTCCAGTGAATAATACAATAAATGTAATAAATGAGACAGACTCAATGGTCAAGCTCTGGTGTATCCTGTTCCAGTCATGTTCAACCCCAGTTCTCATCTCCAAATAAAACATCTTTACCACCTCCTCTCCTGTCTCTGTAAGGGACAGAAGTGTCCTCAAATGAGACAGCACCACTTTACTCAGAACTGCACGTAGAACCTTGGTGGAATGAGTTTGGCTCTGCATGATGATGAAGTAATAACAATCCAGACTAAGGACCCAGAATCTACACAGAATAACTGTAGGAAACAAAAAAACAAAACACTGAAAGGACCCTAAGATTCCATTTTCAAGACAGACCACTGACGGTAATCAGGGCAGTTTGTCTGGGTGGTAGGTCAATCCACTAAAGAGCCCTGATAGCCAGGGATTGTGCTTGCCTAGGATTCTAACACTCTAAGCACTAAGCACTTAGGAGGCAGAGGCAGGACAATCAACACCAGCCTAGGCTACAAAGACACAGACACACACACACAGATACAGACACACACACACACACCACCAGAGGTGAGTATGGTGCCCCGGGCCTGTATCCCAGCACTTGGGAGATCTGAAGCCAACCTGAGCTATGATGAGACTATCTCAATCCACCCTTTGAAAATAAACCTGCCAAGTTAAGCACAGTGGTGCAACCTTTAATCCTAGTACTCAGGAGGCAGAGATAGGTAGATCTCTGTTGAGTTCCAGTCAAGCCAGGGCTACAAAGTAAGAAAGACCCTGTCTAAATACCAAAAAACAAATCTGCTAAAACAACTGTCACGTAGCAGAGTCAACCGGTCATTGCAGAATTCAATTTTAATTATTACAATCTGGGGTTTATTGCTTGCTTGACTCATCAAAATGATTTCTAGTAATGGGGATGGGCCCTTTTCACATTTAAACTTTGATTTTTAAGAATTTGAATGTTTCAAATTCAAACTGCAACTTTTGACATGTTTATTATTCTTTTTCTAAAGACCCCTATTCCCTGAGGTTTGGGGGAGGAAAGAGGAACTGGGATTGCTATGTAAAGTTAAGACTGCTTAGAAAAAAAAAAATCAGCCCTATCTCCCTGCAAATGGCAGAGTAAGGAGAAAAGGATGAAGTAATATCTCTAGAGACAGACTTGCCAAAGGCCCCAATGCTGGGATGCTTTCTTGTCCTTTTGTTTCCAAGCTAGAAATCTCTCTAAACCATACTTAACTTGCTTGAAACCCCAATTCACCTGATACTTCATCAAAGATTGGTCTTTTGTTTTTGTTTTTTTTTCAAGGCAGGGTCTCTCTGTGTAGACCAGGCTGGCCTTGAACTAAAAGTTGCCTGCCTCTGCTCAGATTAAAGGTGTGTGCCACCACTGCCAGGCTGGTCTTAAAGGAACCAGCAAGTATGCTCAGGACCAAGCTTACCACTGGGACAGAGCAACCCTTATTCCCAAAGGCAGAATATAGGTTTGATCCATGCAGAACCGAAGGCTGACTTTCAAATATGTCCTACTCTTTTGTTGTTGTTGTTCTGGTTTTTCAAGACAGGGTTTCTCTGTATGGTTTTGGAGGCTGTCCTGGAACTTGCTCTGTAGACCAGGCTGGCCTCAAACTCACAGAGATCTGCCTCTGCCTCCAGAGTGCTGGGATTAAAGGTGTGTGCCACCAACACCCCGCTTATGTCCTACTCAAAGACATGGACAGCTATGTTGGGCCAATCAGAGGAATAAAATAAGATGCAACAGGAGGAGCTGGAGAGATGGCTCAGCTAAGAGCATACACTATTCCTGCAGAGGACCAGTTTGGTTCTTAGCAACTACAGCAGGCAGCTCACAACTACCTGTAACTCCAGCTCCCGAAGATCTACAGTCCTCTCCTGGCCTCCACAGGTACCTGCACTAACATGTACAAATCCACATATTGACAGACACATATACACACATACACACAATTTAAAATAAAATCTTAGCTGGATGTGGTATAGCATGACTTTATACCAGCACTTGGGAGGCAGGAGCAGGAGGATCTCTGAGTTCAAGGTCAGTCAGAGCTACACAGTGACACCTTGTCTCAAAATATAAAAATCTTAAAAAAAAAAAAGCAACAGAAAGCAGGTTAGTACTGGGTAGGAAAAGAATAGCACCAGGGGCTGGTTGTGCATTATACAAACAGGAAAGGCAGCCCAAGTGGCCTCAAGCCTGCCTCACTGCTATCAGAAACAACCAAAATAACTGCTGTGCTTCTAGAACTTCTGTCTCTTCCTTGGACTCCTACTCAAAGAACAAAAGGAGGGTACAGACATCTACTATCCGAGAAGCATGATCTGTGACTGTAGCTGCCATACAGAAGATGCCAGCCACTTCTGCAGTCAATACAGAGTATACCTGGGATGCTGGACAGCTGGGCAGAGAGAGGCAGAAACACAGTTTTCTTCTTAGATTCTACTTTATTTGGTAAAATTCAGAAACTAACAAGCAATTCACAGCCCCCTACCTCCTTCTCTGTGAAGAAGGGAGTTCCCCGAGACAAAAGGGCTGTGGCTTGGGAATTATCCACCATCCCAGGTTTCCACTCAGGCAGCCCATGGCCTGATATGCCTTCAGGTTGATGCTCTCAGAGGCAAGAGAAGAAAGCAAACGGAAGCTCTCACTTCAAGACAATGAAACCCTCTCGACCCTCTTCCCCCTACCTCAACCTCCCCACACCCACAACCTACGTAAGACAGCAGAGGACAAAGCATGAGTGTGGGTATCACACACATACGTGCAGAGCTGCTTCTTGGTCAAAGAGCAGCAAAAGTCCTCCCCCAGAAGGAGCCAACTGGCAACACCATTCAAGGCTTGGTGGTCCAAGGTGATGGCTGGTAAAAATCCAGGGAGAAAATATTCCACTTTCAGCCCATTCCTAGTTCTCTAGTGAACTGGTTTTAGTTATAAAAAGCCCTGTTTCCACACAGGTCAGCTGTGGCTCTAGGGGTAGGCGCTTAGAGAAAAGCCTCCCATGCCAAGAACACAAGGATGGGAAAGGGAGGGGAGGACAGGAGGGCAGTGCCTTTAGGACGGGTCAGGAAAAGAGCCCCTGTCCTTGGCTAATGGATCCGGGTTAGCTCTTCCACGACTTTGATGAGGTCATCTGCAGTCGCCTCCCGCTTCATACCACTGCCATCATCATACTGAAACAAGACAGGGAGAAGGGCCATGTCGATAAGAAGGTACTCTCATCTCAGCAGGCTAGGAGATACCTACTTGCCACCACTGTTGCAGCAAGGAAAAAGGTTTCACCAAAAAGCTAGCTCTAGTCCCTAGGGATCTGGTCAGTTAAGCTGGCTCTGAGTCCTCCACTACTGAATATTCCCTCCCAAAAGCACCCTCCCTGGTGAGAGCCCTCTTGAACTCCAGAATTGGTAAAGCTTACTTCCTATAGAAACTTAACTCCACCTTCTATTTTCTGGTCTTGCCACAGAGCCCAAGCCTTTGGCTAAAGTGGAGGGGCTAACTCAGGAAGAGTTCCCAACACAAGCTACCCACCCACAAGCCCACCTTTCCCTTAGAATCCTCTTTAGGTGATGAGCATTGTTATGGAGGGCCACCAGCCCAATGAATTCTGGAAAAACCTGGAGTCATCAAGGCCTAGCATGAACATAACACAGCTCACCTGAAGGTTTGCCACAACTTCTTGCATCTTGGGGCGGCTGATATCTAGGAAACTTTCAATCAGGTCACCATCGATGAAGCCTGTGGCTGGTTCTGTCTTTCTCTCAGTGTGAAAGGATCTCCAGGTGGACAGAGTTGAGTTAAAGAATGTAGCTTATCTGCAAACACCCCTGCTCTCATTCATCCCTGCCCCCGAGCAAGAGGGAGTTGAAGTAGAATAGGAAACAATGTTTCTACTAAAACTCATACTACTTTTGGATACTTTTGGACCTGAAGGAAATGTAAAATTGTTGCGTAAACCAATGGTTCTCAATTAGAGTTACCTTTAAAAAGTTATGTATGGCAAAGTCCAGACAAACATGGTCTCGAAAAGTGTTTCAGGTGAATTTGATGTCCATATCACCCACCCAATTTTAGCCTCAAGACCCTAAATAAACTAATGCGTAGGGAGAAAGCAGGCTACTGGAAGTCCTCCCTGGGCCAGTCACATAGGTAGGTACCTTTCCATGCCTTGCCTGGGAGGACCTGAACTGCTTGCTTCTGCATAGGAAGGAACTCTGGTGTCCTGGGATGGCTGATCCTTTAGTTTCTGGAGTTTCAGCTTCTTCACTCTCCCCTGCTCCTCTGATCCCTCAAAGGATGTGCTCCTACAAGGACCTGAGCTCTCTTTAAGGTAGGCCTGGTAGAGGAACTCAACATAACTCTATATTCCAAACAAGATAGACATCACAGCTTGCTATGACTCACTGTGAGGATCCATTACACTACCACCCCTTTACTACTGTATGTGCCTGGAAAAAAAATTTTGGGGGGGGAGAAGTTTTGAGACATGATTTCTCTGTAGCTTTGGAGCCTGTCCTGGACTTTGCTCAGTAGACCAGGCTGGCCTCAAACTCACAGAGATCTACCTGACTCTGCTTCCTAAGTGCTGGGATTAAAGGTGTGTGTGCCATGGCTGGGTGCCTGAAAATTTTTACACTCAAAAATTGCAAAGACAGGCTGAGGAAACAGTTTAGTCAGTAAGGTGCTTGCTACACAAACATGAGGACCTCAGTCTGACCCCTAGCACCTATGAAAAAGCTGAGCGTGGGGAACAAGTTTATAATCCCAGCACTCGAGAAGCAAAGACAGAAGCACCACTGGGGCTCACTGACTAACCAGTCAGTCTCGCTTACACAGTGAGCTCCACAGTCCTGTAAGAAATAGTGCTCCAAAACCATGGTGGACATCTGAAGAATGATACCTGAGGCTGACCCCTGCCCTCCTTATACACACATGAAGTTAAAAACAAAAAACCCTGTTCTGTGCAAACCCTAGCAAAACATTTCCAGAACCAACTCAAGATAAACACAGCTCTCTGCATGAGCTGGAATGTGCTCCCCAGCAGATAAGTACTCTGGGCAGGAAGGATATAAGGAGTGCTCGATCTTGCCCACACTTTTGATGACCTTATTGAGTCGGTTCTGCATGTCCAACAGGAGGTTATACCAGCTCTCTGACAGTGAGGTCACCAGCCCTGTGAAAGAAGGGGGTAGTGAGCTATAGACACTTCAGAGCCTAGACAAACCAGGGACAAGCTTGCTGCAGCTGAGTATGCCCTAAAGGAGTGACCTTACCTATCATGCCGTTGACCGTGCCAAAGAGCACCGACCCCTGTGTAGGGGTAGAAGTCTCGCCCAGATTCTGCATAACTAGGGAGCCATGGCAGAACACATTGACAAACTCGCCCAGGTGGAAGAGACCAACCTCCTGTAGGTGCTGCCGCTCCTCATCAGTGGTGGCAGCACTGAAAGACATGAGATGTCACTTTCTGAACCCATCTGCTAAGGAGGCCTAAATGAAGGACCAGGTTTGACAAAGTACTATGTGTTGAATATCCTAGAAAGACCATCTGACAGGCAGTCTACAAAGCCTGGCTTTTAGAAAGGAAATTTTTTTTTTTTTTTTTTTTTTTTTTTGGTTTTTCGAGACAGGGTTTCTCTGTGGCTTTGGAGGCTGTCCTGGAACTCACTCTGTAGACCAGGCTGGCCTCGAACTCACAGAGATCCGCCTGCCTCTGCCTCCCGAGTGCTGGGATTAAAGGCGTGCGCCACCAACGCCCGGCTTAGAAAGGAAATTCTACCCATCAAGGGGCATACTAAAGCCCCATACAGCACCCAACATGCTCAGCCCCACAGACCCATAGGCCCAGCCCTAGTCATGTTCCTGCAAAGGCCACGCACCTGTCCTTCTGACATACAAACAAGTTAAAGGCATTTTCAGCTCCCAGGAAATTGTCATCATCCAAGATTTCCACTGCACTCATCCAGTTGGGATTAAAGTCTCGGGCAATCTGAAAATAAACAAGGAATAGTAAGTAAAGTTTGCAGTGTGTATGGAACCCAACTCTGAAACTCATCAAGCTTTTGGTCAGTAGCCAAGGCCCGACCTGCAGAAGGTGCAGCCCTGTGTATGATAATGGCCACCTTAGCAATTCTCTCTCATCCCCATCCCCTCCCACCTCACCTCACCTCACCCGAAAACTGGCCAACACAGGCCATTGGCTAGAATTCCCAGAGATGGAGCCTGTTTGATGTCAAGGTCGGTGAGGCGAGTCGAGGCAAGGGAGGAGATTTCTACAAAACTCAATGGACACAGAATGTGGCTGAGGAAGGACCCTCACCACTGGACTTGACTACCCTTTGCCACTCAACACTAGCAAGGTGTAATATTGTAAGCAAGAGGTCTGAGTTCAAGTCCTACACTACCTCTTCAAAGTTTCCTTCCATGGGCTTGTAGGCAAGCAGCAGCACTGAGCGCATGAGGTCGCCCACCAGGATGAAGTCACCCTTGGTCTTCAGATAGAGGGCCATGATGTTGTTGTAGTGATTACACTCCGTGCGGAGCTCCTTTTCTGTGGTCCACTCGTAGAGCCGCACCTGGGAAGGCAAGAGACATAAGCCTGGGAGCCCAGCCTTTGGGAATGACTAACCCCACTCAATCCTATACTCCCTACAGAGCAGAGTAGGCTGGAAAACCATCTATGTGATATTAGAGTGAACAGTTATTTCAGTATGCATACACATGCTGAAATAGGAAAATCAAGTAAGTGTTAAAAATTAGGAATAAGATTTAACATAGAAGGAACTAAATAAAGGAGATGATCTTGTAAATGTTAACACTGTAAGGGCCCTGTCCTTTTGTGGGTAAAGTCTGGTAACTAAGCTGCAGAAAGAGAAAATCATCTGCACAATTTCTTAATCAGAAACGAAAAAATATTACCTATCTGAACCCTTCTCAAGCTTGTTCATTCCTGAAGAAACAATGAAAATACCCAACCAAAAATGCTAGTGATAGATTGTATGGTCACTTCTACTGTCCCACGGGGGAAAGAAAGAAAGAAAGAAAGAAAGAAAGAAAGAAAGAAAGAAAGAAAGAAAGAAAGAAAGAAAGGAAGGAAAGAAGGAAGGAAGGAAGGAAGGAAGGAAGGAAGGAAGGAAGGAAGGAAAAAAAAATCCTCTTTTCTACCACAATTATTCTTTAAAGAATGAAGGAGCTTCACAACCAGTATTCAGCATGGTCCAGGGCTCCAAAAGATAAACTTATCAGAGCTGACAGGCCTCCCTGGCAGATCCTTCAGGGCCCAGATAATCTCACCACAGCTTCTGCACATCTATAAACTTCTTAGCAGAATGTATAAGCCATGACCTCTTTCACTTTCCCCCAGAGTCCTAGCCCCCTAGATTTGCACTCTGCACCTGACTGAAATGTGGCCCTGCTTCCTTATTCATTAGCAAAGGACCACCTCAGCAGCTATCAGATGTTCTCCCAGTGTTGAAGTTCACATCCCAACACACTCTGAAGCAGTCACCTAGTTCTCACCCCAACCCCTACAACAGGACTATAATCCTTGGTGACTTTACTATTCACAGAAAAGGTACTTCCAATATTTATCAAGCTACACATCTTTCCTAGTTGTACACTAGTAGTTAAAAGATACTAACAGAAATATGGGTTGGTTCACTCTGTTTAAATGAAACATTCTTTTGATATTGTATACCTCACTACAGAGGCCACAACCCTTACCCTTTGCTTAATCTCCATAGCACTCAGGATCTAATAAAAAATATGGGAACCAGCACAGCGGTGCATGCTTTTAATCCAAGTACTCACTCCAGAGAAAGTAGGCAGATCTCTGTGAGCTAAGGGCCAGCCTGATCTACATAGTGAGTTCCAGAACAGCCTGAGCTGCATAGAGATGCTGTCACAAAAAAATCAAACCCAAAACCAAACCAAACCATGGAAGTTCCCATAACCAAGTCCATCCAAAGCCCAGATGAACCTCAGTGCCCCAATTTCCAGCTCAGAGTCCATTATTCCCACTCTTCTGTTATCCCTAAAATACACATGCAACTCCTAGAAGCTTTAAGAGACAAAAGTGTGCAAGCTGAAGTGCATGAAGACCACATGCAATGGACCTCACCGTGCTATTGATGCTGGCTAGCAGCTTTCCATTAAACTCCACCATAGAGTACACAGCCCCTTTCACTTCCTTTTCAGCCACAGTTTGTAGTTTTCCTGGGGGACAGGAGAGATACTCTTTAGTTTCTTTTATAAGCCCACATTTTACCTAATTAAGGTAAAATGCCCCTCTGGCTAAAGTGCATGCAACCTCTCAAATGAAAACCCAATAGAGTAAGTATATACTGACATGAAACACAGCTTGACGCACAAGTCCCAAGACAATGGGAGTGACTCCAGTGTGTACCAAGATCTGCCTCTCAGTCCAAGGCCTTCTATTTAGGCTCTGAGATCTTAAAAGGCTACCTGCTTTCCCAGGACTTTACATTGCTCATAATCAGGACACTGCCCACTCACCATCCGAATACTGGAAGACCACAATACGACCCTGCTTGGGCTCTGCCTCTTCAGGATATACCATAGCTGTGCCCACAATGAAGTATGTGTTGGGGTCTTTGCCCAACTTGCAGGAGACAAGGCTGAGAGCATACTCGTTTTGTAGAAACTGATGAGCATGAAGCACTAGGAGAGGAGAGAGATGGCTGACTGATGATACTTACCTCCATTCCCCCTTATAATCACATGCTTCTGTGAGGCTGTGGCTTAGGAAGTATAAGAACGTGAGCCACTAGCTGCCCTTGCCTTTTCAGACTGTCTATGGCACCTAGCCTAAGCCATCGACAGGATGCCCAACGCTCCATATTTACAGCAACTGATGGGTGTCAGTGGTGTTTTCTCTACCCCACCCCCAGTCTTGCTTTTCCTCTTAGAAGAGTCTACCACCCTGTCAGGATCCAGAAACATTCTAGATCCCAGAATAGGCTAGTTTACAGAGAGAATGTATGAAAAGGACAGAAAAGCTCATCTGCACCTTCAAAAGTGTGCTGGTCAATGATGAGGAGGTTGTGCACCTCCACCTCTTCTCCGAAGGAGGTCTCATGAGGAGCAGTACTGCTAGAGAATAGCTTGCTGGAGCTGACGCTGCTGGACAGGGCCTGTAGACAGAGAAAAGGCATGCCATTCCTCTTAAAGCAGAACAGGGGCTGGAGGTGCACAAGGCATGTGCGTGGAGGATGACCAAGAAGGCTAATGCTGGCAGAGCAGCAGAGCCTAAGGAACAGAGTGTCTCAGAGAATACACTGGAACCTGAAAGTAATGAGCCAGATCACACATGCAAATGATATGTTGGCCCAAAATCAAAGGATCATAGAAGACAATTCAATACCAATGTTGCAAGTCAATCATGCAAAACGAAAAAGATGAACTCACAAGCAACCTACAAAGTAATGGACTCCACCAGTAACAGGAAAAGTTACTAACAAAAATGGAGTAAAGAGGCTAGAAAGATGTCTCAGCAGTTAAGAGTACTTGCTGCTCTTACAGAGGACCCAGCACCCACATAGTGCCTCTTCAACTTCAGTTCCAGGGAATCTGCCTCCTCAGGCAGCAGGCACACATGATACACACACCTGTATTCATGAAAACTCTCACACATGTAAATGGAGAGAAGATCTTTGTACTTTGGATTAAGGGAGGTAATTCTATCAGATATGTAGTACAAGAAGGGAGAACACATGGAAGAAATTGATCCACCCCTATCTCCATGGAATTATGTGCCTCTTAAAGGTTACCTTTATGATAATTCTTGTTTCACAGACAAAAACAAAACAAAACAAAGCCATACCGAAGGTTAGTTTTGCCCAAGTAAGGTCACACAGCTAGCAATAAACCTCAAAACACCAATTCTACTGGGTTTCATTATTATTATACTATTGTCTATTATACCATTCTGCCCTAAACTGCACACATTGCACAGAGCATTCAAACTGATAAAAGAGGGAACTGATCAGTTTGTAAGGTTATCAAACAATAGCTATGAAGTCTGGAATGAGGGTTGTTTCTGTGTATGTGGTGCCGGGCATGGAAGCCAGTGTCTGTAGATGTAGTCAAGTATTCTGCCACTGAGTTACATGACTGTGTGTCTACGTAAAAGTTTTATTGTAGCCGGGCGGTGGTGGCGCACGCCTTTAATCCCAGCACTCGGGAGGCAGAGACAGGCGGATCTCTGTGAGTTCGAGGCCAGGCTGGACCGACAGCCTCCAAAACAATACAGAGAAACCCTGTCTCGTAAAACCAAAAAAAAAAAAAAAAGTTTTATTGCAACCCAGCTAAGCATGCTGTCTTTGATGTTATTGGGGCAAAGGTGAGTAGTTGGGACAAAGTCCATACATTCTGCAAAGCCACATTCTTTCCTATGCCACCCTTTGCAGAAAGCTTGCCCATTCCTACTGCCATCTTTCTTTGCCTACTGTTCTCACCTGGGTGCTGGCACTGGGCCTCAGAGCAGTTGTGCCTCCACTAGTGTCTTGGACTTCAATGCGGCTAGAAAGGACCCCAAAGCACTGAGACACTTCCTGATAGCAAATCTTCCTGCAAAACAAGTACGGAAGAACAGTGTCACTCAAAAAAGTCTGAGACACTACCTACCAGCTCCCTCTGCATCTCCTCCAGTTTGCACTCACCTGGGAGATTCGTAGAGGGGAACCGTGCGAATGTGGAGTTTCTGGATCTCATCAATGGTGCCAATAGTGAGGGTGCTGTTATTGGCCAATGCCAGACTGAAAAGAAGGTCTGCAGTTGAGAGTGACTTCACAAGAAAGGATTGATTCTCCATGACAGAATGACACCAGCTTGCTCCAAAGCAGAGTCTTAACACCAACTCATGCCAATTCACTTGGGAAGACCTAATTCTGATGCCTGGTCCACCAATGCTCTTACATAACTGGTCTGAGTAGGCCTAACAGCTTTGGTTAAGGTCGAAATTCACAGTTCAAGGTAGAAGAGTGAATCTCACATACCAAAGGTTCACTGGCAGCGTAGCCCCTCAGTATTTTTTAGCAATTTATTTATATCGAGTACCTTCCCCCATGACTGCTGAGTGGAACTGGAGGAGTACATAATAATCACTAAATCTAATTAGTTCAAAATTAAAATGCCAGGTGTGATGGCATACACCTTTAATCCTAGCAGGTGGATCTCTGAGTTCTCTGCCAGCCAGAGTTAGAGTGAAACCTTGTCACTCCTCATGCTCTTCCCTTAGAATATACAGATTATAAAGCCTAATCACCTCAGAATCTGAGGACTCAAAAAATCCCTGTGCTGTTCTTTTCAGGATTATACTACCCATGGTCCCACCTCAGCCTTGCAAAAGCTTACAGGTGTTTCTAATAAAAAATTCCCATCTCACATTTCCCATCACAGCTATTTACTGACTTTGATACTCGTGAAAACCTAGGCTGGAGTGGGGACATTGAAGACGGTGGGAGGAGCAACACAATGCCCTCAGTCAGTGACTCCTGCTCAAGAATACAGACTCACCTGTCAGGATAGCCATCTGAGTTGAGGGGACACATATAGTTCACCTCCTTGAGGTTGACATTGGAAAAGACCAACTTGTGGTTGCTGCTATAGATGACAGTGGGCCGATCAGAGCAAGCAAAGACGTTGGTGGTAGAAAGAGAACGGAATGTCCTCAACACTGTGGGCTGGGTGCCCAAAGTCACCTTTTTGCGGTCACTCAGCAAGCCTGCAAAAAAGTATGACATGAGAAAGAAGGGAAGAAAATAAATAGGACAACAGTTGCCTGGTTAAGGCTCAAAGTCACATTCTAAAGCTAAGACCACAGCACCGCCAACTCTACTATTTCTGAAAGAGCCTTCAATCACGTGTTTTTTCTCACCTGTCTCGATGTTGAGCCCAAAGTAGAAAAGAGCCCCATCTCCCAAGGCACAGAGGAGGTAATGGCTGCTCTCAAAGGTGGTCATCAAGATAGATCGAGGAATGATCTCTGTGGGAAAGAGGGACTTTGAATCCTTGCTCCATATCCTGACTGGGATCCTAACCCAAGATATCAATAGCACATACCTCCACCTAGCATCTCCTTGTGCAGTAGTTCAAAGGATGGGAGCTTCAAGATACGGGCTGAGATGTCTGTCCAGAGACCAATGGCACAAAGTGGGGACAGCCCATTGCTGTCCCCTAATGGGGTGATATCCAAGCAAGCCACTTCATGTTCCATCTCTGTGTGGCTAAACAAAGAGGAATGAATATGGCACAGGAAGGGATTCAGGGACCAAGGAAGCTCCACAGAGCAGTGGATACTGAGCAAACATAAAGGCACACACGCACCTGATTTGCCGGAGCTCCTGAGGATGGATCTGAAGGTAGTACAGTGCCCTTCCCACAGCAACAACCACCTGGCTGCTGTTGCAGGAGGCCACACTGATGTTCTTGCCCTGAGGCTCTTTCCACTCGCTGACCAAAGCTTTGGGCTCTTGAGAGACCAACCTCACAGATGCTGAAGTGATCTAGAGAAAGAACAGATATCTCCAAGCATCTGCAAAAAGGGGTCACTGCTACCCCCTAGTTAGAACATTAATAAACTACAGTTCTTCTGCTATACAGTCAAGCCACTGGTTCCAGAACCCTCAAGGGCACCAAAATCTGCAATGCACCAATCCCTCATATATGGTATAGCATCTGCACCTAACCTATGTGTAACTTTCCATATCCTATAAGTCATCTCTAGATTACTTATTCTGGAGGTGAGAATTAAACCCAGATTACAAGACCTAAGACAATGTAAATGCTGGATAAACATTGCTTAGGGAATAATGATACCATCACCCCATATACACTGCAGTGTGTGTGCGTGCGTTTAATACAGACACAATTAACTTTTTTTTTTTTTTTGATGAAATCCAGTTGGCTGAATCCATGGATGACTCACCAACGTGGAGAGCCAAATCTGTGTACTTTTCCCCAAAGTCTCCCAATAACTACAATAGACATCACTTTTTTTTTTTTTAATTTGATTTTTCGAGACAAGGTTTCTCTGTATTGTTTTGTAGGCTGTCCTGGAACTCACTCTGTAGACCAGGCTGGCCTCAAACTCACAGAGATCCATCTGCCTCTGCCTCCCGAGTGCTGGGATTAAAGGCATGCGCCACCAACGCCCGGCCTAGACATCACTCTTACTCTAAGAAATTGACTTTATGCTACTTAATGCTTAGACACCTGTGTATGAGAGGATGCGGAGATAGAGATTGTATTTTATAACTGAAGCTTGCTGGGGCAATGACAACTGTAACACTCAGTTAAGTATCAATGGGGTCAGACCCAAGGACTACCACGCTCACAGTTTTTCTTAACCTTAAAATCAGATCTCTAAAATAAACATGTTCTCTACTAGGCACAAGTAATTAAAATTATTTAAAGTTCCTTAGTAATGGCCGCAAAGCTATACTAGAACTTGTTTTGGTGCTTGGGTATCATAGCTAAGCAAAACTACCACTGAGCTAAACCCTGCTCCTTAAAATGAAGCATATTTATTTTACAACTCTAATAAAAAGCAGGATGACACTATTGACTATTAATTCATCTTACCCAACATGATTAGAAATGAAAGCTTTTTAATGATAGGTGAGCCAGTGTATCTTGACACGAATATTCAGATAATACTTGTCAAACAGTCATTATTTGCGCTCTTCCCACACCTGGCCTACAAACCTACAGAACTTGCCTTCTGGATTCTTAGCAATTTACTTCTGCCAACTGGCTTAAAGAAAGACCAGTAGGTAAAGATGAACAGCTGTTCAATACTAAGGCATTAAAATATCCTGCCTACCCTGGGGATGGCAAGAAGGAGAGCATCAGGTCACCCCAAACTTGAAAAGATGGATAAGTGTTGGGAGCCGGGCATTGGTGGCGCACGCCTTTAATCCCAGCACTTGGGAGGCAGAGGCAGGCGGATCTCTGTGAGTTCGAGGCCAGCCTGGTCTACAGAACGAGTTCCAGGACAGCCTCCAAAGCCACAGAGAAACCCTGTCTCGAAAAACCAAAAAAAAAAAAAAAAAAAAAAAAAAAAAAAGATGGATGAGTGTTGGGAAAGCATTCAGAAACAAAATTCTCATGGAAAAGAGACTGATGGTCATTTGTCCCTCTGTGAAGATGGATGTCAAGAAAAGACTAGCACAGAACAAGCGCTTTGCATAATGAATACACCAAATGCCTGCCATCAGTAATACAGGTGTTAACATATGACTAAACTGTTTTTATCATTCATGTTTTGCTATATTCCCCCCCCCCTTTTTTTTGTCAAACATTCTTGGGTAGGGCTGGGCATGGTGGCAATGCCTTTAATCCCTGCACTTGAGAGGCAAAAGCAAGTGGATCTCTGAGAGTTCCATGCCAGCCTGGTCTACATACTGAGTTCCAGGATAGCTAGGGAAAGACCTTGTTCCAAACAAACAAAAAGCAAGTATTTTTGTCAGTGTTAAAATTACGGTAGAAATCAGTGTCTCAAAAGACATAATGCTAAAAACAAAATATTTGTAATAATCCCAACCTATAGGAAATGTAAATTGAAGTCCATGTGCTGATGAGAAGAAAACAAAGCTAAAAGTATCTACTTCAAAGCTAATAGTTAACCTCTGCATAACAAGAAATCAAATATATTCAGCATGTCCATCCCATCCCCAAAATCTACATTATTTTTAGTGCCATAAAAACAGATTAATTTAAAATCTAGTAGCAGCTAGCCAGGCGTTGGTGGCACACACCTTTAATCCCAGCACTCAGGAGGCAGAGGCAGGCGGATCTCTGTGAATTTGAGGCCAGCCTGGTCTACAGAGCAAGTTCCAGGATAGCCTCCAAAACAATACAGAAACCCTGTCTCAAAAAAAAAAAATCTAGTAGCAGCCACTCTTGAATTCTGAGTAGGATCAAATTCATGGTCATTGCTCCCTCTAACCCTTTACCTGGATAAGTTGCTGATGAGCCACGTTGCCACAAAAGAAAGTCTGCTGATCATCCACAAAGCCCATCAGTTCCGTTTCTTCCACTTCCTCTCCATTTAGCATGAGAACTCTGCAACAAAATGGAAGGCTCAAGTCAGTCTGAGACCAGTTTCCCAACCTTGCACCTTCATTCCATAAGCAGCAACAGACCTGTCCTTACCTTGTCTGGCCCACAAAAGAGAGTACCAAAGTATCATCAGTCTCACGACTGGGGTCAGACCGCAGTGGCCATAAACCTGGAACAAGGAATGAAGCATAAAGCAGCACACTATGGATCAATACCCAAGAGAAGGCATCCTATGCAATGAGAGGGGCAGAAATCCTTGAGTCACAACAGTCCTGAGTTGGTATCCATTCTGTTCCTTCCTGGTACTTAGACTCTGAAGAAGTCATATTTTAAAAACTGTTGGATGTTTTGCTGTGGAATGCAGCTCAATGACAGAGCATTTACCTAGAATGTGAAGTCCCAGTTAAGTTCCCAGCAGCAGTTGTTTGGTTTTTTAAATATATACAAAGTCTCACCTTATACCTCTTTTGACCTATCCCCCAAATTAGTAGTCAGCAGGAGTTATTGTTCATACTACTGTTTCTACTAAGGAAATAAGATTTGTATTACGAGCAAATACAAATGTGAAATTATTTATCATACAGTATGCTACACCTTGCCTTTTAACAATACATGCCAACAGTCCTATCAAGACTGTCTTATTTCCTGTACCTGACTACTTCATTGGGCAGGAATGCAAGTACACGGGAACACAGAGGACTGAGGTTCATACTAGGTGCCTTCCTCAATCACTCTCCAACCTACTCTTTTTTTTTTTTTTTTTTTTTCTGAGACAGGGTTTCTCTGTGGCTTTGGAGGCTGTCCTGGAACTAGCTCTTGTAGACCAGGCTGGTCTCCAACTCACAGAGATCCACCTGCCTCTGTCTCCCGAGTGCTGGGATTAAAGGTGTGCGCCACCAACGTCTGGCTCCAACCTATTCTTTTGAAACAGGATCTTTCAAAACTAGGGTTACAACCAAGGGTAGAATGTTTGCTTAGTAGGAGAGATTCAATCTCCAATATTTAAAAAGATAAATGATCTTTTCTACTCCAAAATTATAAGGAAATTCATAAACGTCTTGTCCTAGTTCTTTATATGTTAGGCCCAAACTTATCCTTCCCATTTGGCTATAGTCATCCCAGTCCTATCAATTGAAGTCTCATATATGTCACACTGAACTGGAATGCCACCACCGACAACACATTTTTATGTAGAACTATGTCTGTTTCTAGACCAATCCCCATAGACCCTTTCTATCCATGCACCAACCCAACCATTTGGTTCTGCTATGTTGCCCAGCTTGGCTCTGATAACCTAGAGTCAAGCAATCCTGTGAAGCCTCTAAGCAGGTGCACTATAGATGTATACCACCTTTTGCAGTAACAGGGGTCAAAATGACAGCCTTGCCAGGGGGTGGTGGCGCACGCCTTTAATCCCAGCACTCAGGAGGCAGAGGCAGGTGGATCTCTGTGAGTTCGAGACAAACCTAATCTACAAGAACTAGTTCCAGAACAGGCTACAAAGCTACACAAAGAAACCCTGTCTCAAACAAACAAACAAAAATGAGGGCCTTTTCCATGCTAGCAAGTGTTCTACTAGTGTGCTGCACCCACCACCAACTACCAACTCCACTTTCAGTTGAGGCCTAGAAACATAGTTTAGTTTCCCACTGGATTTTTTCAAAGTTTTTCCTCACTATTCTTTCTTTTCCTATGTGGACTAATTTAGGTCAACTAAGAAAAAGCTATGGCTGGCCTGGACCTCCTGGACCAGGCTGGCCTTCAACTCAGAGAGTCACCTTTCTCTGTCTCCCAAGTGCTGGGATTAAAGGCATGCACACCACCACCCAATTCAATTCTACATCTAATTAACTGTGCTCACATGAAAGCTGTTTCAGTCTGTTCCTCTTAGAGCCTACTTTCTTAACACATTTGATTATCTACAGTGGTTCAGTTGACTCTTGAGTTTTGTAGTTAAATGTTCATTTTCTTTCTAAATTCACATAACTGTTTAGAGCCTGACTTGCTTTTTTGAGTTGATTTTGCTGTATGATTTAGTGTGACCATTTTTCCTTCATAACAGTTAAGGTTAGTTCATTCCCACTTGCTGATAAGATAGCTGTTTGGTATCATTTCTGTCATGGTTTTAAGTTATAGTATACCACGAGGCTGACCTAGAACCCACAGAGATCCACCTGCCTCTGCCTCTCGAGTGCTGGGGTTAAAGGTGTGCATTACTATGCCCAATTTGCTTATAAAAAGTCTCACCAACAGCCTTTCCTTTTCCATCAGTTTCCTTAGAGTCAGTGCCTGCTTCCTTATTCTTCTACACTAGCACCCAATTTTCATTGTTTTAAAGTCTTCACTAGCACTTTAAACACACACACTATCCATGATCTGTCATTATGATTTTTCTTACTCCTCGTCTGATGGTTTCTTTTAGCTCTCACCAAAATGCCTTCACAACATGTAATGAAGCCAAAGGCCAAAGTCACTCAAGTAAGAGCTGCATTCTTTGTCCACCAGAGGCTACCTTTGATGCCTGGTAAGTCAATGCTGGCATGCTCATGGATTCCAATTCCGTTCCGGATGATCCGCAAGGAACCTTCCTTGAAAGCCCCAGAGCAAGTGACCAGCTGCAAGTAGAGAAAAGGTTTCTCAAGAACCCCTCAATAGACTTGGGCAGTTGTATCATGCCAGCCCTAAATCCCATGAACCTTACTGTGGAACTAGATTTGAGACTTCAGACCTAGCAGAAGTTGATCTCCAAGTCCCTTAAATTTACCAAGCAGACAAGATACCCTAGCTCAAAAAGCAAAAATTTCCTATCTCTGCTCCAAGCAAGCTTGCTTAGATCCTGGAACCTGGTTTACTACAAAGAGCTAGAGTCAGACATAGTAATTTGCTACTTACAAGGTGACCTTGGGCAAATTATTACTTCATCTTTCTCAGTCTTAAAGTTTCCCTACTTCTGGGATGACCAAGAATATATCAGACAAGGTGCTCATGAAATTACAGATAATGAATAGACAGTGTCTGTCACATCAAGACAGCCACACAATGATGGTAGATATCCTCACACCATCAGGATTAGTAAACAGACTCTTAATATTACTTATTTTCAATGCACACTCCTCATTCTAGATAAGCAAGCAAGGACAGCTGAACAGGCAACTAAGCATCTATTTCCAGACAACTCCCTTACCTGACCCTGTCCCTGTCTCTCCAGGTCCACCACACACATATCCACGATGGGTCCTAAATTGGTAAAAGTTTCCATGGCCACTACATAAGAGCCTTGTTCGTTGCTGTCGACATTGAGCTAAGAGGGAAGAACAATGTTAGTCACAGAACATCCCTAATAGGACCACATTATCCAAAAGAAACTCAATCCTGCTAGATCCGTCCTTTGTACTCCAAAAGATACTTACAGAAGGGGACTGCTGCCAAACAAAGCCAGTCCCACTAACCAGGCAGCAAATTCAAACCTGTAGTCTCATGCATAAGCATCAGAGAAGCTGTACATTTTTTTTTGTTTTTGTTTTTTTTTTCTAGACAGGATTTCTCTGTGGCTTTGGAGGCTGTCCTGGAACTAGCTCTTGTAGACCAGGCTGCCTCTGCCTCCCGAGTGCTGGGATTAAAGGCGTGCACCACCAATGCCCAGCGAAGGTGTACATTTTTAAAAATTAAAATGTTAAGCCAAGCATGGTGACACACACCTTTAATGCCTGCACTTGGGAAGCTGAGACAGACAGATCTTAGAGCTCGAGGCCAGTCTAGTCTACACAGTGATTTCCAAGCCAGCCAGGGCTACACAGAGAAATGCTGACTCAAAAAATACCAAACAAATCAATTACATTAAAATGTTTAAAAGCATTTTCCTAGGGGGAATGACCAAAGTCTGTATATAATAAAAGGGAATAATCTATTATGCTAGACCATGATCCACTTCAGGGTGAAAGTTTAGTCTTGTTCATCACTAAATGTATAGGGACCTTCACTCTGCCCGACATATTTACTAAAGAACCATTAAGACACAGGTAAGAAATTAAATTAATCAAGCAAGAGGTAGATAGCAGAAATGTGGATAAACAAGACAGCACTGAGAGGCATAATGAGTACAGTGAAAAGAAAACCAGGAATTTGATGTTTTCTCACCTTTACGAGCTGGGAATCACCCAGGCGAGATCCAACAAATACAACACCATTATCGAGGTATGTTAGGCATTCTGCAATGGAGGTCTAGAAGGAAGTCAGCAGATCGGAGAAATTAGAATTAACACTTTAGGGTCACCAGAATTGTCCTTCCTAACCTTGTAACTCCTGAAAGGCCACCCCCACAGCCATAATTAGGTAAACAATTCAGATCCCCAGGGCACATCAATCACACGTCTCTTACATCCCTGAACTTTGTGACTGTCCACTTCTCACACCATTCCACCAAGAAAAAAACACAACTTATTATTTTGTGGGTGCTAGTTCCAAGCAGTAACTTTATTTTTAAAGATTTATTTATTCATTTGTTATGTATACAGTGTTCTGTCTGCATGTATGCCTGCAGGCCAGAAGAGGGCATTATTACAGATAGTTGTGAGCCACCATGAGGTTGCTGGGAATTGAACTCAGGACCTCTGGAAGAGCAGTCAGTGCTCTTAGCCTCTGAAGCATCTCTCCAGCCCCTCCAAGCAGTAACTTTAAACCCAACACCTCTAGTCACAAAATAATCAGAAATCTCTCAAAGTCACTCACTGTGTAAGTATTAATTTGCCAGAAGAGAGCTGGAGAGATGCTTAATATGAACAAGATACAACAATACTGAAAATGTCAGTAATTAAAATAATAAAGCCCTGTGGTGGTGGTGGAACACGTCTTTAATCCCAGCACTCAGGAGGCAGAAACAGGTAGATCTCTGTGACTCCGATGCTAGCCTGGCCTACAGAACAAGTTCCAGGACAGCCAGGACTATAGAGAAATTGTCCCAAAAAACCAAAATCATAATAAAAATAAAACTGTAAAAAGTATTAAGTCTTTTGGGGGCTGGGTGTTGGTGGCGCACGCCTTTAATCCCAGCACTCGGGAGGCAGAGGCAGGCGGATCTCTGTGAGTTCGAGGCCAGCCTGGTCTACAAGAGCTAGTTCCAGGACAGTCTCTAAAGCCACAGAGAAACCCTGTCTGGGAAAACCAAAAAAAGTCTTTTGGGAGCTCTTCCCAGATTTCATTAACATTAATCTGTTTTCCTTTTATGCTTAGGTTTCCTGTCTTCTTTTTGTGCTTTCACTTTTTGGTTTTTTGTTTTGTTTTGTTTTTGCTGTTTTATTTTTTTGTTTTCACAACCCAACCAAATTGTCCCCTCCCTCCTCTCCTTCCAGTTCTTCCCCTGCCTTCACTCCTCCTCCTCCTCCTGTTTCTCTTCAGATACAGGCAGGCCTCCCATGGCTATCAGCCAGCCATGGCTTATAAAGTTCCAGTGACACTAGGCACCTCCTCTTCTATTAAGGCTGGATGAGGCAATCTGGCAGGTGGAATGGGTTCCAAAAGCAGGCAGCAGAGTCAGAGATAGCCCCTGCTCTCACTGTTAGGAATCTCACAAGAAGGCCAAGTCACACAACTGTAATATATGCTGAGGGCCTCGGTCTTTGGCTTGTTTGTTTGGGGGCTGAGGTGGGAGGGGTGAGGGGGTGGCGATGGCAATAAGCTATGTAGCCCAGGCTAGCCTTGAACTTGCCAGTATCTTGCTTTAGCCTAAATGCTAGGATCACAGATGCACACTACTTCCGGCCATTTCACTTTCTTTTTATGATTCTGATGCCACCCAGCCGTGTGTGAAATTCTCATATAGTAAATTCATTTAACTCATTCAAAACCAACTTCAAGACAGACAAACAAACAAATCAAATAAAAAGTCAGGCATAGAGACACATGCCTTTAATCCCAGCACTTGGGTAACAGAAGCAGGGGGGATCTCTGTGAATTCCAGGCCAGACTGGTCTACAGAGTGACTTCCAAGACAGCCAAGGTTACAGAGAAACACTATCTGGAAAAACACTAACAAACAAACAAAAACAAAAAAAAAAACCAAAAAGAACACCAGGCAGTGGTGGTACACATCTTTAATCCCAGCACTCAGGTGGCAGAGGCAGGTGGAGCTGAGTTCAAGGCCAGCCTGGTCTACAAAGACAGCGCTACATAGTGAGACCCTGTCTCAAAAACAAAACAAAACAAAACAAAACACACATACACAAAACAACTTCCACAGTAGAACTGATGACCCTTTATTGAGTGTTATGCATCCTAATTTCCAAAGTAGAATTGCAAGACCACACATCTGGGGTGACTAAGCACCTAGGAGAATAAGACAGGAACAGGGACAAGTCCTACCTCTCCAAGGAGTTCCACTCGGAGATCCTTGAGGGTGACAGTGCCATCCATCTGTTCTTCCTTTTCTAAAAGTAGCATGAAGAGTCGTCCTTCCATATCTCCCAGAAGGTATCGTGAGCCATTAGGATCCACCCGATTGTGGCACACAATAGTACTTTGCTGCCAACCAGGAAGAAGCAGCCATTACAGTTAGAATCTTCCAAATGAAAAGCCTTTAGTAATGCTTTCCAAACCCTACTGGGCCAGCCACTCACTGCCTAATCCAAACTCAGCCATTTTATCTCCAAAATCAGTCAGATTATAAAACATGTAAGACAGTAAATAGGCAGCCTTTATATGTTGAAGATAATTTTCTAAAGAGGTAAATCAATATACCTTAAAATTTTACTCATTACTTATGAAAAACAGAAACACATATAGACCTGGAACAGAAGAACTTAAGAACTTGAGTTTAAGTTGTAGCTCAGTGTTACAGATTTCAGCTAGGATATGTAAGATGTGATGCTCTGGGTTCAAGTTCCCACCACAGAAAAGAAAAATAAAAGCCCATACATATATACATACATACATACATACGTGTGTGTGTGTATATGTGTGTGTAAACACAATAGTAAGCAGTTACACGTACTCACTGCACTACAAATGCTGCCAGATTACTTATACTCCAAAAAATAAATAAATAAAGATTAAGCTTTTATGGTCTAACGTTCATGGTTTAAAGTAGTAAGACCTAAAAATTTTTATGAATAATTTCAATTCTTTATTTTAGGTATGTGGGTGTTTTGCCAGAATACATGTATGTCTGCACACCGTGTATGTGCCATGCCCCATGGAAGCCAGAAGAGGCATGAGATCTTCTGGAACTGGAATTATAGACAGTTGTGAACTGACACGTGCATGCTGGGATGAAACCTGGGTCTTCTGAAGAGTAGCCAGTGTTCTTAAACCACTGTGGTCATTTCTCCAGTCCCCATTATGACTCATTTTTAAAAGTCTATATAATTTATCAATGTACTGAGCCCTAAAAGTACTACATTCAATAGAATTCACTAAAATTCTTTTTTTCTTTTCCGAGGTGGCTGGGGATTAAACCCAAAGCCTCAAACATACTAGTAAATTCTAAACCTCAAACTTTCTGTTCTTAATGTTACAATATTTCAAAAGAGTAAACAATATTTCTTCTGGTTAGCAAGCAAGCCAAGCAAAACCAGGCTTCTCACTCTACATTTCCCCAAGAGTAACCAACATGCTACATCCTTAGTAACCAGTGTGATAGACATGTATGAATCTCTTCTTGACAGATGGAAAAGGAGGAGCCCAGTAAAGAATAAGGGAAATAAAGATGCAAGGAAGAAAAAGGTAAAACACTTGCTCACCTTGATGATAGGAGGAGCGATTGCCAGGTATTTATCACCATTATGGTAGGTGATTGATTCCTGTCCAATGATGATGGCACCTCCAAAAGGCTCTGGGACTACAGAAGAAAAACAGCACCATTAAAAGGCTCAGTATTTTGGATCTGCCAAGAGAGGCAGAAAAGGTACTGATTTAGTTAAAACAATCATTTAAAAAGGAAATCAAAACCCAAGAAATATTACCACACATGTAGGACTCTGAGGATCCTATCTTAGAAATCTTGGTGGGGTCTGCTGAGACCTGACTCTTTCTGGTGGTGCTAGGCATCAAACCCAGGGTGTCCTCATTCTAAGTGGATATTCTACTGCTCAACTACATCCCTAGTCCTGGAGCTCTACTCTTCTGAATTACAAAGCACCAAGATGGGAATCTTCCTACATTACCCACATTGGTTTTAAACTCCTAGGTTCAAGTGATTCCCAAGCCTCCATCTACAGAATCTACAGACACTGGTAATTTTTTAAAATGTCTTGGTGCTTTGTAGTTCAGAAGAGTAGAGAATATTCTCAATCCTTTTTTTTCCTCATGCACCTCTAACCCCTGTCCAGTCTCTCTCCTACACTTCTGACCTTTTATAACAAAAGGCTTTTACTTGGCTCCTTATCTCTACCCTTGTTCCTTAGCTTGATTCTCACTGCCTACATCAAAATCACCTTTAAGAGTTAAAATTGTTTTAGGATTTTTTTTTAGATTTATTAATTATGCATACATGTGTGCCTGCAGGCCAGAAGAGGACATCAGCTCTCATTATAGATGGTTGTGAGCCACCATGTGGTTGCTTGGAATTGAACTCAGGACCTTGGGAAGAACCAGTGCTCTCAACCTCTGAGCCATCTCTCAGCCCCCTTGTTTTAGGATTTTAAAAACTTTCCTATTGGCTGAGATAGACGATAAGGTAAGGGGGGAAGAGTATAAGATGAAGGGTGATAGGCCTGGATCCTAGCCCAGGCTTTACCACCTATGTGCAGGCCTGAGCTAGTCCCACTGGCCTATTTCCTCATCTGTGAAAGAAGTCAGATTCGCTAAGCTCCATTGGTTCCCTTCAGTTATCAAATATGACGAGAAAACTCCACATGACACTCTGCAAATCTACCTCAATGTTTTACAATCAATGCCTACACCCCAAAAGCAAACTTATACCTCTGGGGAAGGAACAAAAAATCTTTTTTTTTTTTTTTTTGGTTTTTTTCGAGACAGGGTTTCTCTGTGTAGTTTTGGAAAAAATCTTAAAGGTTAAAAATGGGCCCGGCACCGGTGGCGCATGCCTTTATTCCCAGCACTTGGGAGGCAGAGGCCAGTCTGGTCTACAGAGCAAGTTCTAGGACAGCCAGGGCTGTTACACAAAGAAACCCTGTCTTGAAAAACCAAAAACCAAAAGAAAAAGGAAAAAAGTCAGAAATGGAAAAAAACCATTTAGGAAGAAAACTTAGAGAAGGTAACACCATACAAGCTCAGGGAACCAAATCAGACATAGGGGACACAACTTCCCCCAGATCTACCAACCTGCAATCACCATTGAAGCTTCAGCTTCTACATTCTCCTGTTTCCAAGGTCCCTTGTTGAACTCCTTCTCTCGAAGAGACACCTCATATGTTTTCACATGCCGCCCTTGAGGATCCTTGGGTGGAAAGGGTGGAATGCTTAGTTGCTAAGGTGACCCAGACTGTAGGGGTCCTGTAAGGGACAAGCCACCACCACCCAGGATTTGATAATCCTGTCACACAAACCTTCCTGACCGTATCTGTCAAGATACTGACAGTCATCTGCTGAGCCTGTGATTAATTTCTGATCAGACTGCAGGGTCTAAGATGTGCTGTTTCTAATAATTCAAGCAATCAGCAAAGTTTAAATAGAAAACGGAACCTGCCACACTGTGACATATAACTGTGAGATACACCCTGGGACTTTTGTAGGCTCTTCACGTGCTGTCAAGGAGAGACACTACAGCTAGATCTAAGAAATTAAAAAGAATTGTTTTAACAATTCCTTTTCCCCAATTTTTTTTTTATGTATGAGTGAGGGGATACACATACACATGTGTGCAAGTAAATGTGGAGGTCCAGGCTGATGTTGGGAAATATCTTCAATTGCTTTCACCTTATTCACTAAGACAGGTCTCTCAATCAAACCTAGACCATGCCTATGTGGCTAGTCTTGCTGGCCAGCTTGCTTTTGGAGAGCCCCTGCCTCTGCCTTCTAAGGCTGGAAATTACAGGCAGGTTGCCACACCCACCAGTCTTTTCCAAGGGTTCTGGGGATAAGAACTCTGGTCTTCATGCTTACACATCAAGCTCTTTAACCACTGAGCCATCTACCCAGACCCTGTTTGACACAATTCTCAAAAGTATTCGGAAGACGTGACCGCAGAGACAATAGAACTTATTGCTCCCTTAAAGGTAGTCAAAAACGCTTCAGTCCCGCCACTGTCAACTCCATCTTCCTCTCCTTTTTCTGAATCGTGACTCTTCCCCTCCTTTTTTGGAATCATGACTCACATCAGTCTTGGGGCTGCCAAAGTCACCTTTAAGAGGCTAAAGAGCAGGGGAGAAAACGACATTCAGCCAACAGAAGATGGCTTCAATCAAGCTCAGACCAAAGTCTAAGAAACCATGGAAGGAATTTAATCACGTGTTTCAAGGCAAGGCGTACATCTCAGTCACTGTGACAGCCCGTGAAGTGCTTAGTATACATCAAACTCTACTGTTGGCATAAGCCAGTTACTTTCAGTTGATAAAACTTTTCCATCAACAGACAGGGAAAAACCTATCTTCACAAAAGTTCAAGTGAAGATGGATTTGGGCCTCTGAGACACACAGAGAAATAAAGAGCATTCACAATTAGCATCCCTGGCCTGAGAACAGACAGAGCCAGAGCCAGCCCCATGTAGTCAACACCATTGTTTTAATAACCTGATTATTTACAAAACTGAAAAAAGAAGAGAAACTCAAAGTTGTTTATTTCAGTTCTGATAGCCAACAAGATAAATCAAATTATCCTCAACTAGTTCCAGCTTTATTCCACCTTATGTTAATCAGTCTCAGGACTATAGCATTTACAGTGATACCAAAAAACATAAGCAAACCCCACATACCACATTTCCGTTACCCTGCAGAGCTATCTGTGAGTGTTCTCAGGTGCACATACTCTACCATTCTACATGGAAGTGAACAATCACTCCCTTCTGTCCCTTATTCAACCACAGGCAAGTAACCTGACCTCATGCAGCCTAGTCCTTTGTTAAAGGCTGAGGTTTTACCAAGATGCTGGCATGTTAGTCTGGCTCTCTGTGCCCCACCCCCACTAACAAATCTGAACCAGAGAACAGCTGCCCAGGATCAGCTCTGCTAAAATTTTAGACACTGACTAAAATAGAAGTCAAGAGCCAGCAAGTCACCAGAAAGTGAGTGCTAGACAAAACACGAACCTCTTTCAAAGACTAAAGTAAGACACTACCAAGATATTTTCTCTTGGCTTGTAAAGGCAAGTTCTGAATCATTTCTCTGCAGTTAAGCTTTTATTATCCTCTAGCATGCTGGTAAGAGATTCAAACAAAGGATAAACTAGGTCACTCTATAAAATCCCCAAGGCCTACAACTGGAGTATAATCTCAGGATTAAAACCTGCTATAAAGCCAGCAGTATTTGCTATCCCCAAACAAGTACTAGTAACAACACTAAAAAGCAAAAAAGGAAAAAAAATCTGACTCATATAACTATTTTGTTCAAAATGTTTTAGAAAATAGTCAACATTTCTCCCTACGCTGCTACCAAATCCAGGCAGACATTCCTTTGGCAAAATCCCACTCCCAGCATTCCAAACCAGTCTTTCCCTCTCAGACCTGTACCTGGTAGACAAAGCAGATGGTAGGTGCTTGACAACCATACAGGAACTTAACATCAATGACATGCAGCTCCTCTAGGCGGATGTTAAAGGCCTTGAGCTCTTTATTGTCTCTGTCTAGAGGAATGACCTTGAAAAGGCCATCGTAGAGTCGCAGACCAATCATTCGGCACTCAGGGTCAATGATACCAATGATGCCAGTCTCTGAGGGTCGACCAATACGGTCCTGTGGGGGGAAAACTGGTATTAGGGAAGAAGCTCAATGGTCCAACAAAGAGAAAATACTGGGTACAGTAAGTACAGTGCTTTCCCAGCCAGATAAGACCACCTGACATGCCAGGGAGCCCAAACATCAACACATTTGTTTCTCCCATGAGTGGCTAGGTGAATGATTCACTTTCCCTTGGACTATCAAAACCATTCAAGCCATGTGGGCTTTCGCGTTTCTCTGATCACACAGTATGATGCCCTGACAGTCCCCGCTTCCTCACTGAATCACAACAGTGCTGCCAGAAAAACTGATCAGTCTCAAGTAGCCACCTCACCTGGACATTGCCATGGGCTCTCGTAATGATATCGATGCTTTCGCCACTCTGCTTATACTCCAGGATGCAGGCATTGTACTTAGCAGTCAAGATGAACAACAGGTCTTTACTCTCTCCCTGGAATCCAACATTAAAGCATCAAAAGAAGTTCTTTCAAAAACAGGAACAACCTGTTCAGTCTTTTAAACATTCTTTAGGCACGCTAAGCTTCTAAAGAACTTTCCGAATTCTACTCTCCCTACAGAGAAAACACTCAGAGTCTGAAACATGTACATGTCACACATGCCCTAAGGGGATGTACAAAAGGCCAGGACTGAAGCTGGTAAACACCTAGTCCTTGCTATCACAATTCTCCATCTCTCGGCTCCATGAGCAAGGTACTCATTTATTTTAATCTTAAATTCAACTCACTCTATTCAAATTCTAAAAGAATGCAATGCTTCCCCTTCATCTAAGTATATGGAGAGAAAAATCTGTAACAATAACAATGAAAGCTACAATAGATCTGTAAACTCTTACTAACACGGTCCTCAGAAATATTCCTGTTGTTACAATGGTTCTAACTGTAATGGTGAAACTGTTAAGATAACCGGATATAAGGCTGGGCAGTGGTGGTGCACCCCTTACTCTGCATGGGAGGCCAGCCCAGTCTACAGAGTGAGTTCCAGGGCTACACAGAGACCCTGTCTCAGAAAACAAAAACAAAGAAAAAAAGAAACCAACTTGGTAAATAAATCTCCCCTCATAAGAAGCTTGTAAAAGACTACCATTCCCAAGAAGAGTGTTTCTCTATTATGTCTTCACCGATCCCAGGGAATCATATAAAACACATAACTAAGGGTTCTTTCACTGTCTACCCCAAGTAGGAACACTTACCTTGGGCCTGAAAAGCTCCATGACTGCAATCTTCCCATACATGCCCACCTCTTTGACTGGCCGTAGGCCCTCCGCAGTGACCACATAGATCTCTAATCTTGTGTTTTTAGCAATCAACAGGTTCAGATCCTCGGCAGAAGTAAAGTGTCCTGAAAGAAGAGAGCCTCTAACTTTTGAAGCTGAAAAATGGGTCTTTCAGGTACCTCGCCTCGTCGCCAAACGACATCTCCATGTGTCACTTCACACACTCAACAAAGCTACTTTCTCAATCAGGCTTTAAAAAAATGTACTACATACTGGGCAAAGCCTGTCCTTCAACAGATTATGAACACAAAAACCCTTCTGATGGTCCTGTTGGGTTTTCCTTTTTAAATCAGAACAGCAGACTGTAGTTGAAGGTGATGGATAAAGTGTGTGTCTCTTTGAGTTCCCATCCAAAGCCTCACAGAACTTTCACCAGAAAGATAAAATGAAGAAAAACTCTTAGAGCTTTCTGTGTTGTCTACACACACCCCTTTGCCTCCCGAGCAATCTACCAATACAGCGCTTAGCCCTCTGTAGCTTTCTGAACAAGAAACTTTTGTTCTGATATCATGATTAGTATTTACATAAATACACGAGCTTGAGGGCTGAACATTCAACTGAAAATGTGAGTTCGGGATGAATGTTCTTTGGTTGGGGATGTGATTGCCATGCACACAACAAGGCAAGCACTGACCGGCCAACCAAGCCTTGTTCTCCGGCAGCGCCCTCGAGTAAACAACACCCCCAGGCAAAAGGGTGGGTCTGGAGAAGGCCGCTCACCCTCTTGGGGGGGGAAGAGGGGTGCAGAAATAACTCAAATTCCTACACCTCCTGCACACCCACCGGAAAATTCTGCCCTCTCCCAAACCCCCATCTTCATCTCGCCTTTCCCCTGACCCCATGAAGCCAGCTTCGAGGCTCAATTAACCTTGCACACACAACTCATACTCGGCTCTGTGTCCCACCGGGCCTGGGCCGGTCCTCAAAGCTAAGTGACCTCCTGCGAGCAAAAAGGACCCTCAAAACAGCTTCCGCTGCCTAAAAGGCGCGTGGTCAAACAGCTCCTTTGAGGCCGCGAGCTGAGAGGGACGTTCCGTGGCTGCCCGCGGCTTCCATTCCCGGGGCCCAAGTCTTGCTCCTGCCGCCCCCGGGCCGCCAGCCTCCCTAGGCCCGGGTTCCCTCCCTCGCCGGGGTCTCCGGCCGGGGCAGCCTCACCGGTCACACAGCCGTTCACTGCGGTAGGCTTCTGCGCCGTTACGACGTAGTTGTACGACATGTTGAGGCCTTGGGCCGGCCCGAGGGGAGCCTAGAGCGACGGTAGAAAGATGGGCACGAGCGAAGAGACAGGGAACCCCGACCCTCACACAGCCAACTCCGTGGCCACTGCCTCCACCCCTGAGACACGTTGCAGGCCAGAGAGGCCCGGCGCGGAGGATCTCGGGACAGCCTCACCTGGCCTCTTGGAGGACTTACGGAGCCCGCGGCGGCCAACCAAGCGAGACCCCGCCCCCGACGCCCCGCCCTTTCCTTACCGCCAGAGGCTGCAGTACCCGGATGAGAGCGACAGTTAGGGTACGGCGATGGGAACAGCCCACCCCCTTCCCGTGCCCTCAGACCCCATCTGCTGGCTCCCCTTTCCTTCCTCAGAGTCTGCCTCCTTCCCTCCTCCATAGCTCCAGGGGTCCTCGCGGCTGTTTTTCACCTTTTGGAACCGTAAGGGCTGCGGAGGACTAGAAAGGGAAGAGAGGTGACAAAGACCCGTACACATCCCAGGCTAGAACCCTGCTTTCCTTCGCTTAACTCTTGCAGCTCCTCCAGACCCATCGAATGCCCTCAGCTGACTGGAGGACAACGGTCCCCGCCTCACCTGGAGGGCAGGGGGCTGTCCTGGATGCTCACTCCCTTAATTTCTTCCGAAAGGAAAGGCTCCTTTTTAAATCACTTGCCAGCACGATTCGTGTCCTTATTGCGGTATAAATTCTGAACGCAAACACAACACCGGAATTTCACAGCGAGAGAGCCTTCACGACCCAGGTGGCCCGAGCAGTCAGCACTACAAATCTAGGCCCCAGACAGTCTCCACGCCCCCACCCCCACAAGGAGCACCTGAGGCTAGAAGCATCTGCAGAAATGCCTGAGAGGAGCTAACTCACAGTTTTATAGATGAGGCTGAGGCCTAAGGGGATCAGTTTAACTAAAAGCCCCCCCCAGTAAGTAGAGGCAGAGATGGGTGGAGCTTGGTCTAGACCAACAACACTACGAAAACAGGTCTAGCTGAAGAGTGATTTATGCCTCAGTTTCCCCCAGCTGGGACTCTGCCTGACTTAGGAGAACTGGATGACCAATCAGTAGCAACATTAATTGGGCTCTGTTATAAGACTAGGCCTGGGCTCAAGTCCTGCCTCCGACCATACAATCTTGGACAACTCACTAGAGCTTTCAGTCCTTATTCCAGAAGTAGAATAAGGTCACAGGGCTGGCTTGATCCTTGTGTGGCCAGCCAGCAAGGTGGAGATCTTTGTCCATTAATGATATCCATGTAAGATATGAAGTTACTCTGTGGGTAACTTTGCTCCTTGATGCGGAAGTGACCGCTGCTCCCGGGCAGAGAGGCAACCCCGTGCCTGACATGAACTGATCTGTCTTCAGGCCAAGTGCGGAGGTGAACCTTGGTCAGCCCCATACTGCTCTCCATCCCTAGCCCACGTACTAGAGTTTGGACTTGGATCAAAGTCTGAGGCAGCTCCCTAGTTCCTAAGGCACTGGAGGCGTGATTGTGTCAGTTGGCCGCCAGTGCCTTCTGTAGCTACCCTCGCTACTCCTGCAGGTGCTGCCTCTGCCTCCACTTCAGACCAGGCAGCACTCGGGGCTGGCCACCCTGCAACAACTGGGAGCGGAAGCGTGAGCTCAGCTCGTGTCAGAGCTTCCCCACCATGGTGAGTAGAGGGAAGGACTACGGGGATCCCCTATCTGAACACCCCGACTCTCCCTGTTCCCCAGTTGAGATGCTGCGGCTGCCTCCTGGGGTTCAGAGGTCCAGTTTCAGCTGTATCTCCAGGCTTGATCCCTGTTCCCTTTCCGGCAGGCCACTGGGCCAAGTCAGGTTTGAGGCTGGCCTGAGGCACTCTGAAACCCCTACAGCTAGGATCTGTCATGCATTTAGATCAGAACAAGTTTCTGTCTGTGTAATAAGTCGCTTTACTAGTCAAGGAGGGAACCAGGAAGAATGGCCCGGTGCCTGCTCCTCAGCCCAGGCATGTGTGGGCTGCTCCCAGAGTGGAGAAATGCTGTATGGGAGGCTCATGGTGCCCCTGGGTTCTGCTTTAAAACTGTAGCAGACCTGGGTTCAGATTTCTGCCTAACCCCGCCACTTGTGTTTCCACTGTGCAGGAGGCTTGACCTCTCTGAACTTCTCTCCTCCACCCGCATCTGCAGTGGGGTAGATTAAGACCTGCTACCACGTGCTGGGTAGTGTGGATCAGACTAGAGTCCTGGTGGCCTCACTTAGTACCTCCCTTTTCTTGCTTCTCCTTCCGCTGGGGTTCCTGAGAAACAGGAATGGCTCTAGTGCAGGGATGATTGGGACTCTCTTGAAGGATGGGTGGTGGTGCTGGAGGCCAGGCTTGGAGTGGACACCAACCCACAACTCCACTGTATGTAGTGATCCCTCTTTCCCCACACTGTGTCTTTCTTAGGGCAAGACCTCGGGCACGCTGTGTCTGCTTCAGTAACTTGGGAAAGCAGCATGTGGCTGGGATAAACCAGGCAGATGTAGGCACTTGCTGGCTATGTGACTTTGAGCACAGTCATTTGTCATGCTTCAGTTTCCTCTTTGTGCTAACCTTTCCTCCAAGGGGTTATTGGGGAAATTAAATTAGACATGTCATTAAGTACTTAGAAATAGTCCGGCCCATAATGCTAAAGAACGGAGCCTGTCTTACTCTGCTTGCTACCTACTGACTGGACTACTCCCCTCATCCTGAAGCAGGTGTTAAGGCGTTGGCCCTTGTTAAATGGAGGAAAGCCTGGCTGCGAGACATCAGTGCTGTAGGAATACTGGGTACTGATAGGCTCAGAAAGGAGGCAGGAAGTGCACTTTGCTGAGAGCTGGGTTAGCCTCAGACCACTAGGTGGCGCCAGCAGCCTCCTCAGGGTCCACCTTGAGTTCCACTAGGCTCCTGAGAACAAAGGCAGGGTGCTGCTTCACAAGCCATAACCATTGTTTAGCTAGCTCCAGCTTTTCAAACCCTGTTCACAAAAGGGACTGTAGGTCCTGTTCAGTGAGCTTTTCCCATGACACTGGGACAAGCTCTACTCTAGTAAATTGCAGTTTCACAGAGGAAGAATTGAGCTCAGAACAAATGTTTCTTCTCAGAGTTCTCATAGTTTATGACTTACAGGAGTGGGATTTGACCCCAAGTCCCAGTGACTAGAGAGCCTGAGCTCTCAACTACTCCAGTCCCACATAGCTCGCTTCTGGCTGCAACCCCTGTAAAGACTTAGCTGAACCCAGAGGTATTCTCTGGAGTTCTTAGGCCAGCCTTTGTACAACCTGCCTCTTGAGTATGCCCTAGCTTATCACAGTGTAGCTGTCCTGGCAGGAAGAAAGACATTCTAAAGAGAGACGTGCACCCCTTCCAGATGTTATCTGTCAGACTGTTAAAACAATGCTCTCCCACCTACCCACCCACTCACCCAAGAAATTGGAATCTTATGCTGGGGGAAGATAACGAGAGAAGCCTTGGTGCTAACCAGGAGCAACTGCCAGAAAGAGATTTCACACAGTTCTGTCAATGTTTGAGATCACCTAGCTAGAAAAATTAGAGCAGAGAGTAATGGGCAGTGATGGGCAGAACCACACCTTGACCAGGAATGATTAGGCTTTTTGCTTAGGGTTGTTTTATTGTTGTTGTTTTGTGGTTTTTGTTTTTTGTTTGTTTTGGTTTTGTTAAGTTAGTTTTTCAAGACAGGGTTTCTCTGTTAGTAGCCCTGACTGTCCTGGAACTTGCACTGTAGACAAGGCTGGCTTCCAGATTCACCTGCCTCTGCCTCCTGAGTTCTGGGATCAAAGGTGTGCACCACCTTGTTTCAGTTTTTAATGTGTCTGGGATTCATGGGTCTCATGTAACTCAGGCTGGCCTCAAACTGTATGTAGCTGAACTCCTTGAATTCCTTGAACTCCTGACCTTCCAGCTTCCACCTCCCAAATGCTGGGATTAAAGCCATGTGCTACCACACCCAGCTAGAACTGCTAGAGTAAACATTCCTCTTGCTCTCTATTTAAGCCCAAACTGTGTGTCAATGCCCTGGAGATGGTGGCTGGACCTCTTTATTTGCTCCTCTTCCCGCTGAGTACACATTGAGTAAATCTCCTTCCTCTGCTCTTTACTGTTGTTTCTTTAATTGGTCTATTGAGGACACACAAGTGAGTCTAGTTTGTTAGGGGTAGCAGAGCTGAGGCTTTGACCCTACCTCTCCCTGCCAGCCCATGCTAGTTGGGTTACTCTGACACATCTCTATGTCTTGGCTTATGTTTCCTTCTGCCCAGAATCGGCCCCCTTCCCAATGCCTACATGTCTTCTATTTATTCTTCATGAAGACTTCCTGAATACCTTCAGGAGATTAAGGCCCTTTCTTCTGTGCTCCCATGCATGTGTGTGTGTCCCTCTCACATAGCATGTAAAAATGACATTCATGCTGCCATGGAGGTCAAGAATAGCATTCTACTCGCTGTGAATATACAGGGCCTAGCACTGGGCATTGCCACCCTGCATGAGACGTCCAGCTAGAGCACATGAAGCCCAGTTGAAGCATCAGATAGGTGTGGAGCCCGCCCAGGCCCATCACAGGAGCCTCTCCCTAAAACTTACCTCCTCCTCTGGCAGAAGCAGACAGGGCCCCAATTGCATTATTTTTTCTAGTGAGGATACCAACTCCTCAGTTACTTTACATTGAAGCTGTTTTTCAGGGTAGACAGAAACCGTGGTACAAAGTGCTTATAAGTTAAGCACTAGGGACAGCATCCAAAACAATACAGAGAAACCCTGTCTCGAAAAACCAAAAAAAAAAAAAAGTTAAGCACTAAATAAAAAGCTGAAAATTGCCAGGTGGTGGTGGCACCCACCTTTGGTCCCAGAACTCGGGAGGCAGAGGAAGGCAGATCTCTGTGAGTTTGAACCAGTCTGATATCCAGAATGAGTTCCAGGACAGCTAGAGCTGTTATACAGAGAAACCCTGTATCAAAAATAAAATAAAATAAAGTTAAAGATTGAGAAGTCACAGACACATCCACCTGGTAATGAAACAGTTCAAGGCATACTGTGCCCCTGGAATTCCTAGTGCCTCCTGTAATTCTTCTTCCCTAGCATAAGATTCCTGGAGAAATGTGGCTGACCACACTCTGAACCTCCTCTTGTGCCTCCTCCACAGACCTCCAAGAAGCTGGTGAACTCGGTGGAAGAGTGTGCCAACGATGCTCTTGCCGGGTTAGTGGCCTGTAACCCTAACCTGCAGCTCCTGGAAGGTCACCGTGTAGCCCTACGTTCTGACCTGGACAGCCTCAAAGGCCAGGTTGCACTTCTTTCAGGTGGAGGTTCAGGCCATGAGCCTGCCCATGCTGGTGAGTATCTTGTGTTGACTGTGAGAGGTACAGGCCAGAGCAGAGTGGGATCCTGGGAGATCCTTCCTGCTAGTATGAGGTACCAGACAGAGAGCTGTGAGGCCAGAGTTAAGAATGGACCCAGTCTCCATCCTCCCTCTCCCAGATGCCCCAAGGACAGTCACAGCCTGTCTCTGGATCTGAATTCTTATAGCTCTAGAAATTCAGGGTTGAGCCAGATAGTCTCTGAGGCTCTCCCAGCCTCAAGAGTTGATGATGACAAAAGTCTTTCTTGCCTTTTTTCCCAGTCCTGCTGACCCAGCACCTCCAAGAAACTCTCCTGACTCTGCCAGTCCAAAGCGGGACCCATCTTTTCCACCCCTACCTTGTCTTTTCCCACACTTGAACCATCCTGGCTGGTTTCCTGTTTGATGCCAGGGATATGAGCCCTCATTAGGAGCCCCTACATCAGAGTTCAGACCTTGTTGCACCTTTCCTGCCCACCTCAGTATTCCATTTATTCATTCAGCACATGTTAGCAAGCCGCCTATACACCTGGACCTGTGCACAGCACAGCTGTGAAGCAGGCCAGATCCTGCCCTTATGGCCACTCCAGGAAGACAGATGTGAGTAAGAGCAGTTCAGAAAGCCTTAAGGGAGATAACAGACAACCAAATGTACAGTGAGGGACAGGAGCGATAACTCAACTCTTAAAAGCACGTGTTGCTTTTGCAGAAGAAGACCTGGGTTCAGTTCCCAGCATCATCAACATGGCAACTCACAACCACCTGTCTCTTCTGACCTCCATGGGTGCTAGGCACACACATGGTGCCATAGCGCATATACGTACATACATACTTGCAAAACATTCAGTAAATCTTTTTTCAAAAGCTTTATGTAAAAAGAAGAACAGGGAGAAAACCAGAAAATGACGGGAGGGGGCCAAGTTCTTCAGGGTTAGAAGTAACAGGAAGCCTCTCCAAGATGACTCCCATGGAAGGGTTATCTGTAGCACAAGCACACAATAGGGCTTACCCAAACATGGAGCTCGGCCGGGCATTGGTGGCACACACCTTTAATCCCAGCACTCAGGAGGCAGAGGCAGGCGGATCTCTGTAAGTTCAAGACCAGCCTGGACTACCAAGGGAGTTCTAGGACAGCCTCCAAAGCCACAGAGAAACCCTGTCTCGAAAAAAAAAACAAACAAACAAACAAAAAAAAAACATGGAGCTCAGACGTGTGGGAAACTTCAGGAATAACAGGTATAGACTCTCCCAGCATCCTGCTTCTCTCCATCTCCAGGTTTTATCGGGAAGGGAATGCTCACAGGGGTCATTGCAGGATCCGTGTTCGCATCTCCAGCTGTGGGCAGCATCCTGGCCGCCATTAGAGCCGTGGCCCAAGCAGGCACAGGTCAGGCTTGGATACGGGAGAAAATGCTGTGGGTGGGCACTTTGGGGGTGGGTGAGGGCAAGGCTAATGAGACCATGCTACTGGTTCTGCAGTGGGCACCCTCCTCATCGTGAAGAACTACACTGGGGATCGACTCAACTTTGGATTTGCCATGGAGCAAGCCAAGGCTGAGGGCATCCCTGTGGAGATGGTGGTAATTGGGGATGATAGTGCCTTCACTGTCCTGAAGAAGGCAGGCCGGCGTGGCCTGTGCGGCACCGTGCTTATCCACAAGGTTAGCCTCCCCACCCTGGGGCACTGAGGACCAGCCATTTCTTTATCCTGACCTACCAAGTCCCCACCATTACTTCAGCCATTAAGCCCAGAATGCAGGCATTCTCCTAGGTCAGCTCCCTTTCCTTCCCCTCCCCACTCCTCAGTTGCCCCTTCCTTGCGTTTCTCCGGGTGCAGCACAGGCCCTCCTCATGTCCTGCCCTAACTGCCTTACAGTGCCTCATGGCTCGTGGTCTTCTAACTGCACTCAACTTCTCGCTGGGCTCCCCTACTTGCTTTTTGCATTCCTGCCTTGCCAGTCTATTGCCCCCACTACCCCCAGGTGCCTTTTTAAAATGCGGATTGATCAGCACTCAGAAGGCTAAGCCAGGAGGATTTTGGATTTGAGGTTGTCAATGCTCCAGTGACCCCTTCACCCACTATCCTCTCTATCTTTCTCTCTGGGTGGCTACAGGTGGCAGGTGCTCTGGCTGAGGAGGGTGTGGGGCTGGAGGAGATCACAAAGCGGGTAAACGTGATCGCCAAGGCCATGGGTGAGTGCCAGCCCCGAGGATGGGAGGGTGAGGCTGACATGGGGACTCAGAGCAGGCTCCTATCAGAAGCCTTTTCACATTTCCCTTGGGGTTGGAGGAGGGTCCCCTGGGGGATGCCCTGGAGCCTGGAAGCCATGAATACCAGAGTTTGGACTCTGTTCATCACTACGGTAAAGAGTTGAGCAGCCAGTTCAGAGAAGATGCCTATAGCCAGGCTTCCACATTGCTGCTGCCATCCTGGCACCTGCTACCACAGCAGAACCGCCTTCCCATCCATGCTTCGTTTTTCCTAGGTACCCTTGGGGTAAGCTTGTCCTCCTGTAGTGTCCCTGGCTCCAAACCCACCTTTGAGCTCGCAGCTGATGAAGTAGAACTAGGCCTGGGTAAGCCTGTGGCCACTGTGCCCCTGCCATGCCCGTTCTTTGTATTGAGTTTTGTCTGCCTCTAATGTCGTGGAGTTGTCTACTTGGTCCTCCTTGCTTACTTGATGTCCCCAGGTGGTCTCTAGGTTCATAGGTGGGCACATGAGGCCTAGCCTAGACCAACCTGCCTGACTTCTACCACTCTGCCATCTGTGCCCAGGATCTGGACACACAGAGTGCCATGCTCCTCCTATCTCACTTTACAAACATCATCCATGTAGTGCTCAAGCCCCAGTGTACAGCCCTTTTGGTCTGAAGGACACCTTGTCTGTGACTGACATGTGTTTCTAACACAGTGGGCACGAGTGTCCTGTGGCCTCTGTGACTTCCCAGCTAGCTCTACTCCCACACCACATGCTGTCTTGTTTTTCGTTATTCTTTCATTTTCCACCCAATGTCCACACGCACTGTGCCTAGTCTTGTGCTGAACTCTTTGTCATTGATAAAAACGTGGTAAGAGAATCAGTGGACTGTGAGCCAGTCAGTGATGGCTAAAACTCTCCACAGGGATCCATGGGGAAGCTGGCATTCAGCGGATAAAGGTAAACAGACTCCTTGCTCAGCCCAGTCCAGCCCTGAGGCTTCCCAGAAACAGCTCACTCCTGCTTCTTCTGACAGATGGCACCTGCTGATCAGATTGTTACTCTCATGATTGACCACATGACAAACACCTCCAATGTATCCCACGTGTCTGTACAGTCAGGTGAGTAGCCTGTAGTCCCAGTCTCCGAGCCCTTCCTGTCTCTCTGTACAAAGGCCACCAAAAGTCTCACTGAGGGTGTCATATCTATCCACAGGCTCTTCAGTTGTGCTGATAGTCAACAATCTGGGTGGCCTGTCTTTCCTGGAACTGGGCATCATAGCTGATGCTGCCATACGCATATTGGGTGAGCCACACTACAAGAGGACCCTTAGCCCTTTGGTTTTTTTGGTTTGGTTTGGTTTTGGGTTTTGTTTTGTTTTTGAAACAATGTCTCACTATGGTAGCCCTGGCTTGACTGGCCTGAACTCACTATGTAGACCAGACTGGCCTTGAACTCATAGATGTCCTCCTGCCTCTGCTTCCATGCCTAGTTCCCTTATCCCTTTGAACCCAATTTAAACCTATGCATCCGAAAAGCAGGTGAGGCAGTGTCCTGTGATGGCCCAGAACATTAGCTGAGCATTCACAAGCTTGAGTTAAATTGTTGCTTTTGCCTCTAAACTGCTGTGGTCCTCAGTCTGGGAGTAATGACAGCAATACCTACCTTAGGGGTGGTTATGAGAATTAAATGAGATTAAGTATATGTAAGATACCTGGTGCCTGCTAAGAGAGGGTATCCCTCCGAGGAATGTGGCGATGGGCTGTCACTGAGGGATGCTCTGAGGAAATCGGGTCATTTCCCTACTCATCACAGGCCTCAACCTGCAAGGACCTTGTTTTGCTTTTGGTTTACTTAAGACGTTCTGTGGTAGTTCCCTTTCCCACTCACAGGCTTCTGTACTTGGTATTGCAGAGGGTCGTGGGGTGATGGTTGCCCGTGCCCTGGTGGGTACCTTCATGTCTGCACTGGAGATGTCTGGTGTTTCCCTTACCCTGATGCTTGTGGACAAACCCTTGCTGAAGCTGATAGGTAAGAGAGGCCTGGAGCCTAAAGGCATTGCTAGAAGGAACCATCATCCAGAATAGAGATCACATAGGGCTGATGGTGACAGTCTGGGCTCTAGACCTGTGAAGAGGCTCTTTCTGGTTTTTTGACCTTCAGTTCTCACTCAACTTTGGAAAGTTGGTATTAGTGACTTCCTCACATCTGCCTTACCCTGTCCCCAGAGACATGCCCTGCCCCCACTCAGTATTCAGTAGACACTCAGTATATTCTTATTCATTTGGACCGCCTTCCTGCAGACAGCTTAGGAAAGCAGTCTTCAAGGCCGGTTGGGGAGTCCAGGCCCCACTTGACCTTGTCTGAAAAAGTTATATGGCTGCCTCTAGATGCTGAAACTACTGCAACAGCCTGGCCTCACATGGCCAAGGTCTTTGTGACTGGGCGGAAGCGGATCCGAGCAGCTCCCACAGAGCCTCCAGAGGTCACTGAGGCCACTGCAGCAGGAGGTACTGGGCCCCGCTGATGGAGAGGGACAAGAGTCCTTGGTGGTCAGACTTGGGACCTTGACACACATACCTCCCACACTGGTCAGTTTGGCAGTGAGAAGGTCCAACTAGACCTCTGTGTACTGTCCTCCCTTTTTAGGTGTACCGCCAAAGCAGACAGTACTCGTGCTGGAGCGAGTATGCACCACCCTGCTCGGACTGGAGGAGCACTTGAATGCCTTGGACAGGGCTGCTGGTGACGGGGATTGTGGCATTACCCATAGCCGTGCTGCCAAAGGTTGGCCTCTATGGGGTGCTCAAGAGCTAATATGGCATACTAACTCTTAGATTTGGACATTCCATGAAACTAATTCCAGAACATTGAGGGGCTTTCATGGAGTTGCTACCTTCCTTCACCAAGTAAGGCCATTTGGCACACGCCTCAGCCTATCTTCCCAAAAGAAAGGAGTTTCCCACACTACAAATGGGAAAGAAAGTTCATTCCGCTGCTCTTAGCACTCTCACATGTCACACCCACAAAAAAAGCTCTTGTTCAGCCATTTAAAAAAGATGCACCGGGTGGTGGTGGCACACACCTTTAATCCCAGAACTTGGGAGGCAGGGGCAGGCAGATCTCTGTGAGTTTGAGACCAGCCTGCTTGGTCTACAAGAGCTAGTTCCAGGACAGCCTCCAAAGCCACAGAGAAACCCTGTCTTGAAACACCACCACCCAAAAAAGAAAAAAATAAAGATGCATTCTGCTGGTCAGTGGTGGTGCACACCTTTAATCCCAGCACCTAGAAGGCAGAGGCAAGTGGATCTCTTAAATTCAAGACCAGCCTGGTCTACAGAGTGAGTTCCAGGACAACAAGGGATATATAGAGAAACCCTGTCTCGAAAAATGGATGGATGGATGGATGGATGGATGGATGGATGGATGGATGATAGATGCATTCAGGACATACCTCAAGCCAAGCACAACTCCCATCTCTATGGTTACAAAAGTGCACAAAATCAGGCAATGGTGGCTCATGAGGATTTCCAGGCCAACTTAGGGTAATGGGAAGAGAAGAGTAAAAAGAAAGCAGGCAGAAATCACATCCCTCAGTCAATAAGACCAATCAGGACAACAGTAGCAGAGACCAGGGAGAGAAAAGGAAGTGGATAGTGTCTCTGAAGGGCCACCTGTCTCTCTACCTGCAGCCATCCAGGGCTGGCTAAAGGAGGGCCCAGCTCTAGCCAGCCCTGCTCAGGTACTCTCCAAACTGTCTGTCCTGCTGCTGGAGAAGATGGGAGGCTCATCTGGGGCGGTGAGTAGCGACAGGCCCTGGAAGGACAGACTGATGGGGAGGGACGCAGGTTTGGCTGGGTGCCGGCCAGCTCCATGTACTCAGCATTCTGGTCTTCCTCAGCTCTATGGCCTATTCCTGACTGCAGCTGCTCAGCCTCTCAAAGAGAAGACTGACCTCCCAGCCTGGTCTGCTGCCATGGATGCCGGCATGGAGGCCATGCAGAAGTGAGCCAGGGCCCTGTGTCCCAACACCAGGGGTGTGCTGGGGAGGTGGCTGGCTGAGGATGCAGGATCTGTCCTCACAGCTAAAGTAACCATCTTGCCTATTCTGTCAGGTATGGAAAGGCTGCACCAGGAGACAGGACAATGGTGTGTACTCAGAGTGGAGCTCCCCTTGCCCCTTTTGAGCCCACAAGCCCTACAGCTATCCTCCGTGGCAGGACTTCCTCTCAACCCCCCTCTCTCTGATCTTGTTCAGCTGGATTCTCTGTGGGCAGCAGCACAGGAGCTCCAAGCCTGGAAGAGCCCAGGAGCCAGTGTCCTCCCAGTTCTGACTAAAGCAGTCAAGGTGAGTGAGGCTCAGCTGGATAATCAAGGAGCCTCCAAGCTCCAATAGCTAGGTGGCCTTAAGCAAGTTAATGGCCTTTTCTACCTTCATTTCCACCTGTATAAAGTAGGGTTGAACACCTATCTCAGGAAGTGTTATATGGCTAGAGAGATACACTGAGCCTGGTCCAGCAAATAAGGGCCCCGACCCTTGCTAGAAATAGATGGGAGGTGACCTTCCACTGAGTGGTGACACAGGATTGCTGACAGAGCAGGACAAAGAGTCCAGGCTCAGATTTTCAGGGCGCAGTGGGAAAGGAAAGGCCTAGTGTCATGTACTTAAGCCTAATCCCACACTTCCTCAGAGTGCTGAAGCTGCAGCCAAGGCCACCAAGAACATGCAAGCTGGCGCTGGGAGAGCCAGTTACATCAGCTCTGCAAAACTAGATCAGCCAGACCCTGGAGCAGTGGCAGTTGCTGCCATCTTCCGTGCCATCCTGGAGGTCTTGCAGACACAGGGGGCATGACTGCCTTTTCCCTCCTCATCTCCCTGTTCTCTTCCTCTTGCCTTCAAATGGTCACCTTACCTCTCACCCTAGCTCCCATCCTCTTCGTGAAGTAGGACGTCCTCACCACACCTCTGGTCTGGCTGAGTGAATCATGTGCCCCACCAGCACCGCTCTTTCCCTCCTCAGGAAGAGGAGTCCCTCAGGCCATGTTAACCCCACTCCAGCCAGTTCTGAATGGCAGTGATAAGGCTTTCCAGAGTACAGCACAGCCCCTAACCAGGTGTACACGTTTGGTTTCCAGACTCTAGGCCTCTTCCTCTAGAAGGCCTCCTATACCCAGTGTATAAAGGAAAGCTAATAAAACCCATTGAAGCCACAAGCAGCTGCCTCATCTTTGAGACTTTATCTCTGGTTATCGTGACCATGAACCATCTCTTGGCAGGGAGTTCATCACCTGTGCCCCAGACAAGTTCTGCTCAGCTGGACTGGTTCCATAGGGACTCCCCTTTTCTGTCCCAGCATACACCATACCAATGCATGTCAGATTGACACAAAGTCTTTTCTCTGCACCAGATCAATTGATTCTTCAGAAATTAATGGGCATTGGGTCGCCAGAAGAAATGGACTCACTGTTTTGAGGCTCTGGTGTATAGTTCAGAAACTGCAGGGCCAAGGTCTCTCTAGAGCAGTGGTTATATTAATACTGCAACTTTTTTTTGGTTTTTGAGACAGGGTTTCTCTGTATTGTTTTGGAGGCTGCCCTGGAATACTGCAACTCTTTAATACAGCTCCTCATGTTGCAGTGACCCCGACCATAAGATTATTTCCATTGCTACTTCATAACTGTAATTTTGCTGTTATGAGTCATAATTAAATATTTTTGGAGTTAGAGGTTTGCCAAAGGGGTCACAATGCACTGATCTAGAGCAATCATTGCCTATACCCTGACCAGTTGAAGGACTGATGCCTGAGACAACACAAATAGCTCACACCAGGAATGACATCCTCAGTGCAGAGAAGTGATTTAAGGCACTGGCAGGTCATATCCATGTAAAGTCTGGTTCTGTTTTAAGGCAGCTATGGGAACTCATGCCCATTATTTGGCCAGTTGAGATCTATAAAATTCAATGATACCCATCTCAGGCCAGTAAGATGGCTCAGTGGGTAGTAGCCTGAAGGCCTAACAACTTGAATTTGATCACCAGATCCCATTAGGTGGCAGAAGAAAAACTTATCTTCTGACCGCCACATGTGCTATGGCATGAGCATGCCTATACACACAAAATAAGATTTTTTTTTCAGAATGGTAACCATCACAAGGACATGAAGACTCAGGTGAGGGTTAGGATCCTGGGTAGTCTGGTGTTCTAGTGCGGTCACCAGAACAAGTGTTAGCACTGGTGTCAGGTATACTCCCTTCCTATAGCTAGTCATACTAAGAAAGTGACCACATCATCTGTGTTCTCAGATTAGGCAATGGGACTCCTGTCAATCTGCTCCATCAGAAGTCCCTGGCAACAAAGCTAGTTGTCAGTATGCACAGACATGTGGCCAACAGAGAGGTAGAGGTTGGCATCAAACAATGACTTGTGGATCCCAACTCTGCCATCAAGTAGTAGAGTAACATCAGGTCACTCTACTTAACCTGTCCACCTTCACTCATTTTTGAGTCTCATTTTCCAGACTTTAAGGCAGGGAACACCCCTTCCTTAATGAAAGGAGTGTATGTCTTAAAGCCCTTCATTATGAAGGATGCCTACTCAAATAAGTAGTTTGCAATTCCAGGAATACAGTCGTGGATTTCTGGTTGGCCCTCCTCTGCATCTGTAAGGGTCAGATCTGTCCTGAGGCCTTTGTATATTGCCAAAACTCTCACTTGAGTACATTTTCATGTCAGCAAAGACGACTTCTGTGTTCCAACAGAACTCCTATGCTTGAAACTTTATCCCTAATGTGATGGAATTAAGAGGCAGAGCCTTGAGCCCAGCCTGGTGGCATACCCTTTAGTCTGAGCACTCTGGAGGCAGAGGTAGGTAGATCTCTATGAGTTTGAGGCCAGCTTGGTCTACATGACAAGTTCCAGGCCAGCCAGGGCTCCATAGTGAGACACTGTCTCAAAAATAGCAATAAAAGAGGTAGGACCCTTGTAAGTGATTAGAGGTAAGGGTGGGACCCTTCTGAATGGGATGCACCATCATTTACAAAGGTCTGGGAACAACTTATACTCTGCACCATGTGAAGCCACAGTACAAAGATAGTGGGGAGAGGCCCTCACCAGACACATGTTGTTGCCTTCATCCTGGACTTCTAGCCTCCTAAAGTATGAGAAATAAGTGGTTGTGTTTAAGCTATCCAATCTGAACAAAAGAAGACACTTTTAGTGTTTAAAAACACATTTAATAAAAATCAGATTCATGAAGAAGTAGCAAACTCATGAGCAAACCAGGGGACCTGGTCTTGTCCAAGGTGCCCCACAGGATCAACGATGTGCAGGCTTCATTTGGTCAGGAAATCCATGGCAGCCCTCCTGCCAACTTCTGGCCACAGGGTTGAAGTTCAGCCTATCTGCAAGGAGTCAGGAACCCAACTCCTCCTATTGGTCTGCTAAGTACAGCAGTCTGCAAGGGACTGTGCAGGGCTTATCTGAGAAGGTATGATGTGCCACAGGCTAATACGAAGCAGAGGGGCAAGATTCGTCCCTTCTACGCAGTTTCTATTCAGGAGAAAGGCAAAGCTCACACTCTGGCATACCATGGAGGGGGTGGAGGGACAAAAGCACCCAGTACTCAGTAAGGAACACCTCTGAAGGCAGTGGTGGCTCCCAGATCTCTGCTAAGAAAATTGCTTCATAATGCTGGTTTCAATTTCTTAGTGGGCTGGACCCTGTCAGGGAAGAGCGTGACTAAAAGAGGCACAAAAGCCTATACCCACAAGGGGACAGAAAGGAAGGCCACAGAAACCTGTTACTCATCACTTGGGACTCTAGGGTCAGACTCTTTGTTCATGGGAGAACAGTTTACCAGGGCTCATAGGGTTGCCTGAGGGGGACAGGCATGTAAGTCACAGGGAAAGGGCGGGATCCAGGCAGCAGCTGAAGCAGCAACTAGAAGAAAGGGAGGCATAGTCACGACACACACAACACAGTGTGTCACAGTGAGCAGAGCAGCTGAGTGACCTGACTCCTGCAAAGCCTCCTGCGGACACTGTCCTACGAGTACTTCCCAGCGTCTCTGCCCACCAAATGCACATCCAGGACACAGCAGAGGAAGCCTGCCAATGTACACAAATGCTCCCACAAACAGCAGCCTTTCTACCTTGCCTGTATGAACTACATTTGAGCCTCTGCTTTGACTTCTACCACATCCCTGGGAGTGGTGAGGAGAAGGCAGCCCATTCTTCAGACCAGCAGGAGAGACATGAATTACCAAGGCAAGGTGGCCCTTGAAAAAATGCCATCAAGAAAAGCAGATGGACAGCAAGCAGCTGGAGAGAGCAGGCCAGGAACTGTAGTAGTAAGTTTGTCTGTAGTCCAAGAGAAGTCGGTTGCTGAAATGAACCAGGAGCTCCAAGTATAGAAGAGTTTCTGAGGGAGCAGAGTGCACCGCCCGCTTCACTCCCTGTCATGCAACAGGGGCTGGAAAGAAGGAAGATGCATAGGGATTAAAGACATGACCTTGGAAGAGCCCCTGAGCTTCAGGAGGCACACCAGGCTGAGCTGCTCAGATAGACCCGCCCCCTGCAGGGTGAACCCAACCGAGCCACCAGATTTTTCAGGGAAGCCCAAAAGTCCCCGAGACTAGTTCACAGCACATCTTCCCACATCTGCAGGCCAAGCACAGGCAAGACCTGCTTTCAGCATTTGATGTGTCACTAAGCACTGGCCACAGAGCTGGCACACCTTCACCAGGCTCAAGCCCTTCACTGTGTCATCTCACAAAGCCAAGGACTCTTACAGGGGACGGGGAAGCTTGGGAAGTCACTCCCAGGATTGCTGCTCTGATGCCAGAGTTCCCATCTGCCACTCAGTCTCCACCTTCAAGGTGCTTAGCTTTCCACCTAGCTACAGGATCAATCTTCTCAGCAAGGTGCAAGTCCTTTCTGGGTCCTTCTCTAGACCTGGCCTTACCCCACCGAGAGTGGGAGGCAAGCAGCCATACCTGTCTGTCAGTCAGAGCTCCTGGATCTGGACGTTTCCATGGTGAAGCCAGAAGAACATAGAGAACCAGCAGGCCAAAAGCCACAACCAAGATCCCAGTGCTGTTGGCAAAGACTGCCTCACTAGGCAGGCTGGAGTAGGGTTTGGTGACATTTTTCCTGAAAATGACAAAATAATGTAGGTCTTTGAAATAATTTTCTAACTTTTTTTTTAGTCAGCCTAGCAGGAGACTAGATTCCTATGACCTGGAATTAACATACCTCCTAAGCCCCTACCATAGTGCCAGGGAAGAACTTTGTAATGCTTTTCCTATGAGAAAAACGGAAGACCCAAGTGAAATGAACCTGCCCACATTTACATAATCAGTACATAGCACAACCAAGATCTCCAATTTTATTTGTTGCTCACTTTACCATACTACTTCAAAACCCAGGACGACAGCAGCTAGACATGCTGCTGTGGAGGCAGTCTGCCTAACTCAGTTCCTACGTCTGCCTTTTCTGGCTGTGTGCTCTTAGATAAGTTACTCTGTGCCCCACTACACTTTTTTTTAAACAAGGTCTCAATGGAGACCTGCCTGCCTTGAACTCACAGGATCTGCCTGCCTGTGGTAGTAGGATTACAGGCAGACACCACCATGCCTAGGTCATTATACTCTTTTGACAACAGCACCAAATGTTGTAGGTGCTTAAGAGGATTAAAGTTGGGGTGCTTTGAGCAACTTCTGACAAACAGTGAGTGCTGTATCACTTGATGTTCAGTAAGTATTGCCAGGTTACCAATTTCAACCTAAACACTGTCACCTTCCAGATCAGAATGGACTCAAGCCCAGAGGCTGACCTCTGCTGGCTGGGTCCTGTGATTATAGGATGCATCTCCTGAAGCCCCCACCCCCTCCCATATGCCTTAGTGTCAGAGGCCCCTTAGAACTTACAAAACAAAGAAAAGCTTCTCATTGATGCCGGAAATAACAGATGTGATGGACAGGGAAAGGATGCAGGCTCCAAAGTAGACATGCACAGGTTTCAGGAGGCTTCGCAGCCACTGAGATGCCCAGGGCAGCAGGAAGATGGCAAAGCCCAGGGACCACTGTGGACACAAGGGAGGAAGTCCCTGAAGCGACTGGTCGACTATAGTTGTACCCGTCTATCACGCCATCTACCCCCATATGACATCGATTACTCCTGCTGGCCACTGTCCTCTGGCCCTTCTTTTTCAACTCAGACATTGCCACCATGCACAGCCCCAAGCACACACCATACCTCACTGTGATCTGCCCATTTCTATTACACAAGTGTGTGAAAGCAACCAGCAACTTGTGTGTGAAAGGCTTACAGCAATATACTCAAAAAGCCCAGTCATCCTTGTTAGCTTTCAATGCCTGCCAGTCCTGGGTCATAAACAATTCAAGCACAGAACTGGCACTGGAATACTGAAACCCCTCTTAGAACTGCTTTGGTTCAAAGAGGGAAGAGTGGAGAAAGCAGGAAAAGAGGGTGCTTTGGAGTCAGCATGACATGTGGGATGACATGTGGGATGACAAAGTCAGGAGGGGTGGGCAGTCTAACGGGATAGGAGGCCAGAGAGAATATTTGGAGCTGAGGCTGGTAAAGCCACACCCAGAACCCATGGTCCCCATAAGGACTCAGAAGAGGGCAGAGGGCACCTACCTGACAGGCGAAGAAGATGACAGTGGTGATGCCCAGCCAGCTATGCAGGGAATAGAGGTGTGTGATTTTTGAATGGTTGTGGAACTGAAAGACAGCAACTAACCCCACAACGGTGAAGGTGAAGGCCAGCAGGTGCAGTGCTGCATGGAGAACTTTCCAGGGCAGTTTGGGCCCTACCCATGACAAGGGCAGGCGGTACACCAGCGAGGCTGCAGGAGAAAACAGTCCCAGGGCTTGGCCACATCGCCTTACACTCCCCTGCTGTGACCCCACATAAGTGTCAGAACATCAACTCCTGTCCTGGTTGGTTTCTTGTCAGCTTGACACAAGCTAGTTAGCTGAGAAGAGGGAATCTCAATTGAGAAACTCCCTCTCATCAGATTGCCTATAGGAAAGTATGTAGGGCATTTACTTTAACCACTGATATGGGAGGGCCAAGTTCACTGGAGGTGATACCATCCCTGGGCTGGTGGTCCTAGAAAGCAGAGATGGAGAAATGGCTCAGTTGTTAACAGCACTGGTTGCTCTTCCAGAGGGCCAGAGTTCAATGCCCAGCACCTACATGACAGTTCCCAGCCATCTGTAACTCCAGTCCCAGGGGTATCCAACACCCTCTTCTGGCCTCCATAGGCACTGGATACACATAGTGCACAGACATGCAGACAGAACAACCATACACACACAATAAAGACTAAAGATTAAGAAAGAAAGCAGGGTGAACAAGCCACGAGGTACAACCCAGTAAGTCACTTTCCTTCACAGCCTCTGCCTCAGTTCCTGCCCTCACTTCTCTTCACGCTCGACTAAAAGTATAAGGTGAAACAAACCTTTTCTTCCCCAAGTTGCTTTTGGTCATGCTGTTTTATCACAGTAATAGAAACCCTAACTAAGACTACTCAGTACCTGCCACCTTCCCGTCATTTATGAGAGGCAGTTGGCCAGGAAGGGCCAGTTAAAATGGGAGGAGCAGTTTCCTTAACTGTCCTGTCTCAATCCTGAGTGCAGCCTTGTGGGCTGATAAGCGCTGTCTTAGCATGGTCTCACCATACTGCATCCATACAGTCAAGGCCAGGTGGTACTGGCATATGCCTTTAATCCCAGCACTCAGGAGGCAGAGGCGAATGGATCTCCTTGTTGGGGTAGAGATTGGGGGACAAAAGAACCCAGGCATGAAAGCCAAGGGTGCAGCTCAGTACCTGTCTATCATGTGCAGAGCCCTGGGTTCACTTTCATTCCCAATATCACCAAAAGCAAAAAGAAAAATCTAAAGAGCTCAGGCATAGAGGTTCAAACCTAACATCTGCTCCTTACATGTCTGGCTTCTTCTAAGTCTGTTTCCTCTTCTATAAAAAAAAGATGACTACAAGCCGGGCGTTGATGGCGCATGCCTTTAATCCTAGCACTCTGGAGGCAGAGGCAGGTGGATCTCTGTGAGTTCAAGGCCAGCCTGGTCTACAGAGCGAGTTCCAGGACAGTCTCCAAAACAATACAAAGAAACCTTGTCTCGAAAAACCAAAAAAAAAAAAATCAACAACAACAACAAAAAAGATGACTACAGAGCCCAGAGTCCACCTCACAAACTTGCCCAAAGAACAAAATGGACACCTGGTGGTGGTGGCACATGCTTTTAATTCCACTTAAAAGGCAGAGGCAGGAGGATCTCTGTGAATTTGAGGCCAGCCTGGTCCACAGAGAGAGTTCCTGGACAGCCAGAACTGTTATACAGAGAAACCCTATCTTGAAAAAACAAAACAAAACAAAACAAAAGAGAACAACATGGAAAGCAAACATGGTAGTACATGCCTGTAATCCCAGCACCCAAGAGGCTGAGACAGGACTGCCGTATAGGTCAAAGTCAGACTGGGCTATATAGGAAGACCCTGTCTCAAAAAGAAGAAAGGGGGGTTGGGTATGGGGTGAGGGATAGGTCAGTGGGTAAAGTGCTTGCTGCATGAGCATGAGGGCCTGAGTTTAATCCTCAAAACCCATATAAAAAATCTGGACAGGGTAACACACACTTGTAATCCCAGCCCTGGGGAAGCAGAGACAGGATGCTTAGGCCAGCCTAACCTAATCAACTAGTCCCAGGCCAGTGAAGAGGCCTATCTCAAAAAATCAAAATGGGGTTCACAAGATAGCTCAGAGGTAAAAGCATTTGCCACACAAGCCTAATGACTTCAGTTTGATCCCTAGAACCCACAGTAAAAAGAGAACTGACTCCTAAAAGTTGTTCTCTGACTTCCACACGCATGACATGGCATGCCTATGCTCACATACACATACACAGACACCACCACCACCACCACACCAGTAATAAATAATATAGGAAAGAATTTAGGATAAGGCATAGAGGTACATGCCTTTAATCCCAGCACTTGGGAGGCAGAAGCAGGTGGATCTCTGTGAGTTTAAGGCCAGCTTAGTCTACAGAGAGAGTTCAAGGACAGCCAGGGATACACAGTGAGACCATGCCTTAAAATTTTTTTTAAAGAAAAATTTAAAGGTACAAGATGCTTAATAATGAATGACACCAGAGATTGTCCTATAGCCTTCACATACATACATACATGTGTACATGCATATGCATATAAAATATACATCATAAAAAGTCAAGGACCAGAGGGGATGATGTATGATGTATACATGGTAAGCAGCTTTTGCCAATGCTATCATCATTCCCATCCTACAATCAGGGTTCACTTCCCATGTTACAGGACACAGATTTGAATTCATGAGACAAAGATGGATCCTTGACTCAACTATAATAATATAAGAGGTTTCAGCTTCTTGTATTCTAGAGCAGGAGTCAAAATGCAGTGCCGGGCCAAATCTAGCCTGCCGCCTAATTCTGTGAATAACATTCTGTTGGGACACAGTTACATTCATGTGTTTTATGTGCTTCCCATGATACAATGGCAGAGCTGAGTAACTGCAATACGTATTACAATCATACCATTACAAAGCCTGAAAAAATTATGGTCTGGTCCTTTACAGACAGTTTCACTGACCTTGTCTCTGAGTATCTGGGAAGCTGTCCCTACACATTCCACTTCTTTCCCCAAATGATAGCTGGTCCCAGGAACAACCCAATTCACACTGCCATGATAGCCTCAAACTCAACCCCCAAAATATCATCCTTGGAGAGAGTAAATAGTGTTCTGCTCAGGCCCCTCACACTGTGAACACATTACTCACCAGCTCCATAGAGCACCACCATGCCAGAGACCATGAGCACAGGGTGCCAGTTGAACATGTGCACACTGCCATCCCAGGCAAAGCCGTCACGCCAGTACTGCATCCAATAGGCGGTGAAGAGGATGCACATTGATCCCAGGGACCCCAGGACCATGCAGAACAGGTAAAACCGTCCTGAAGCCATTCTGATCAAGAACTCCTAGAAAAAGCAGAAGTCACATGTCCTGGGCTAACCATGATGAACCCACACAGCAGCTAAAGGAAGTGACACTGACCTCCCTTTATACCTGTGGTAAAGAATCTTTTGCTTCAGTTCCCCTGTCCCCAGATGGCCTCAATGTTGAGTGAGGTAAGCTCACAATGAATGAGTCCCCACCCCTGCACCTGGGAGCACAGATGTGGAGCTCTAGTGAGATGACAAAGCCCTGGGCTCACATCCTTGGTACTGATTAACTTCCCTACACAGAACCAGAAGGTAAAAAATGACTGCCACACCCAACCCAGTAGAGAGACAAATCAAAACTCTAAATGCTTAGACCACACATTCCCAGGCCCTGGGTTCCAACATAAAGCAGCAAAACCACAATCTAAGAGGGGTACGCACATTCTAGGCTGGATATACATTCAACAAAATGACTGGATGTGGGGGCTGGAGAAGTCTCTCAGCGGATACGATCACTAATTCCCAACACCTACATGGTGGTTCCCAACAATAAAAATCTGTAATTCCAGTTCCAGGGAATCTAATGCCTTCTTCTAGTAGTTTCCATGGACAGGCATGCATGTGATACACAAACATATGGTACATATCCATATATATGTAAAATTTTTGAAGACAGTGCTTCTCTGTATAAAGCCCTGGGTGTCCTGGAACTCACCCTGTAGACCAAACAGGTCTTGAACTCAAAGATCTGCCTGTGCCTGCTTGGATTAAAGGTGTGTGCCACCACCACCAAGCCATATATATAATTTTTTTAAAACGATTGGGTGTGGAACAATTGTAGATGGCAAAGGTTTTTTGATTTGGGAATGTTTCCATGTTGCTTGTTTTGAGTGCTCATTTTGGTGACCAAAAGGTTTTAGGTTTGGCCAGACATAGTGGCACATGCCTTTAATATCAGTCCTTGGGAGGCAGAGGCAGGCAGATCTCTGAGTTAGAGCCTGTCTAGTCTACAGAGTGAGTTCTAGGACAGCCAGGACTACACAAAGAAACCCTGTCTTAAAAAAATAAAAGGAAAACAAACAAATAAAAAACTCAAAACCAAACAAACAAAAAACTCAAAAACAAACAAAACCCAACGAACCATAGTAAAAAAATAAATAAAAACAAACAAAAAACAAAGCCAAACCCCAAGTTTTAAGTTTCAGAATCTTCTAGACTTTTGGCTAGGAAGGCTCAATTCCTACCATTATTTTATTTATGTCACCTGTAAAAAAGTTCTAGGTGTTCCCACTTCTGTATAAAAAGGTCTTTCTTGCCAGGCAGTGGTGGCGCATGCCTTTATTCCGAGCACTCAGGAGACAGAGGTAGGTAGATCTCTGTGAGTTTGAGGCCAGCCTGGTCTACAGAGCGAGTTCCAGGATAGCATCCAAAGCAATACAGAGAAACCCTGTCTCAAAAAAAAAAAAACAACAAACAAACAACAACAAAAAGGTCTTCCTTTAAAGAAGATGAATTCCATGAGGCCAGGCCTCAACCCCAGGACCCTCCACTGCTCTCCTTGAACTAAGGCTGTTTCTACACCTGAGACTTACTTCTGCTTTCTCTTTTCTGCGGAAAGTCCAGAGGAGAGAAGAGGAAGCAAGAACTCAAGGTCTAGAAGGTCTAGAAAGTGATTATTTTTAGATTTCTACCAGGAACCAACTCAGCTTTCAGGCTTTCTCTGGTGAATATTTAAGTGACAAGCAGTTACTCTTAAAAAACAGGCAATGGTCCCTTTAGTATAAGTAAATCATGAGTCCATAGAAACACACAGAGAGAGAGAGAGAGAGAGAGACAAGTGGGGCAAAGGTCCAGTCCTGCTTCTAGTAACAGGAAGAATAGCCAGTGGTGCCCAAGGAGGAATAGCCAAATCATCACCTTCAGACCCAATAGAAGGCTGGCCTGGTCTCTGATTTTCATAGTCTGAGTACCCTGAGGAAAACACCTAACACTGCAAGATTTGTTCTCTGAAAAAAAAGTATGGCAATAAAAATTATTAATTGAACACCAGCTACGACCACTAGATACTGGCCCACAGTCCCACTTACTCCTCTTGATAACTCTTGTGAGGACTATCACCCAACCCTATACATGAAGAAACTAAAGCTCAGACATACTAAGTATCTAGCACCAGGACTGAGCAAGTCCACAGGAGTGTCAAACCTTTGTCTACTTGGCTCTAAGGCCTTAGACCTTTATCCTTATCGACAGGTTATAAGATCAAGACAAAAAATATGTAAGGACATTATTGAGAGTCAAGTACTATGACTTCACATTTATTACTATCATAGAATTTGAGAGGGGGGAGGGAGGGAGGGAGGGAGAGAGGGAGGGAGATAGGGAGAGAGAGAGAGAGAGAGAGAGAGAGAGAGAGAGAGAGAGAGAGAGAGAGAGAGAGAGAGAGAAGAGAGAGAGAGGTATGCTATGTGATGTATATGTTCAAGCATCCATAGAAGTCAGAAAAGGGTGTTGGGTTCTCTGGAGCTAGTTACAGTCAGTTGTGGACAAACCAACTTGGGAGCTAGAAACCAAATTCAGGTCCTATGCAAGAGCAGCCAGCATTCTTAACTACTGAGCCATCTCTCAGCCCCCAGCACAGGATTTTTATCCTAAGTACTAACAAAACCTACAGCTAGTTAGACAAGGTGGAACCTATGCCACTTGCTACTTGGGAGGCTGGATCAGGAGGATCACTTGAGTAAAAGAATTCAATACTAGCCTGAGCAACATAGTGAGACCAGCTCCCCCAACCCGGAAGCTAGCTCATGGTCCCCATGCCTGCCCAGGCCTCTCAGCAGCCTTGAGATATGTATGTCACACTGCCAGCCAGCCAGCAGCAGCAGATGCTGGACTCTCACCAGGTGACCCACATTAGTAGCAACATCTGGGAAAGGGCCGAGGGCTAGAGAACACACAGCTTCCTGACTGAGCTACTGGGTCCAGGGATGTTACCCAGCCTCAGAGCTACTTCCTTGAGTCACGCAGAGCAAAAGAGGTTCGGGGTTATCAAGTGTCTGCCTAGCACACCTCCATTCCTCCAGTGAAATGCTCCAGTCATTCGACAATATTGACTTCTGCAGTTTACTTATTTACTTTCTACAAAGGAAAAGAGGAGGCAACGGTCCCTTTAGCCCTTGTCCACTCTCAGCCACTGAGAATGTGTTCTATAAAATGTTCTCTCTGAACACTGTTTACTTGAGGGTGCCCCCATCTCACCTTGTAATAAACTCCACATATCTTCTATACTGAAAGTTAAAACTGGGAGTGTGGTTCATACCTGTAATCCCAGCAATCCAGAGGTAAAAAGCAGAAGAACCAGAAGGTCAAGGTCATCTTCAGATATATGTGCATAGTCAAGGCTAGCCTAGGCTATATAAGACCCTAGCTCAAAACAAACAAATAAACAAAAAACAAAAAATCAAAATCAAAAGGCAGGAGTGGGCTCAGTATAGTTAAGAGTACATATTGGTTTCGCAGAGCACCAGAGTTGAGTTCCCAGAACCCACATCAGACAGTTCACAGCTGCCTATAACTTCAACTCCATGGGACCAAATACCCACTTCTAGACACCCCAGACACCTGCTCACATGTGACATTCACACAAACATACACACACACAATACATATGTATATATATATATATGTATGTATACACACACACACACACATATTTGAGGGGAAAAGGAAAAGGGAAGGCAAAAATTTTCATAAGGAACTGTACCCATGCCGCTTACAAGTCCTGGATTACTGCTTTGTGGCAGACTTAGAACAGATGATTGTGGCACTTCTGTGACAGAAGGCAGGAAAGTTATATTGCTGACCACAGCTCACAAATAAGCCCTTTCTTTTCCTAACCTAGCAAAAGCAAGGGAAAGAACATGTTCGAATGAAGAGACTAAGAGCATTTGTACTGAGAGAGCCCTTTGGACTAAGATTTAAAGACATGAGCACCACAGCTGAAGTCTCCTCACTCTGCCAAGCCCCATGCTCAGGAGGGGAGGCAGCAAACTCCTTAGGCTTTAGAGGGCTTATAAAGTCTCTGTCACAATTGTGTCATTCATTCTGGGCTGATGCAATACAAGAACAGCCAAGAGTATCTTAACAAATTAGTATGACTGTGCCTCACTAACACTTTATGGACACTGATGTCTAAGTTTCATACGATTTTCACATAGTTTAAAAGTGGAAAAACCAGCCGGGCGGTGGTGGCACATGCCTTTAATCCCAGCACTCAGGAGGCAGAGGCAGGTGGATCTCTGTGAGTTTGAGGCCAGCCTGGTCTACAAAGTGAATTCCAGGACAGCCTCCAAAACAATACTGAGAAACTCTGTCTCGAAAAACCAAATAAATAAGTAAATAAATAAACAAATAAATAAAGTGGAAAGGCCACTCAGGGTTAGATGAGGCCTATGGGGTGTAGTTTATCTATCCAGGCTTAAGACTTGTACCTAATCTTTATCTTTATTTAATGTTTTCCTCAATTCTCTGGCTAAAGGGTTCTCATAGGCTGAAGAAACCAGAACCAGTCCCAGGGGTAAGAAATGAATCTTCATTCAGTCCTTCCTCTCAGGAAAAGGCTGCACTCCAGATGCAGTTACTTTTCAGACCATGGGGCAGTTTGTTGCTCTCTCCTCAAAGACGGAGGAACATTAAGAATCCCGCAGACCAGGTTTAGAGTTCAAATCCTATCAACCCACGTCTTACAGTTCAAAAGCACTGCAAAGTTGGGATCCAAAGGACAGTGACTTGGTCAAGGCAAGTGGCAAGCCTGGAACGGGCATCCGGGTCCTGTCCTCAGTTCCCAGAACTCATTTCCAAGGGCAGCTCCTCCAAAGTGCAGGACTCAGGAGTGAGCGACCTATAACATTCCACTCAGGAGTGTGAAGAAAGTCACCTTAGCACAAGTGCTCACAGGCTGCTCCTTCGTCCTTCGGACGGTCAGATCTGTTCGAGGCACAAGGGGTAGACGCTGATCCCTCTGGTCAGCCTGGTCCTAGCAAGTTTTAGATAAGAAGCCTTCTTTCTGAAAAGCGGCAAAGCCTCTACAAACACCACCTGTGGTACAGTATGGAAGGGGCACGGAAAGCGTCCGATTCTTAAAAGGAAAAGCAGGCTGAATGCCAGGATATGACAGCGCGAAGCAAGGAAGCAGTGGGGCCACCGCTGGAAGCCACGTCCCGGCTCTCCCAGCCCGGGCTCTTTCTCACCCCTAACCACACAGTGGGACACCTCGGGGCCAGGTCTCTGCGACCGTTTGGCCGCTGCCAAGCGCGGGAGCTGCCACTAGCCAGGCTCCTCCAGGACGTTGAAAAACTCACTTTCCGGCAAGCCTGCAGTCCGCGGGATTCGCTACAGAGGGCGCTGCCTGGAAACTTATAGGCTCGGGCACTTCCGATGGTACGCTAGGGCGTCTGGGAAATGAAGTTTGCGTGCTAAGGCGCGAGTTCCTGGACGGATTCGCAGGAGCCCTGCGTCCTGTGGTGTGCCTTGTCTCTAACCCCACCCCCATCCTGAGGAAGGAGAAATGCTGGCGTTAACAGCCTCTCGCCTAGGGCCCGCCCTCAGCGAGGGGCATGGAAGGACCAGGCACGGAGAGAGGGAAGGCCCAAACACGGCGGGCAATTAGCCATCTACTTCCGGAATTTAAAGCCGGCTTCCGGAAGCCGAGACTGGGTTTCCATGACAACCGACGTTGGCTCTTTGAGGTGAGTATAGTTGATGAGCCGAGCGAAGAGTGGCCAGAAGTCAGAATTTTTTGTTGCCGTTGCCTTTGCTGTGGGCCTTCTGCCGAGGCATCGATCTGTGGGAGGATTGGGAAGGGTAAGGAAAACCGCGTTAAACTGGAGGGTGCTTCTAAGGGATGCTCACAGTGGCCCTCGTTAAGTGACGCGTTTGGCCCTTGGGATCTGGAGAAAATGACTTGAACTCTAAATGTGTGTCCCTGCCTGTAGCTAGGGGATAATTCTTTCCTACCATGCAGAGTGTTGGGAGGATTAAAGGAAATTCTCTTGGTCAACAAGATTATCCTGGCGCCGGTACCTGGAGAGAGAGGAGAGTGAAAACTCAAGCCCAGAAAAGCTTGGATATTCGTATGTCCAATAACATGGGGCTTTTCCACCATAGGAGGTGGACAGGGTCTGGGACTCTCAGAGCCCCTGAAAAACAGGGCTTATATGCACTAAAATGACTGCTTTTCAAGGCCAGGGATTAAGTAGGTTATGCATATACTCCCTTACTCCTGCTGCTGTGTTTCTGTCATAAGCTTAATAAGCTCTTCTAGGAAGGTACTGTGTCCTCTGAGCTCTTTCTGTCTGACACTGCCTATTTATATGAGACCACACCCTCCACTTAGATATCTGTCAGTTATGAAATAGACTGGCCGCACAGTGCCTCCATCAGAATAGCACTCTGCCACTTACCAGCTGTGTAATCTGCCAAATTAGTTCACCTTGCTGGGCCTCAGTGTTCTCATCTATGAATTGGGGAAAATGAAAGTGTCTCCTACTTCATGAGGTTATTGTAAGATTTAAATAATATCTGTGATGGAAACAGTCTCTAGGGTGTTGCATGTAATATGTAAGGATTTATTACTTCCACTACTACAACATAACCAGGCTGTCACTTGTCTGTAAGTGCTCCTGAATATTCTTGGTTAGGCCTGTGCATTTGTCAGGTGTAACGAGGTGCTCCTGTAAAACAAGCACTCAGGAAGCTGAGGCAGGAGGATCAAGAATTCAAAACCAGCTGGGGCTACATAGCAAGTTCGGGGGAAAGAAGGAAAAAGAAAAGAGCTGTATGTGTAAAAGGACCCAGGTGTGGAGAACAGTCTGGTGTTACTAGTCTCTAGAAAGAATGGCAATTGAGGTGCCGTGGGGCAGAGTCAGGATGGGTGTGGTCTGGCTTTCTCTTGTTTTGTTTGCAGAAGAGGCTTGGCTGTCTTAGCCCAGGCCAGACTCAAACACTCAGTCCTGTTTCTAGCTCCTGAATATTGTGATTGCAAGTGTATGCCGCTACTCCTGGGCTTTAGCTGGGTTTTTGTTTTCTCTATTGTTTTGTTTTCTCGGTGTTTTGCTTACTGGTGCTCAGTAATGTTTTATCACTAGGCTTCTAGTGTTGCTCTCTTTGTCATATCTTCCTTCCTTCCTTGATTCTCTCCCCTCCAAACAGGTCCTTGCATCAGAGCCAGGGAAACAGCTCTGATTTGGAAAAACTAGACTTCTCTCCCCAAATACCCGGTAGAGAAGCAGAAGTTATCCTCTACAGAGCTGTGGAATGTGCACTTGGGAGTCCCCAAAAGCAAACAGAAGATGCTCCAAACTAGCAACTACAGCCTGGTGCTCTCCCTGCAGTTCCTGCTGCTGTCCTATGACCTGTTTGTCAATTCCTTCTCGGAGCTACTCCGAATGGCTCCTGTCATCCAGCTGGTGCTCTTCATGTGAGTATAGGAGACAGACTTGAAAAGCTGAATCCAAACAGTTTGAAGGGTCTGACAGTCACAGTTGAGCATCTTAAAAGTCATCAGTGTGTCCAGAAGTCTGTGCTGTCTGGGGGTTTGGGGTGACTATATTTCAGAGAAGAACAGATTTCATGGTGTCCCTTAGAACTTAGGGCCATCTCTTAAGTCCGCACATAACCCTCACTTGGCTATACTTTATGTGTCCACAGCATCCAGGATATTGCAATTCTCTTCAACATCATCATAATTTTCCTCATGTTCTTCAACACCTTCGTCTTCCAGGCTGGCCTGGTCAGCCTCCTATTCCATAAGTTCAAAGGGACCATCATTCTAACTGCTGTGTACCTCGCCCTCAGCATCTCCCTTCATATATGGGTCATGGTAAGAGTGAAAGCCCTGAATTCTTACATGTTTAATTTTTAAAAACTTTATACAGGTATTGTGTTATGTCAGTGTGCAGGTGGATAGAGCTCTGGGTGCCAAATGATAACTTGTGGGAGCTGGTTCTCTTCCATCGTGTAGGTTCTGGGGATTGAACTAAGGTCATCAGGCCTGGCAGCAAATGCCCCCAACCACTGAGCTGCCTCACCAGGCCTTTCACATCTTTAAGGAGCTAGAAATACCTTGGCATGGTGGCTAAAACATGTAATTCTAGCACAGTAGGCTAAGGCAAGAGGATTACCACAAATTCAAGGCCATCCCAGGCTACACAGTTAAGTTCTAGACCAGCCTGGGTTATAGTGTAAGACCCTGCCTCAAGAGGGGAAAACAAGAAAAATGTGGTAGTGTATACCTGTAATAATTAGTTCTCTAAAGACCATGGCAAGTTCAGTCTGGGCTACATATAAGTTCAAAAGCAAGCTTTGCTGAACCATTCTTCCAACTCAGAACATGATGGACTAGAGAGATGGCTTAGCAGTTATGAGCACTTGCTTCTTTTGCAGAAGATCTAGATTTGGCTCACAATCTCTTGTAACTCCAATTCAAAGGGATCCAACTCTTTGGGCTCTGATGGCACTGGCACATACATGGTACACATATGCACAGGAAGCACTCACATATACACATAAAAGTAAATCAGTTTCCAGACATGTGTGGCGCACGCCTTTAATCCCAGTACTTGGGAGGCAGAGGCAGGCAGATCTCTGTGAGCTAGAGGTCAGTCTGGTCTATAAAAATAGTTCTAGCCAGCCAGGACTTAATAGCATTATACACCATGCCAAAAATAAATAAATCTCTCTCTTTTTAAAGAAGTATGAAAAACACGATGTACACAAAGAGATAGAAGAAATGGGGATGCAGAAATCAGAAGCTATGAAAATCAGATCTGATCTGGGGTCTATGTGACATAGATGCTTTATATTCAGGCTGTTGATCTGATTCATTCCTACAGATACAAAAGGCTTGATTTAAAAAGCAACACAAAACAAAAACAAAACACCCGGAAGAAAATGGTAAGGGCTAGGGAATATAGCTTGGCAGCAGGGTATTTACCTGGAAGGCTCAGTGCCCTAGGTTTGATAAAACCCCATCCTGCCAAAAGGAAATCCAACTAGAAGTCTCTGTCCTCTGGAAATTCTGGTAGAAGGTGGCTATATGAAGGTGTTCTGGATGGAGTTTAGCATGTGACAGTTCATAGGCACTTTGTCCAGCTTTCTGTCTTATAGAATCCAGGGACTTTTCTATTTGTAGCAGTCAGTTTACCTACCAGGGTTAAAACAGGAAGTTGAGTCTGTTTTGTCATCAGATACATGGGTAGGTGGGTGTTTACCGGGGTTAGGGTTAGTGTTCCGTGGTTAATATTACAGGCATTGGGTGTCTCTGAGAAGCAGCCACTCGAGTGTTGCTTTCCTCTCTGCCCAGTGCTGAGTCCCCATCTTTATACCAGAAACTCAATCCCCAAGATTTTTCTCCTTAGTTTTCCTGTAGGTTCCAGATTAGATCTAGTTCTCATGGTTTCAGGTTGCTTTTTTAAGAATATAATTTGGAAGTTTATGTCAGTGTGTACACGCATGTGTGTGTGTTTGTGTGTGTGCATGTGGCTGAGTGGGTGCAGGTGCCCCAGAAGAAGGAGTTTGATCTGCAGCTGGAGTTACAGGCGTTGTGAGACACCCAGTGTAGGTGCGAGGAACTAAACTCTGGTGCTCTGAAAGAGCATCAAATGCTCCTAGCCATTGAGCTGTCTCTCTGTCCCCTCTCTCCTTCCATTTTTACATTTACTTGGGTTCCTGGGAGGTCTTGCAGGCCATTACCATTCAGATTTCTTCCGTTTTATAATTTTTTCCATGTTTTTGGATAGCTTATGTTTCTCTTATATGCTTATTTTGATGAAACTTATTAAAATCCCTGACTCTGTGTTAGGAGTGTGGCCCCAGGGTTAGAGCTCTTACCTAGAATTTGTGAGACCCTGGCCTTGGTTCTCAGCATCACAAACAAAATAAAGCGGTCACTTTTTTGCTTTTCATTTGACCCACTGTGTGGGTGCCGCTGGGATGCCACAGAGAAGAAGCAGAGCAGTGTGCAGGGGTCCAGGGGCTTCCTCTCCCAGAGTTTGTGCTCCTCTTCCTGGAGCCCTGTGTTCAGGCTGTTGATGTGATTGAGCCCTGAGCCTAAATGCACCGAAGTTGTGACCTTCTCCTGAGCCTGAGACTGAGGCCTGGACAGTGAGCACCGAAGCTCCTGAGATCATTTCTTCTTGACAAAGGCAATAGAGTGGAAGGAGATAAATGCTTCAGTTCAAGCTTAGAGGAGATCCCTTTGAAGCAAAAAAAAAAAAAAAAAAAAAGGTGGGGAAACAGGGGGGCAGCTGAGAGATGGTAAGATAACTAAACAGGTAAAGGAACTTGCTGCCAAGCTTTACAACCTGAGTTTGATTCCATGACAGAAGGAGAGAACGGACTCTATCTCTGCATGCATGCTGTGTCATACTGGCGCACGCATACACACACACACACACACACAATTTTTGTTAATTAAAGATTTTTTTGAGACAGAGTCTCACTACTATGGTCTTGGTTGGTCTAGAACTCATTATTTAGGTCAGGCTAGCTAAAAATTCTATTTACTTGTTTTATGTGTATGAGTGTTTGCCTGCATATGTACATCATGAGCATGCCCAGTGTCCACAGAGGCCAGAAGAGAGCACTGGATCCCCTGAAACTAGAGATATAGTATTGTATAGGAGTTATAGGAGCCATTGTGTAGGTGCTAGGAACTGAATATAGGTCAGTGCTCTTAACCACTTAACCATCTTTCCAGCCTCATAAGAATCTTTACAGAGGAGTTTGAGGCTTTGGCCTTGTGAAAAGAAGTAAGATTAGAGTGAATTTTTTAACCAAGTGGCTTTGCTGCTTTCAAGCAAGTAGAAGATGTAATAGTGTCACGTAGATGTAATAGTGTCACGTAGATGTAATAGTGTCACGTAGATGTAATAGTGTCACGTAGATGTAATAGTGTCATGTAGCCTTTAACCTTTCCCTTTCTACTCCTGTCTCCTTTAGAACCTGCGATGGAAAAACTCCAGCGGCTTCATTTGGACAGACGGACTTCAAACACTGTTTGTATTCCAGAGACTAGGTGAGGAGTGGAGCAGCTTCAGGTGTACTCATGTCCTGCTGTGTCCGGCAGCACAGCCTTGATTCTGGCTTCCCGGCTCCATCAGGATGGCCTGGGATGGTTGGGACAGCCACACAGAAAGGAAAGAGGAAGGGCTGCACTCCTCTCTTCCTGGGAGACAGGGAGAAGCCTGGGGCAGTGCCGGGGCCAGCTGGGCTTGGCTTTCCCCGAAGGGATTTACTGAGGCTGTCCCTGACTGAAGCTACTCTCTGCTTTTGTCCTCAGCGGCAGTGCTATACTTCTACTTCTACAAACGGACAGCTGTGAGACTGGGCGACCCCCGCTTTTACCAGGACTCACTATGGCTGCGAAAGGAGTTCATGCAAGTCCGAAGGTGACTACTTCATGTCCCGTTGGCGAATGCCTTTCCTTCCTGGTAGAAACTTCTGGGCTGCTCTCCAGGGAAGGACAGCCCTTGGCACCAGGAGACACGGACTTCTTAGGACATGCTCAGGCCAGCTGTGCTCAGCATTCAAGAAGGAAGACTCTCAGGCGTGGTTGGAAACTGAGGCAGGAGAATTTTTATGAGTTTGAGTCCACCCTGGGCCTACCTAGTGAGTTCTAGGATAGCCTGCAGAGAGAGACCCGATCTCAGAAAGAAGGAAGACCTTCCCCATTCCAAGTTAAAGTATTTCCCCAGACTGTAGAACAAAGTGCAATCTTGCCTCCTACCTCAGTCCATCCTTTTCCTTCTCCTCTTGCTCCGTACCACGCACTTTCTCTTCCCCCCCCGTCCTTCCCAAGGGCTCTGCAGCTCTGGAGCTCCCACTCTTTGAAGCTTACGGTTCATTCAGCTTTTAGGTATCAGCCTCCCAGCCCACCCTGCTCTCCTGATACCATACTTGAGGGACTGGAGGTTATAGACAATGATGGGCGTGTCCTGCTAACCAACCACATCTTAGTCATTTAGACTTTATAACCAAAGTACTTTTTTACAGTTCTAAAAGGAAATAAATTGAATCTCTCTCTCTCTTTTTATAAATGGTAAAGTCTGTGTCTATCTAGGTGTCTTCATGGTGGAGAGGTATACCAAGTCAGAGAGTCTCTTTGACCCATGGGGCAGATTGAGCTATAAACTAGATAGAGATTCACACTGGGCTTCGATATGAAGACTGTCTCTAACAAAACGAAACAAGAGTTCTGTTCTGGTACTTACTTCTTTGGAAATTCAAGGTGTGATCTCATGCCTGCCCCCAGATTTCTGTGCTTCCTTCAGATTCTATGTTTGCTAGAAGCGAAAATTGCCCTCAGGAGAAAAAAAATGCTCCAGCACCTGTTTGGCAAAGGAAAGTTTTAGAATTTGTATGCTACTTTCTTTTTGGTGTTAGGAGAGGGGGTTAGGGACAGGATTTCTCTGTATAGCCCTGGCTGTCCTGAGCTAGCTCCATAGACCAGGCTGACCTTGAACTTAGAGGGATCCACCTGCCTCTGCCTCCCAAATGCTGGGTTTAAAGGCGTCACCGCCATCACCTGGCTATATGCTGCTTTCTATTGCTGGAGTAACATGTAACAAACCATCACCAGGCTCAGTAGTGTGCATCCATCCCTGTGCAGTTCACTGGCACAAGGTGGGGTTCAGCTGATCTGGGCTGATGAGGGTGACTGCAGCTGGGCCTGCTCAAGTCTGTTTGTGGTCAGCCATGGTAATCTTGGACCTTTAACTTGGCTAGCCTAGGATGACCTCAGAAGGAATAACAGTTTACTGGGCTGCGGGTCTTATGACTCATCCACCAGCAGACTACCCTGGGTCTGTGCGCATGATGGTGACTTAGAGCAGGAGAGAGCGTGTCACATTGCACTCACAGGTCAGTCTTCTATTTAAATTCCTATTGGTCAAAGCTAGTCATGTGACCTAAAACAAGGGCAAAGTAGAAGCAGCACAAAGTTTCAAGGCAGAAGGTTTGGAAAGGACTGGGAGTGTAGCTCAGCACCACAGCATGAGCAGAATATGGCCTTGGGTTTGATCCCCAGCACCAAAAGAGAGCGTGAATACAGGACAAAGAGCAGACTATTAACCAGATGAGACCATAACTGAGGAGCATATAGAATGTTTCAGCACAATGACTAACACATTGAAGAGGACAGGTAGCAAATACTGATGCTGAGGACTTCTGGACTGTGACACTGAAGCAAGAACGAAGCCATAGATGCTACAGTACCTGAATGAAAACCCCTGTGTTCTAGAAAAACTAGTGTGTACACTGAACTTTTAGTTTTTTATTATTTGCATATGTCACCAAATACTCTTCTTTTGATTTTTTTTTCATATAAAAAATTTTACCAGCCAGGTCATGGTGGCGCACACCTTTAGTTCCAGCACTTGGGAGGCAGAGGCAGGTGGATCTCTGTGAGTTTGAGGCCAGCCTGGTCTACAAGAGCTAGTTCCAGGACAGCCTCCAAAGCCACAGAGAAACCCTTTCTCGAAAAACCAAAAAAAAAAAAAAAAGGTCCAAACTTTTCTTAAGAACTAAACAAAACGCCTGGATTTGGTGTAAGGCCAAAGTTTGCTAACTTCTGCTTTACATTTGAGACCAGCTTGGGCATTATAGTAATATCCAGTCCCAAAAGGCTCAGTGTGTAAAAGTGCTTTCCATACAAGCCTGGACCTGAGTTAAAATTCCTAGAATCCACATAAAAATCCAGATAAGGGTACTGGAAAGATGGTCAGCACTTGGTGCACTTGCAGAGGAGCAGGGCTCAATTCTCAACACTAGATCAAAGGGGGGAAGCTATGTGAGTGAGATCCTGAGATCTGGGGGCTGCAGCTTCCAGCCCAGCCTCGGGCTAGTAGACTGTACTTTCCTGAGTCCACTGGTGCCATCCAGTCCTGCTTGTCAGTGGGGGCAGACGTTTGTGTCTCTTGTCTTTTGAAGCTCTGCATGTGGTTTGTTTGCAAGGCTCCTCTCCTTGCCAGGTGTCCTGCCATAGGAGATAATTGTAGGCTGCTAGCTTCTAAGTTATGTAGATTTGACTATGAAGATTTCCTTGACTGTATGAATACTTCCACACCACGGCCCCATGGTTAGCCAGTTACAAGTACAAGAAGGAGTTGTGTCCAATAATTGATTAATACACTGCTGTGATTTTGGGAGACAAATCCCACTATGGGAAAGGGGGAGCACCATGGCTTCACAAGGGCATTTCAGAGATGACAGTGACTATTCAAAAGGCAGGTATCCCCAAGGCTTTGCAAATGTGGTTTCTCTCCAGCAGAATGCACTGATGACAATCCCGGTGGGTTAGCCTAGTAAATATGTCCATTGGACAGCAGCACCTCTTAATCCTGCGTCTTAAGATTGAAGGTGTGTACCACCACCTCCTAGCTTCTAGCTGCTGGGATTAAAGGTGTGTGCCTGGCTTCTGTGGCTTGTGGCTGACTTTGCTTTCTGAATCCTCAGGCAAGTTTTTTTTTGTTTGTTTTTGTTTTTTTGTTTGTTTGTTTTGTTTTGTTTTTTCGAGACAGGGTTTTTCTGTGGCCTTGGAGGCTGTCCTGGAACTCGCTTGGTAGTCCAGGCTGGTCTCGAACTTACAGAGATCCGCCTGCCTCTACCTCCCAAGTGCTGGGATTAAAGGCATGCGCCACCAATGCCCGGCTCTTTTTGGTTTTTCAAGACAGGGTTTCTCTGCATGGCTTTGGAGGCTGTCCTGGAACTAACTCTTGTAGACCAGGCTGGTCTCGAACTTACAGAGATCCGCCTGCCTCTGCCTCCCGAGTGCTGGGATTAAAGGCGTGCGTCACCAACGCCCGGCTCCTCAGGCAAGTTTTAATAAATCATAAATAATATATCACTACAATATTATTTCCCTTTATGTGTATTCTGTCTGTCTTTGCACTACATGCATGCGTGTTACCCACAGAAACCAGGAGAGGGTGTCAGATGCCCTGGAAATGGAGTGACAGACAGTTGTAAACTGCCATGTGTTTGCAGGGAATCTAACCCTGGTCCTCTAGGAAAACAGCCAGTGCTCATGACTGCTGAGCCATCTAGCCAGCCCCAGTACATTTTGTTTAAGCCAAATGAGTTCTATAATTCCAGAACTGGTATGGAGGATGGGAAGAGAGACAGGAGAGTCACACTGTAGCTTTTATCAAAAGTTCAATGGCAGAAACAACAGGAAAAACCCTGCCTTAAAACCAAGGTGGAGAGGCGCCTGAGTGCTTAAGAACAGGCAGTCTCCCAGAGGACTCGGGTATGGTTTCCAGAACCACACAGGGGCTCATCATCTGTAACTCCAGCTCCAGGGGAGCCGATGCTCTCTGCCCTCTGAAGGCACATAGCACATAAACTCACATGGGCACACACATTAACTAAAAAAAAGTAGGAGAGAACTGAGAACCCCCAAATTGTCCTGTGCATAGGCAGGCACACTTTCCCCACCCCTTCTCACACATATGTACAAACAAAATAAAATCTAGTAAATAAATAGGCAAAATGTATGCGCAAATGCCAGAAATAAAAACAAAACTGCCCTAACAATAAACCCTACCTAACTACTTGGAGCCTGCCCCGTGTCTTTTAATGCCTTCACAGAAACATCTAGAGTATAACACCCAGTGACCCATGGTCTTACCTCAAATGTCCAGTCTCAAGAAAGATAACTGGATAGAAAACTTACTACTTAACAAGATTGTGAGATGTCTGCTTACTTCTATAGACATGAATCCCACACAAATGACAAGAGATGAGGTCAAGCAACTCCCCTTAACTGTATCAAAGAACCCCCACTCTTGCTTCCTCTGTTGGGGAAGTCTCTGAGAATTCACCCATATCTCTCCTTTTGTCTCTCCCATGTCAGCTGAACTGATGGTGCACACTTGTGGTCCCAACCCTCTTGTGTACTGGGGGTTGAGAAAGACTGAGCCAAGAGGATTACTGTGAGTTCAAGGCCAGCTCAGTCTACATAGTGAGTTTTAGGCCAGACTGAATGATACAGTGAGACTCAATAGGGTTCTGGTCTGGTAAATAATGGTTCTTGACTTGATACAGAACGTTCAGATACAGTGTATAAGGTGCTGGCCTGGAGTCCTCCAATTGGAACAAATGGTCTTAAATGCTAACAAAGTTACCATCTGCATTTCCTACATTTGCTACAGAAAAGAAAGACAGGGACCAGGGAATAGCCTGATCTTGAGTCTTTTCGTGAAAGTTTGTACCTCTCCTGATAGCTTGAGGAGAGGGGTTGTAGGAAAAACCCAAAAGCCTGCTGAGTTTGGGTGACAGCTGAAGACTGTTAAGAAAAACTACAACTGAAAAAACCCACACTTGCTCAAAGATTTGAGAAGAAAACCTACCTGGTTGGGCAGAGACTCAGGTGGGAGTCCTGCCTGCAGCTCAGGCTTGGGCCTGGGCCCGTGGCCTCAAAGCAGCTTTTCGTGAATTTATACTTTAACTTTGGACACTAGCCGGGCTTTGGTGGCGCACGCCTTTAATCCCAGCACTCGGGAGGCAGAGGTAGGAGGATCTCTGTGAGTTCGAGGCCAGCCTGGTCTACAGAGCGAGTTCCAGGACAGCTTCCAAAACAATACAGAGAAATCCTGTCTCGGAAAAAAAAAAAAGTGGGCACCAATATAACACGAAAAATAAAAGACTCAGAGACTGATATTGGGGTTCAAGCTCCAAGCTGAAGATCAGAAAAGCAAAGCAGTTGGTAACTAGCTCTTACCTCTAGCTCAGGCTGAAAGACTGATTCATGAGCTCTTCACCAAGCCTCAGAGTGGTGCCTCTTCTCTGTGTGGATGCAAAGAATCCTGAGACTTCAATGTCTTCCTATCCTTAATGTGGCTAAAGAATGAGTTTTAGATCTGAGACCCTGTTCCTATCTTTTATACCTCTGGAGCTGGGACTAAAGGAGGGTGATCCCAAGTGCTGAGATCATCTTTGTGTGAGCCGTTTCTCTTACCACTGGATCAATTTCGTGTAGTCAATGTGGCCTTGAACTGTCAGAGATCCATCCACCTCTGAATCCTGAGTCCTGGGATTAAAGGTGTGTGACTGGCTTCTATGACTTGTGACTGACTTTGCTTTCTGAATCCTCAGACAAGCTTTACTAAATCATAAGTATCACCACAGACGCTCTGGAAGAGCAGTCTGTGCTCTTAACCACTGAGCCATCCCTTCAGCTGCTATGAGTTTATTTTCCATACAGGGAGCAGGACACACAGTCTACTCTGTCAGGACCACCAGAGCCCAGACTTTGACTCTTAATGGCTCTGGTAACAAGCTTTTACATAGATATTATAATCTCTTTGTTTATCACAATCTCTTAAAGATCCACAATTTTCTTTGTCCCTGAAATGAAGCAGTTGCATTGTTCCTGTTGTTTTTACAGCAAGGGAGTACAACCAATTACCCACTTCTCAAAATATTTACACATCTGCTGGCCGGGTGACCATTGGTGTGTGTTAGTGTGTGCTTCTGCTTCCATAGTGTTGAAACAAGAAACAGTGACAGAGGGAGAAAGGTCTGGTTCCATAGAGATAGGCTCTGAGGCAGGGATCTTTATCCACATTGGTTACTACTCGGGGACTCAGCTCTATGTCACAGGAGATTGGGGAGTATAGAAGAGTTATTAATACCAGGGACAGACAGACAGACGGCAGCATGAAGAAGGTTCTGAGGAGAGCTCAGGCCCGTGTGACCGAGTGGGAGTCCCTTCTTACAGACTTCAGAGTTGGTGAGTAGTTCACTCCACAGCACAGGCCTGCCCCTAGGCTGTCTTTGATTCCCCAGCACGGGTTGGATGGGGTGGGAGTGAAGGCATGGGGAAGGAATGTATGACCTTCCCTTGAGAATGTGGGGGCAGTAGAGAGGAGAGGCACATCTAGTGTGCCCATTACACTGGTGGCCCTCTGTTGACTCCATGCCTGGCAGCCTGAGCCTACAGACTTCCTTGGAGAAGTGAGAGTTAGAACACCTGCCTTTCTCTAGGAATCTGGGCACTTGGGGCACATGTTAGACAGCTTCAGCTTTAGTGACAGGCTCTCAGTTTCCCTCACAGCAGCTATGAGAAAGAGGCTGCTGCAGTGCGCATGGCCTGATTAGCCCCTAGGCTAAAACATAATATTTAGGCATTCACATGGCACAGAATTCAAGTTATAAAAACATCTAAGCCAGGTACAGTGGCACACATCTATAATTCCAGCCAGTTGGAAGGCAGAGGTGGTCTAGTCAATATAGCATGACCCTGTCTCAACAAATGCATGCATGCATGAATACATACATATTATATAAGGTTGGAATACAGCTCAGTGGTAAAACACACCTAACATGTGTGAGACATTGGATTTCATCCTAAACCCTGTAAAAAGGAATACACCACAATCTCCATTACCATCCCCAATCCACTAGAGTTTCTTGTCCCTGCCCTCCTTGATAATCTGTATCTATTTATGGAATCCTTTCCCCTTTTGTTAAAGACAGATTTTTCTGTGTATCACACACTGGCCTCCAACTCAAGATTCGCTTCTCCTGCCTCAGCCTCTTGAGTGTTGTAATGTTATGGTAATCCTTTTTTTTTTTTTTTTTTTGGTTTTTTGAGACAGGGTTTCTCTGTGGCTTTGGAGGCTGTCTTGGAACTAGCTCTTGTAGACCAGACTGGTCTCGAACTCACAGAGATTCACCTGCCTCTGTCTCCTGAATACTGGGATTAAAGGTGTGTGCCACCACTGCCTGGCGGAATAATCCTTTCTTACACTGTGAGGATGTATCTTTGTCATGGCTTAATAAAGAGCTGAATGGCCAATAGCTGGTCAGGAAGAGGTTAGGCAAAACTCCTGAGCAGAGAGTGAGAAAGATGAGTTGACTCTAGGTGTGGGAGAGATGCCAGAAGACACAGAGAGGAAACAGGGGTGCAAGATGGAGGGGGAGGTAAAAAGACACAAGGCAAAATGGAGATTAATATAAATGAGTTAATTTAAGTTATAAGAGCTAGTGGGACAAGACCAAGCTAAAGGCCAAGCTTTCATAATTGATAATAAGTCTCCATGTTGTCATTTGGGAGCTGATGGTATAGAAAAAGCCTGCTATATTGTGATAATGGGCATGTGCTACCATACTGTAGGCTTTATTTATAGCCTTCTAACAGACAATATGATAATGATCAGAATCATTTTTTCTTTTATGTGCAAATTTGTCTGTGTGAGGGTGTCTGATTGCCTGGCACTGGGGTTATAGTTGTGAGCTGCCATGTGGGTGCTGGGAATTGAGCCTGGGTTCTCTGGAAGAACAGTCAGTGTTTTTAACAACTGAATCCTCTTTCCAGCCCCAATCAGAAACATTTTACAAAGGAAAAATTCCTATAATTCTACCTTACAAAGGAAAAATTGCTATAATTCTACCTCAGTCATTTATTTCAAATCCTTGACACTATGCATATTTTATAGATACTTGTAATGTGGAGGGGGGCATAAAATATATTTGGTTTCTGCCCTGTTTCCTGACATTTAATTCTCAAAACTCTCATCATCATTTTGGATGCTGATGAGTTGAAGGTGTCTGGATTGCTTCACTTGGTATGGCTGGCTGTTGGGGAGCTCCTGTGATTAAAGGGTGGGAGCTTTCAGGCCCACCCAGACCTCTGGAGAGGAAGGAGTGCTGAAGATGAAGCCAGTCACCAACCACCAATAATTATTCAGTCACACACATGTGGTGGAGCCCTTTCAGAAGTCCTAAAGAACAATTCAGAGAGTGACTGAAATGAAAAAGCAAATCCAGGTGCCATAGATGAGGGTAGCGCCCGCACATGGAGAGGGAGTGGATGAACCTCATTCTAGCACTTATCTTTGAGTTGTGTTCTATTTTGCTTTGTTTTGCTAGCTTGGAACTGTGTAGCTCAGGCTGGCTCAAACACATGGTGATTCCCAGTCTTGGCTTCCTGAGTGCTGGTCTCTTGTATGTGAGTCAACACACCCAGCCTCCGTTGTGCCCTTTATACTAAAATAGTAACATATGGAGTCAGCTATTTGCCTGACTTCTATAAGTCAAGAATTTTTGAAGGAACAACAACAGCCATCCGGCCTGGGGTGTAGCTCAGAAGCATAGCATGTAACTTGCATGCAAAAGGGTCCTGTGTTCAATACCCAGTGCTGGGGTGCAGGATGCCACCAAAGATAAGGACAGCAGCAACAACAAAAAAAGTTACATCAGCTATCCAAGCAAGTACCAGCTGGACAACTCAGAAAGATAAGATGACAAGCACTGGGACAGATAAGAGCTAAGTGGAGCGGTGGAGCCTTTAAATAACAAGTAACCAGGCCAGCAAGATGGCTCAACAGGCAAAAGAGCCTGCAGCCAAACCTGAGGACCTGAGTTAGATCAGATCTCCAGGACCTACTTGTGGAAGGAGAGAATTAACTCCCACAGACTGTTCTCTCCCCCACCCTAGCTTTCTGTCTCCCCCCAACACACATTAAATAAATGTTTAATATTTTTAAGGAACAAGCTGCCGGGCACTGGCTGCACATGTCTTTAGTCCCAGTACTCAGGAGGCACAGACAGGCCGATGTTTGTGAGTCTGAGGCCAGCCTGGTCTAGAGAGCTAGTTCAGCAGTTACACGGAGAAACCTTATCTCAAAAACAAAAACAAGCCGGGCGTTGGTGGCGCACGCCTTTAATCCCAGCACTCAGGAGGCAGAGGCAGGTGGATCTCTGTGAGTTCGAGGCCAGCCTGGACTACCAAGCGAGTTCTAGGACAGCCTCCAAAGCCACAGAGAAACCCTGTCTCGAAAAAACCAAAAAAAAAAAAAAAAAAAACCCAAAAAACAAAAAACAAAAACAAAAGAAAAAGAAAAAGAAAAAAAGAAACAAACTGTTACTGTAGTCTAAAAAGAGACTGGGATGTACCTGAGGACAATGCTTGTCTAACATCCACAAAGCCCTGGGTTTGATCCCAAGAACTGCACAAATTGGGTGTGGTGGTCTCTTGTCTGTAATCCAGGCACTTTGGAGGTGTAGGCAGAAGGAACAGAAGGCTCAAGGTCATCCTCTGCTATACAGTTGGAAGCCAGCCTGCAGTACAAGAAACCCTTTCTCAAAAAAACAAAAAAACAAAAAGAAAAAAGGGTGTTTATCTAGTCCTACTTTCAGTAGAGCAGAATTGCTTCTAGCTGGCCAAGAACTAGAAAAACTAGATAAAACACACAAACAAATGTCACTTTTTCAACAGTCTCAGAGAGAGATGGTAGCAGCTCAGTGATAGACTGTGTGCTCAGCATGTACAAGCCCTGGATTCCATCTGACCACCCCACCCTCAAACACACACACACACACACACACACACACACACACACACACACACACACACGCACTCTCATACTGAAAAGAAATAAGATAGCCTAAACAGACACTTGTGCCCTTTCCTTTGGCTAATAGATTATTAAAACAATAGGCCCCTAAATATTAAAATTTATTAAAATTTTCCTAGGAGCCGGGCATTGGTGGCGCATGCCTTTAATCCCAGCACTCGGGAGGCAGAGACAGGTGGATCTCTGTGAGTTCGAGGCCAGCCTGGTCTACAAAGCGAGTTCCAGGACAGCTTCCAAGACAATACAGAGAAACCCTGTCTCGAAAAACCAAAAAAAAAAAAAATTTTTTCCTAGGAATCCTATGTTGAGGGAAGGTGAAGTCTGTAACCCTGACACCAGTCCCCCCCCCAAAAAAAAATCCTCCCCAGCACTCGGGAGGCAGAGGCAGGTGGATCTCTGTGAGTTCGAGACCAGCCTGGACTACCAAGCGAGTTCCAGGACAGCCTCCAAAGCCACAGAGAAACCCTGTCTCGAGAAAAAAAAATCCTCTCCCAAAAAGATTTTGCCAACTCCATTTTGGAGGACAGACTGGAGCAGAAGCAATGATGAGTCAGTCAGTGATGGGCGGGACCGCAGCTTGACCAGGATTATTTCCCTATACATACTCTTGCCCTCTCTCTAAACCATAACTTCGTGTAGGACCTAGAAGATGGCCTTTTGGCAGGGGAGTCACTGGACCTGTTCACTTGCTCCTTTTGTCTATGTAGCCACGTTGACTAAGTCTCCTGTTTCTGTTTTCACTATTAACTCTTTAATTGGTATATTGAGGATGGCTGCCCCAGTGTCGCTTGTTGGGACTGTCAGAGCCCAGACTGTGACGCTAGCAACTACAGGAACATACGCAAATGTACTGTGTGAATGCGTGTTCCCAACCACTGCTGAAGCCAGAGGGACCAGAGCCTTCCATTGCAGAGTAGGACACACAAGTGAGCCAACAATTGCAGGAGTTTCTTCCAGGGCTTATTTGCTGTTCTGAGTTTGAGTAAAAGTTTAGGAATCCAAGAATGCACCTGGTCACAAACAAGCCAGTTGAACTGAGTGGCCTCCGAACATGGAGGGACAAAACTGGGGACTTGGGGAGCTCTGAAACATAACAAATTTTGCCCTGAGGTATTCCAAATTGTAAGACTAGAGGAAGGCCAGGGGCAAAAAAAAAAAAAAAAAGCCTCAAACTCTGAAAAGCAGAGCAAGATTTTAGGCTGATGGTGCTGATAATTACAAGCCAACACCCATGAGGTGGAGGGTGAAGGATCAGGTCTCCTTACTGGGAACAAGCAGAAACGTGTCATGAGGCACGTTAGGTTTGCAGTGATGGGTTAGGGAATCACTCAGAGGTTGAGTACGTGCCAAGCACACGTCCTTGGATCAATCTTCAGAACCCCAGGTCAGGAGATGATGTTGCAGTATAGCTTCCATCCTAGTTGGGTTAAGGTGAATAATTCTCATCTTGTCTAGCAGAGGAAGGAGCGGGAGTGAAAACAATTTGGAGACACCAAGTCTTTACACATCTAATAACATTTTGGAAGACTGGGGAGATGGCTCAGTGTGTTAAGACTCCTTTTGTCTCTCTCTGTCTTCTGGGGCTTTCACAATCATATTTTGTTTTCTATTATTTTGAGACAAGGTCTCGGGTAGCCCAGTTCTGGCTCAAACTCACTAGGTAGGTGAGGATGCCCTTGAATTTTTAAAAAAAAATTTAAAGATTCATGTTTATAGGGTTGGAGGGATAGCTAAGATTCATGTGTATGAGTGTTTTCCCTGCAAGTATGAATGTGTACCGTATCTGTGCCTGGTGCCAAAGGAGATCAGAAGAGAACATCAGATCTCCCGGGACCGGAGTTACACCATGTGGGTGCTAAGAATTAAGCCCAAGTCCTCTACAAAAGGAACAAGTGTTCTTAATCACTGAGCCAGTTCCCTAGCTCACATTTACTTATTTGTGTGTTGGAGGGGAGCTGTATACATGTCATAGAGTACATATGTAGGTCAGAGGACAACTTGGGGTAGTCAGTTCTCTCCTCCCTTTGGGATTGAATTCATCAGGTTTGACAGCAAACACGTTTCAATCTCACCAACCCCTCTTTGATTTTTTGAGAGTCTAATGCAGTCCACACTAGCCTCAAACTTTATATATTCTTGCCTTAGCATCCTGAGTGCTGGCATTACAAGTAGGAGCTACCTTTGGTTAAAGGGGTATTATGTTTGTGGGCACTCTTTATGGTACTCCCATCCCTCCAGTTTGTTCAATTTCTTTTCTATTTTTTTTTTACATTTTATTTACGTGTGTGTCATACTGCGTATCAGGTGAAAGGCAGAGAACAACTTGAGGAGTTGGTTTTCTTCTTTAATCATGTGCATCCCAGAGATCAAACTCAGGTCATTAGTTTTGGTGAAAGAGCCTTTACCTACAGGGTCATCTTGCTGTTCCTAGGCTGCCCCTGAACTGGCAGTCCTCCTGTCTCTGCCTTCTGAATGCTGCGTTTACAGACAAGCCCAACATGCCAAGGTTCTCCACCAGGTGAGGGTGTGTGTAGTGGAAGGGGCCTCATCCCGTTCTCATATCCCCTTAGCTTTTTCTTTCTATCCTACCTCTAGTTTAACAGTCAGAGGACTTGAGTAAGGATCAGTGGCCTGGAAGACAGACAACAGAAATTATCCAAACCAAAGAACAGATGGAAGAGAAATAGGACAACCCAGTTTCAGGAACTATTAGGGAGAATCAGATGGTCTAACATAAATATAATTAGAGCTTAGGAGGCAAAGAGAAAGAAAAGAGCAGGCAGGAGCCGGGCGGTGGTGACACACACCTTTAATCCCAGCACTTGGGGGGGCAAGGCAGGTGGATCTCTTCCAGTTCAAAGGCAGCCTGGTGTGTGTGTGTGTGTGTGTGTGTGTGTGTGTGTGTATTATTTCTAGTCCAGCCAGGGGTACACAGTGAGAAAAAAGAAAAAGGCCTGTATCTGGGTGTATCACAGTCACATTCCACTAAAGAAGAGAGCTCCACCAGCGCATGTGGTGATCAGAGGACAACTTTCAGGAGCTGATTTTATACTTTCACTATCAGGTCTTGGGGCTTGAAGTCAGGTATCAGGATTGGTGAGAAAGGCCTTTACCCACTGAGCCATCTTGCCGGCCCAGAAAGGGCTATTTTTTTTTTAAAGATTTATTTATTTATAATGCATACAGTGTTCTGGCATGCAAGCCAGAGAGGGTATGAGATCTCATTACAGATGGTTTTGAGCCACCATGTGGTGGCTGGGAATTGAACTCAGGACCTTTGGAAGACCAGCCAGTGCTCTTAACCTTTGAGCCATCTCTCCAGCCCCCAGAAAGGCCTATTTTAGATGGCTCTAAATGTATAAAACTGGTGAGATGACCAAGTGACCGAATTTGAACTGCAGGACCACATAATGGAGAGAAATGACTCCTAAAAGTTGTCCTCTAGTCTTCACATTCTAGTGGTGGCATGGGCACACCCATCATGCGCTCTCTCTCTCTCTCTCTCTCTCTCTCTCTCTCTCTCTCTCTCTCTCTCTCTCTCTCTCTCTCTCTCTCTCCACTCTTTCCTCTCTCACACACAAAATGCATGCACAAATACAATGTTTAAAAAAAAAAAGTGCAGCTGGGCGTTGGTGGCGCACGCCTTTAATCCCAGCACTCGGGAGGCAGAGGCAGGCGGATCTCTGTGAGTTCGAGACCAGCCTGGACTACCAAGTGAGTTCCAGGATAGCCTCCAAAGCCACAAAGAAACCCTGTCTCGAAAAACCAAAAAAAAAAAAAAAAAAAAAAGTGCAGCACATGGCTGCAAATCTAGGTTCAGAGCGCTACCTAGTGTTAAAATGCTGGGGTAACTGCAGGCTGAGACAAAAGACACAGACAAAGCCAGAGAGAGACTGGGAAAGTTCAGCGTGCACATCCTGATTGCTATCAGGGATTCTGCTGCTCTCGGCAAACACTGCCCTACAGTGGGAAGGATTGCTTTGCTGCCCTCTGGAACCCCGGGATGTTAAATGGCAACTTGCTGCAAGGCGGAGCTACTCTGCCAGGATACAGAGGAACCTCCTGAGTCCTGGGTTCAGTTCCTAGTCCCTCAAAGCAAAACAAGACAATCCCGCAAATACAAACGGTATCAGGAAGGAAAAGGGGCTGTCCTGTGGTTCTCACAGGCAATAAAAACTTGAGTCATGATATTTGGGATTTTATTTTAAAGAATGGGAAGGTCTTGGAAAAACAAGAGTATCATGGGAGGATGCGAGGGAGAGGGAACTGGGATTGATATGCAAAATAAGATTGTTTCTAATTTATTAAAAAATTATTTAAAAAAAGAAAAACAAGAGTATTCCAACCTTACTGGAGAGGTAGAAAATATAAACTGTCTTAAATACATTAAAAGAACTTAGAGACATTCACACACACAAAAATTCCGGATTTAGCTTTGCTTTATCAGTGAAATTTCACATTTAAAGAAATACCTAATCTCTTCATCTCTTCCAGAGATTAGAACAAGAGAAGCTTCTGCTTCATTTTACTTTATTTATTTATTTTGGGGGGGGGTGTTTCAAGACAGGGTTTCTTTGTGGTTTTGGAGGCTGTCCTGGAAATAGCTCTTCTAGACCAGGCTGGTCTTGAACTCACAGAGATCCACCTACCTTTGCCTCCCCAGTGCTGGAATTAATGGCATTCATTTTATTTTTTAAAGATTTATCTTCATTGTCATTTTAATTATGTGTAGGTGTACATGTCTACTTGTGGGCGTGAGCCACCTGATTTTAGTCCTCTGGGAGAGTAGCAAGGACTCTTAACTTCGTAGTCATCTCTCCAGCCCCCTTATTTGTTCCTTTTGAGACAGAGTCTTGCTATACAGCCCATGGTGGCCGATGTCAGACCGCCCCACCTCCCGCTCCTGAGGACTAAGATTACAGGCACGCATCATCCATCTCCCCAGCAATGCTGCTGCTGCTGCTTCGCTTTGCCTGCTTTTGCTCCCTTGCCCCGTGCCTCTTTTTTCTTCTTTTTTGTGGCTGAGGATCAAACCCAGGACCTTACATATGCTAGGCAAGCACTGTGTCACTGAGCTACATTCGTAGTCTTGCGCCATTAAAAAAAAAAAAAGATTTATTATGTATACAGTGTTCTGCCTACAGGCCAGATGAGGGCGCCAGATCAAATTATAGATGGTTGTGAGCCACCATGTGGTTCCTGGGAATTGAGCTCAGGACCCCTGAAAAAGCATCCAGTGCTCTTAACCTGTGAGCCATCTCTCCAGCCCAGCCTTTATTTTATTTTATTTTATGAAGGTAACTTAACCTTAATACCCATTTGACAATGTCCTTACAAGAAAGTAAAGTTACAGACCAGTTCCTTTCTTTCTTTCTTTTCTTCCCCTTCTTTTTCTTTCTTTCTTTTTTTTTTTTTCAAGACAGGGTTTCTCTGTATTGTTTTGGTGGCTGTCCTGGAACTCGCTCTGGACCAGTTCCTTTCATGAACACAAGACCTGAAGAAAACGTTAGTAAGTGAAATCCAGCCATAGACATAGGAGAATGGATCAGGCTGGAGAAATGGCTCACAGCACTTAACTACTCTATCTGAAGTCCAGGATTTGGTTCCCAGTACCCACATGGAAGAAAGCTCTGAAACATCTGTTACTCCTGTTCTTGTGCCTCCTCAGGCACTGCACACACAAGGTGCACATACACAAAGGCAAAAACACTCAGGTACATAATATAAAAAACAAATAAACCTTTAAAAAGATAATATATCAGGCTCACAGGTTAAGAGCACTGGATGCTTTTTCAGAGGTCCTGAGTTCAATTCCCAGCAACCACATGGTGGATCACAAACACATGTAATGAGATCTAGTGACCTCTTCTGGCCTGCAGGCATACATGCAGGCAGGATACTGTATACATAATTAAATAGATCTTTTAAAAAAAAAAGAAAGATGACATATCTATGTCAGTAGTTCCCACGACCACACCTAGTTTCAGTGGTTCACCAGGAGAAAGCACAGAACTTATCATACCCCATCACATACACAAAAATTAATGTATTTTTTTTTTTATCAAGAGTTGAGGTCCGGGCGTTGGTGGCGCACACCTTTAATCCCAGCACTCGGGAGGCAGAGGCAGGCGGATCTCTGTGAGTTCGAGGCCGGGCTGGACCAACAGCCTCCAAAACAATACAGAGAAACCCTGTCTTGAAAAAAACAACAACAACAACAACAACAACAACAAAAAAAACCAAAAAAAGAAACCCTGTCTTGAAAAACCAAAAAAAGCTGGGTGTTGGTGGCGCATGCCTTTAATCCCAGCACTCGGGAGGCAGAGGCAGGTGGATCTCTGTGAGTTTGAGGCCAGCCTGGTCTACAAAGTGAGTTCCAGGACAGCCTCCAAAGCTACAGAGAAACCCTGTCTCGGAAAAAAAAAAAAAAGTTGAGGGCTGGAGAGATAGCTCAGAAGTTAACAGCACTGATGCACTGATTGTTCTTCCAGAGGTCCTGAGTTCAATTCCCAAAAACCACATGATTGCTCACAACCATCTGAAATGAGATCTGGTGCCCTCTTCTGGCCTGCAGGCATACATGCAGACATACATACATAATAAATAAATCTTAAAAAAAAAAGCTGACTGGTATACTTCTGTTATCTAATCACTAAGGAAGTGGAGGCAGGAAGATTGGAAGTTCACAACCCTCTTTAGTTACATAGGAAGTTCAAGGCCAGTCTGGGTTATAGAAACAACAACAAAAAAATCTACTAAAACTTACTTAAAATAGGTGTATTATTCAAGGTTCTCTAGAGGAACAGCATTTATAGAATGAATAGCTATCTATATGGGGTTTATTAGAATGGTTTATGAGCTGTGATCCAACAATTGGTATCTATCAACAGAAGGTTCAAGAATCCAGCAGTTGTTCAGTCCACAAGGCTGGCTATCTGAGCTGGTCTTCAGTGTACACCAGAATTCCAAGAGGGAGAGTCTGATCCCAGCGAAGGACTGGAAGTTCCAGTGAGATCAAGAGTAAGCAGGCAAAGAGGGCAAGCTCCCTTCTTCCATGTCCTATATTCAGGCTGCCAGCAGAAGGTGTGGCCCAGATTAAAGGTGGATCTCCCCACCTCAAAGATCTGGCCATGTTAGGCAGAGAAGCTGGTACACTAATTGAAGGCCTTCACTTCTCTCTGCTCCTTCAACTCCACTTCCCCAGCCTCACCCCCAGATCTGCAGCAGAACACCTGCAGGCTCCCTTCCCCTCCTGCACCCATCTCCAGGGCATCACACAAATCTTCCCCTCCAAAATTCCTTCCCTCCACTCATGGTTTTGTCCCAGCCCCCAACTCCAGCAGGCACTCTCTGGGAACCCACAGGCTACTCTGGCCAGGGAAGCAGGCAGGCTAACTGGAGGTCTTCAACTCTCCCTTCATCCTTCCACCAACCCCTCAGTCTCATCCCCAGCTCTATAGCAGACCTGTTGCTGTGACCTCTCCTTACTCTGCCCCCAGTTCCCAGGGAACTAAGCAGATCCTGCTGGAACACCCTGATTTGTTCCCTCTTGTAAAGCCCCTTCACTGCCCCCAGACCATCCCCATTCCTAAGTCTCAGGTCCCAATACACAGAAACACATTTTACTTGGAACTCCCAGTGCCTACACCTATCAGGACCCCAGAAGATTTTCCTACAGGCAACACACAGTCACCACTCTCCTAAGCTAAGAAAGAGAGCAAATAGAAACCAAGGAACAAAACACACACCCAACAAAGACAAGACCAGATATCAGCATCTAGAACATAAATTTCCTAATCCCAGATGCCTAGATACCAGAGCAAAAACACAATAACAGCTAGGACACTCTGTCTCAACAAGAGCCCAGCAACCCTAGCACAACAGGCCTGGAATATTCAACATACCTGAAGCACAAGGAAAAAAAAAACCTTAGAACAGTCTTTGTGAATATGAGAGAGGTTCTTAAAGAGGAAACAAATAAATCCCTTTAAAAAATCTATGAAAGCCAGGCGTTGGTGGCACACGCCTTTAATCCCAGCACTCAGGAGGCAGAGGCAGGTGGATCTCTGTGAGTTCAAGGCCAGCCTGATCTACAAAGCGAGTTCCAGGACAGGCTCCAAAGCCACAGAGAAACCCTGTCTCAAAAACAAAACAAAACAAAACAAAAAAAAAAAAAAGAGACCACAGATGCCTGCTCAGACTGCTACACCCAGCAGAGCTTTCACTCATCATAGTTGGAGAGAATAAGACAGTCAACAATAGAGTCAAATATAATCAATATCTACAAATCCATCCCAAAGAAAGTGCTACAAAGTCAGCTCCAGACTAAAGACATCCAAGTAAACACAGGGCATCAATAATCCCAGATGAACAAAGTCAAAGAAGGGAAGTGAACCTGAGTGTGAGCATGTGCACGAGCGTGTGCAAACACACACACATCACCACCACCAATAGCAAGAAAACAGAAGCCAACAATCATCAATTGCCTCAATTCCCCAATATAAAGACGCAGACTGCGTCTGGAGAGATGGTTCGGTGGTCTGGAGAGATGGTTCAGTGGTTAAGAGTACTGGCTGCTCTTCCAGAGGACCCAGGTTCAATTCCCAGCACCTACATGGCAGCTCACAACTATAACGCTAGTTCTAGGGGATCTGACACCTTCACACCAGTGCACATAAAATAAATTTAAACCAATTATATAAAAAGACACATTCTAAAAGAATGGATAAAAAACAGGATCCATCTGTCTGCTGCATCTATGAAACACACCATAATATCAAGGATAGGCATTATCTCAAGGTAAAAAGTGGAAAAAAATATATTTCAAGCAAATGAACCTAAGAAACAAGCTGTTGTAGTCACCTTAATATCTGACAAAATATACTTCAAATCAAAACTAATCAGAATAGATAGGGAAGGATACTACATACTCACCAAAGGAAAAATCTACAAAGAGGACATTTCAATTCTTAATATCTACGTCCCAAATATAAATGGATTTTTCTTTGGGCTGCCAGCTCACAAAAAATTACACAGAGAGCCAGGCGTTGGTGGCACATGTCTTTAATTCCAGCACTCAGGAGGCAGATGCAGGTGGATCTCTGTGAGTTCAAGACCAGCCTAGTCTACAAGAGCTAGTACCAGGACAGCCTCCAAAGCCACAGAGAAACCCTGTCTTGAGAAAAAAAAAAAACTCAACTTTAGTTTGGGTTTGTTTCCAACTATCTTTCTTTTTCTTTTTTTTTTTTTTTAAAGATTTATTTATTTATTATGTATACAATGTTCTGCCTGCAGGCCAGAAGAGGGCACCAGATCACATTATAGGTGGTTGTAAGCCACCATGTGGTTGCTGGAATTGAACTCAGGTCCTCTGGAAGGGCAGCCAGTGCTCTTAACCTCTGAGTCATCTCTCCAACCCTTCAAATATCTCTTATAACTTAAATTAACCAGTTCCTATTTATCTACATGCTGTGCATGTCCCATGACTTTTACCTTCCCTCCTGCGTGTCTGACTTCCTCAGGGTCTGGCTGGAAATTCTACCTTTCTTCTTCCCAAAGCTCTCTCTGTCCAGAAGTCCCTGCCATACCTCCTGCCTAGCTATTGGTTGTTTAGCTTTCTATTAAACAAATTACAGTGACATATCTTTACACAGTGTAATGAAATATTCCACAACACCCAAACACAAGGGCATCCAAGTCTGGAAAAGAAATACTACTATAGCTTAAATCACATATTGGTCCTCACACACTCATAGTGGGAGACTTCAATACTCTGCTCTTGCCAATAGACAGGTCATCTAGACAAAAACTAAACAGAGAAATGCTAGAGCTAACTGAGGTTGCTTATAAACCAGATGAACCTGACAGATATTTACAGAACATTTTATCCAAACACAAAAGAATATACCTTCTCAGCATCTCCTAGAACTTTCTCCAAAATTGACCCCATACTCAGACACAAAGTAAATTTCAATAGACATAATAAAATCAACATAACACTCTGCATCCTATTTGACTACCACAGATTAAAGCTGAGTAACAACAATAGAAACAAGAAAAGTCTTACAAACTCATGGAAACTGAACAGCTTTCTATTGACTGAAAAATGGATCAAGCCGGACAGTGGTTGGTGCACACCTTTAATCCCTGCACTTGGGAGGCAAACTGGTGGATTTCTGTGAGTTCAAGGCCAGCCTGGTCTACAGAGTGAGTTCCAGGACAGGCTCCACCCTGTCTGGAAAAAAGAAAAGAAATAGGTCAAGACAGAAATTAAAAAAAAAAAAAGCCAGGCGTTGGTGGCGCACGCCTTTAATCCCAGCACTCGGGAGGTAGAGGCAGGCAGATCTCTGTGAGTTCAAGGCCAGCCTGATCTATAGAGTGAGTTCCAGGACAGGCTCCACACTGTCTCGAAAAACGAAAAAGAAATGGGTCAAGACAGAAATTAAAAAAAAAAAGAAATCAGAGACTTTCTAGAACTGAATGAAGATGTATACATGACATACCCAAATTTGTGGGACACAATGCAGACTGTTTTAAGAGGTAAGCTCTCCGACAGCCTCCAAAACAATACAGAGAAACCCTGTCTCATAAAACAAAACAAAAATGAGGTAAGCTTATAGCACTAAGTGTTTATATTAAAAAACTGGAGAGATATCATACTAGCAATAGCTCACCTGAAAACTCTAGAACAAAAAGAAGAACTCATACCCCAAAAGAGTAGACAGCAACAAATAATCAAACTCAGGGCTGAAACCAATAAAATAGAAACAAACTAGCAAAACAAAAACTTACAAACCAGCTGGGCTGGTGGTGCACACCTTTAATCCTAGCACTTGGGAGGCAGAAGCAGGCAGACCTCTGAGTTTGAAGCCAGCCTGGTCTATAAAGTGAGTTCTAAGACAGCCAAGCCTACAAAAAGAAACCCTGTCTTAAAATAAAACACTTGCAAATCAAATTCAAGAACACATCAAAAAGATCATCCACTGTGATCAAGGAAGCTTCATCCCAAAGATGTAAAGATTATTCAACATATGTAAATGTAATACACTATATAAAGAAACCTAAAGACAATATTAATACAGAGAAGGACTTTAACAAAATCCAACATCCCTTCATGATAAAAGTCTTGGAGAGAACGCCTCCCACCACTTGGGAGGCAGAGGCAGGTGGATCTCTGTGAGTTCAAGGCCAGCCTGGTCTACAGATCGAGTTCCAGGACAGGCATCAAAACAATACAGAGAAACCCTGTCTCAAAAAACAAACAACAAACAAAAATCTTGAAGAGAGTGGTAATATAAGGGATATATTCTCCATATCTATTCAATATAGCACTTGAAGTCTTAGTTAGAACAATAAGACAAGTGAAGGAGACCAATGGTATGCAATTTGGAAAGGAAGAAGTCAAAGTATCTTCATTTGCAGATGATATGATAGTATACATAAGTGATCCAATTCCATTAGGAAATGCCTACAGCTGATAAACACTTTCAGCACAGTGGCTAGATACAAAAATAACTCACAAAAATCAGGAGCTCTCTTATGTACAAATGACAAACAATCTGAGAAAGAAATCAGAGGACCAACACCTTCCACAATAGCCTCAAATAATGTATTGGGATATGTCTAACTAAGTAAGAGAAAGACTTGTATGATAAAAACTTCAAGTCACTGAAGGAGGAAATTGAAGAAGATATTAGAAAATGGAAAGATCTCCCATGCTCATGAATTAGTAGGATTAACAACATAGTAAAAATGGCCATTCTATCAAAAGTGCAATAGACAACACCTACGAAACACATTGAACAACGGAGATGAGGAGCTGAAGCCTGCACAGAGGCTTCACTCCTATGTTCTAGTGTCTTTGGTACAGGAAGCTATTCTGAATGCTATCAAAAGAGAAAACAAACACCAAGCCCACCACACAGTCTTTAGAGAAACAAACAAGCCCGCCACAAAACGTTCTCCAGGCGGTGGTGGCACATGTCTTTAATCCCACCATTTGGGAGGCAGAGACAGGCAGATTTCTGTGAGTTTGAGACCAGCCTGTCTGCAAGAGCTAGTTCCAGGACAGCCTTCAAAGTCATAGAGAAACCCTGCCTCGAAGCCCCCCCCCAAAAAAACCCAACAACAAAAGAACTTAAAGACTAGAGATACAGTTCAATGGGGAGTGTTTGCCCAGCATGCCCAGGCCTTAAGAGTCCAGAAATGCAATGACTTCAATGAATGAATCAATTAATCAATAATGTTTAAAAAGAATGCTGAGTCTTTTTTTTTTTAATGGTTCTTTAAGACAGGATTTCTTTGTATGACATTCCTGGCAGTCCTGGAATTCACTTTGTAGACCAGGCTGACCTTTGAGATCTGCCTGCCTGTGCCTCTCAGGGGTTGAGCTTGAAGGCATACTCTACCACCACCACCTGGCAAGAATGCTGCGTCTTTGTCCTGGTTTCCTCAGCCCTGGCAAACTTGTGGGTGCCATGGCCCATTGTGTCATGCTCGCTGACTTGGGGGCAGGACAGCAGGCTGCTATTTTGAGGTTCCTGATGTTTACTGACTTAGTCTCAGTGTCCACTTTTGGCACCTATGTAGTTGTGACACCCTCTGAACAGCGTTGTTTTTTAAAGAGCCAGGTGATATAAAGTCTATAATCTCTGTTGACAAGGGGTGAGCTTTTCACTGTAGCATGAAAGAGCTGTAAGTATATACAACACCTAAATGTGTGGACAGGGTGATTTACAAACAAAAAAGCAACTGGCCCAGAGCAGGAGTGTGTATAAAGACAGTGCAGATGGGATACAGGACCAGAGTTCCTTTCCATTGCCTCAGTTGGCCCTGGCCCTTGTTAGAAGGTCCCTAGAAGTTCCAGCTTAGATCACACAGAGCATTGCAGCACCCATCTATAATCCCAGTACTGGGTGGGAAACAAAGGCAGGAGAATTTGAGGCCTACCTGGCCTACACAGGGAGACCTGTCTAACCAAACTAAACCAAACCGAAACAAAACAAAACAAAACAATATGCCCGTGGAAGGCAAAAACACAGGCGAAGGAGCCAGGAAAGCAAAGGAGGAGGAGAGGAGTAGTGGAGGGAGGCTGTCTACAGGAATTTCTCTCCCCAGTCGAGGAGTTACTTTTTCCCTTCCCCTTTAGGTCTCGTTGAGAAGTAACAATTTCTGTCTTTATCCACATTTCTACTGAAGGGCCCAGACCTCACCCAGCCCCTGCTTTGGCAGCCATGACAGGCTGCAGAAAAGACCCAGCAGGATGTAGGCCCTGACTCAGCAGCCTGTGCTGAGCCCCCCTATCCCCTGGCCCTAATTACTGGGAATAAATTGCCAGATACCCTCCACATGGTATGCAGAAGTTAGCTGGCAGGCTTTGGATGTGCTTTTCTGATAACAGTGGAATGCAGTAGGTAGCAATGGCCCTGGGACAGCCTCCAGGCACAGAAACCTTTCTGCAGCTGCAGCTGACCAATCAACTCAGGACAGGTTCCCCCATCCCAGAGTTACACCAATCCTGAGACTGTTACTATGCAACTAGCAGACCCCCAGGCATGCCCTCGCCTCTTGCTTTATCCCCAATATACGCCCTGTCTCACGGCTGCTCAGGGTTCCGCCTACTCTACCTGCTGTGTCGGAAAGACAGAGAGGACCCGAGTTAACTCATAAAGATTCTTTGCTTTTGCATCGGATCTGGTCTGTTGATGGGTTTGGGGGATCCAGAGGGGGTACAAAACTACTAGCTATGGTAGTAGCATTTGTTTTTTTTTTTTTGGTTTTTCGAGACAGGGTTTCTCTGTGGCTTTGGAGGCTGTCCCTGAACTCACTCTGTAGACCAGGCTGACCTCGAACTCACAGAGATCCGCCTGCCTCTGCCTCCCGAGTGCTGGGATTAAAGGCGTGCGCCACCAACGCACGGCTGGTAGTAGCATTTGTATTACAAGTTATTCCTCCCAGTTATTTGTTGCCTGTCTGACAAACTTTAAGGCCCAACGGCTGAGTCAACAACCTGCGTCCCTTTAGAAACCTTACTCTTCCACTCCCCTGCCTGCAACAACATGCTCTTGCTACTTCAAATTGCAACCAGGGTTCATAGCTCAGCTTGTTGGAAACGCCTCTCAATTCGCACTTGGGTGTATGCTGCTTCCCCTCAACACCCTTGCACTTTTTGGGTCGCAGGAGGATCACGTTATGGCGCCACTTCTTTTACTTGTATTCCTAGAAAGGGCACTCTTCTTCTGACGGATTCAGTGTCTTGTTAGGCCAACCACTCTCCCCAGCCCCGCCCGCCCAGGCAAGCCTAGAGCACCACAGTGGCATTTGTTTTTCACAAGGCCCAGGGCCGATCCTCCGACCACACTGTCACACTGGGCCACTCAGGCTCATCGCCAGGGCGCTGGGGATAGAGAGTTCGAGAGCTGCTCGGGTCTCCTGGACTCTCTGGCTTCGTACAAAACCGTCATCCTCCCATAGACCACAGCAGACGGTTGGCGGCGAGCGCTCTTTCGCGCGCGCGCGCCCCCGGTGGGGTGATCATAGAGTGGCATGGACAGGCAGAGCGGCCAGCCCCGGTCGCTCAGTGCCCCGCTTCCGGCAGCGCCACATTGCTCCAGGAGCTGCCGCGTACACTGTTTCCATGGAGACTGAACATGGCGCCGCGAGGTGAGACTCTGGAGGTGTGTGTCTCTGCCCTTACCCCATCGGTACCTGTCAGACCTCCATCTCTCTGCTCTCCGAGCTCGACCTAATCCTCCATTCTTAAGAGTTGGGGGTGGGGGCGTCACTTCATTTGTCCGAATTAGGCTTGCGTTTCCCTGGTCATCCCGAGTGCCTACATGTGCAGAACTCGGAAACTGTACCCTTAAAAAATCCCGGGCTGTCCCTATTTTGGGATAGCTCAGTTATGAATCCTCTGACCCCGGACAGACACGCTGCTGGTCTCTGCGCCTCAATTTCCCCTTCAGTAGTGACAGGGTTGGATCCTTGAGGTGCCTCTCAGCTGTGATGATAGCTGAATTGCCAGAAAAGTCGACCTGAAAGTGATTCCTGGGAAAGGAGGTCGAAGGCCACCCCCTTCATACTCTCACTTCATAAGCAATTTATCTTTGATTCACCATGACCTTGGGTTTTCTTCAGATCACACAGAACCAAACAGGGAGCAGAGCTCCAGCTGCTCTTCTGCCCATTCTTTGTGTTGCTTTTTTTTTTTTTTCAGATAAAAGGTTGTCCTCAACCCCTCTGGAAGTCCTGTTCTTTCTGAATGGGTGGTACTATGCCACCTATTTCCTGCTGGAGCTCCTTATCTTCCTGTATAAAGGTAAGGCTGGGCTTGACTGACTACCCCAACAACCCTTTCCACTTTAGCCCAGTGCCAACACCCACCAAGAACCTTCCATTCTTTTCTGGCCCCTGCAGCATCTCTCTTCATTGCAAGGCAGAAGTCTCTCCAACTGATAGCTTTAGAATGATTCAGTAGGAAATTTCTCGAAGCAAGACTATCTTGAGTTTGGGAAAAGTGGGCTTCTCCATCCTGACTCATCCTCAGATCTGTGTACCTTTATAACTCAGTCATTAGGCAGATTGGAATCCCCACAGACTTAGTAAAAATCCACACCTCACTAAGTCGTTCATTGGGTGATGAGTAGAGTCCTTATTGTGCTGGGAACTGTTAGATGGTGTTTGCAGACTCTGGCTTTTACACCGGCAGGTCTCTTGCTGCCATACCCAACAGCCAACCTAGTCCTGGATGTGGTGATGCTGCTCCTTTATCTTGGCATTGAAGTAATACGACTGTTTTTTGGTGAGTGTTGTTCAGAAAATATTTCCATTCCTTATGAGACATGCTGGAGCCTGTAACTTGATTAACAAGACAAAGAACATAACCTATGGTTCACTATCAGAGTCTGAATCTGGTAATATATTCCATTACTTCTTCCCTGAAGCTCGGAGCTGCTGCTCCATATTTTAGACTAAGGTTTACCTGTGAGTTTCTGAATGGGGCTGGAGGCTGGCAGTAGCATTTGATCTTCCTTTCCAGTTGCCTGACAGCTACAAGAGTTCCTGTTTCTCCTTGCTTTGTTTGGGAGAATAAAGCATTACATACCTAAGAGCTCTAAGATTCCCTTCACTTCTAGGGTTTCTCTAGAAGTTTTTAAACCCCAGAAAGAGAGCAAAAACCCTTATTACTTAGGACCTATCATATCTGAAAACAGTATTAAAATACAAACCCAAGTGCAGGAAGTGGTAAAGGGATACTAGCAGTCAATTCACGTAAGTGATTACAGAGGATCAAAAATCTTGCCAGGGTGAGCATGGTGAGGCATGTCTTTAATCCTAGGATTTCCAGGCAGAGGCAAAGGGATCTCTGTGGATTCAAGGCCACATAGTGACTCCCAGGCCAGCCAATACTGCATAATGAGATCCATCTCAAAAAAACCAAAAAAACAAAAAACTTGCTAATGTGCTCAAACTCAGTAAAGAAAAGCAAGCTGAAACAAGGCAACATTTTTTTTCACAAGTTACATTGGCAATAGCAACAAAAATTTATACACTACAGAACCCATATTTGGCTTTTGGAACACAAATTTTTTTAAAAGATTTATTTATTTACTATGTATACAGTGTTCTTCCTCCACACTAGAAGGCAACAGAACTCATAATAGATGGTTGTGAGCCACCATGTGGTAGCTGAGAATTGAACTCAGGACCTCTAGGAGGAGCAGTCACTGCTCTTAACCTCTGAGCCATCTCTCCAGCCCCCCAATTTTTAAAAAAGATCTATTTATTTATTTATTAGGGTATACACTGTTCTGCCTGCATGTATGTCTGCATGCCAGAAGGCACCAGATCTCATTACAGATGGCTGTGAGCCACCATGTGGTTGCTGGGAATCAAACTCAGGACCTCTGGAAGAGCAGCCTGTGCTCTTAACCACTGATCCATCTCTCCAGCCCCTGGAACACACAAAATTTTTAATTAAAAGTTATTTTATGTATATGGATGTTTTGCTTGTATGTATGTCTGTACACCACATTGTGTCTGATACCAACAGATGTCAGAAGAAGGTGTTAGGCTGGAGAGATGGATCAGTGGTTATGAGGAGGCTTTTGCAGGAGGACCCCAGTTTGCCTGTAACTCCAATTCCAGGGGATCCAATGTTGTCTTCTGGCCTTTGGGAACACATATAAATATACAAGTAAGAATTAAAAGGAAAAAAAGAAGAGGGCATCAGGTCCTCTGGAACTGGAGTTACAGACTATTGAGCTGCCATTTGGGTGCTGGGAATTGAACCTAGGTTCAGGAAGATTGGCAATGGCTCTTAACCACTGAGCCATCCATCTCTCCAGTTCCAAGTAACAGAAACTTTTAATGCATTTTCTATATTTTGTTTTTCATTAGTTGAAAAGTTTCTAGTGTATATATATGTATACACATATATACACATACACATACATATATACATTGTATATTTTACATATACAATTTTTATAAGTTGTTGTTGGATACAAATGCATATATGTTATACACACACACTTTGGTTTTGATATTTTGAAGCAAGGAGACCAGGATCTTTTTTTGAGATGTGGTTTCTCTGTGGCTTTGGAGGCTGTCCTGGAACTAGCTCTTGTAGGCCAGGTTGGTCTCGAACTCACAGAGATCCGCCTGTATCAGTCTCCCGAGTGCTGGGATTAATGGCTAAATGACTTTTTTTTTTTGGTTCAGGATGATCTTGAACTTTCAATTTTGACACCTTAGCCCTGGCTGTCCTGAACTCTCAATGTAGACCAGGCTGGCCTCAAACTCAAGAGATCCACCTGTCTTTGCCTCCTAATTTTTTTTCTTGATGCAGAATCCCATTGCTCCCTGGGTAGAGTCAGAATGAAGCAGAGCCTCTGGAGTAAGTGAGGTCAATTGTAATGTCCTGAAGCTTCAAATTTTTAGTTCAGCTGGATTTCACTTTTGAATACGACATTCCCACTCAGGGAAATTTTTCTCTGCCCTGCCCATCTGTCACATCAAGATATTTCCTGTGGTGAGAAAAAAACAGGCTGATGCCAGGAAAAGTAATCACCACTTGGAGGTACCTCTGGGTGCTGTGTTTTTTAGGTACAAAGGGAAACCTCTGCCAGCGAAAGATGCCCCTTGGCATTAGTGTGGCCTTGACCTTCCCATCTGCCATGATGGCTTCGTATTACCTACTGCTGCAGACCTACGTACTCCGTCTAGAAGCCATCATGAACAGCATCTTGCTCTTCTTTTGTGGCTCAGAGCTGCTGCTTGAGATGCTCACGTTGGCCACCTTCTCCAGGTATTTCTGCTGAAGGGCTGGGTCCCCACCCAGGGAGGGATGCATTGTTATTTAAAGGCCTGGAAGGTGTGGAAAACTGGATTTGAGGGGGTGTCTATGGAGATGCTTTTCTTTCTTTCAGTAGGTAGGAAGGTTGTGTGTGTGTGGTCTACGTATGTATGTTCACCTGTGTGTATACACAAATATTCAGGTAGATAGTTGTGTGTATGGGTGTATGCAGACCAGAGGTTGATATCAGATATCTTCATTAATCACTTTCCACCTTATATATTTGAACCCAAAGCTCTCCAATTTGGCTAGTCCAGCTAGCCAAGCTAGTCAGCTTATCCCAAGAATCCCATCTCTCCTTCCAAGGGTGCTGGTCTTCATGCTTGGGTGGCAAGTACTTTTTACCCACTGAACCATCTCCCCAGTCCCAAAATTTTCTTTTTTAAGGAAGATAGTCTTTTGGTTCTTTGGCGTTAAGAGGCTTCAAATATACAGAGTTAAAGCTAACAGCTGTTACTCAATGGACTTTAATTTTATATGTATTCGTGTTTTGCCTGCATGTATGTCTGTGTGAGGAATTCAGATCCACTACACCTTGAGTTACAATTTTGAGCTGCCATGTGGGTGCTTGGAATTGAACCTGGGTCTTCTAGAAGAGCAGCCAATGCTCTTAAGTACTGAGCTATCTCTCCAGCTCCACTCACTGGTCTTTTAACATCTTTTTTTCTGCCTTTAGTATGGACAGGATCTGAAGTACAAGGATTCCAGCTGGTAGCCCATCAGGACGACAACACACAACTTCTGGTACTTGAGCCACACTTGTGAAATGTGGTAGGTCAAGTTGGCCTGGGAAAGGTTGTGTGGTTTTTCCTCATCACAGACATTTGGGCATTGAGTACCTACCTGAGGACAGTGGCATCATCTTTAACCCAGGATCATCAGCAGGAAACACTGACATTTTATGGTAGGGGTTGGCAAGGCTGTCGCTATCTTGGTCTAATAGCTTCCTACTGACCTCAAGTTCTCCTCCCTGGTTGCCATGGCCAGAGCACCTTGTGTGGACCATCTAGGCTTGTTGGGCTTCCAGTAGGACCTAAGCCACAGCATCCTGTATATGAACCACATCTGTTCTACATGAGCATGAAAATCCTCATGATGGTGGCCTCCTGGGCTGATTCAAATACCCCCCACCCTCCATGCTCAGAGATGGAGATCCAGAACCCTTTTAGTAGTCATAATATTTTTCTATTCTGATCATGAAGCAAACATGGTTTTATAATAAAAATTATTTTCTGATGTGGGGCTGGTTATCTTTTGTGTGTGACAACTGTCTTTAAGTTTCATCTCTTCTGAGGGCATAAACTATCCCAACAGTGTGTTCTGAGGCTGTTTAGTGGTAAGCTGACATAAAGATAGTGATGGGAATGTCCCTCTGATCCTTACTCCCCATGCCCAAGTTATAGCCTGAATGCCAAAAGGCACTACTATCTTGTCTGTCTTCTTCAGGTTTGTCAGACTGTATATATATATGTTTACCTCTGCCCCAAGTTTGCTTGTCTCAGTTCTTTCCAGCATAGGCCATGTATAATTAGAAACTGAAAGAAGTATATTCTAAAACTGACTAAAATCTTTTTCCTTGAGTTAGCTTAAAAGGAACATGTATTGGTCAGTATCTTGTTGAGTATTGCCGTGTTACTTTATTCCAGCGAGCTACCAGGAGTTGTGAAAGAGTCCATTTTAGGAAGCCTTGAGGTCAGTCTTCCATCAGGCAGATCTCGGAATATTTTTGTTTTCCTATGCTGCTTTTTAAGACAGTCTCCCCCCCTTAACATTTTTATTAATAATTTAAATTCATCTTATGTGCACTGGTGTGAGAGTGTCAGGTCCCCTGGAACTGGAGTTACAGTTTTGAGTTGCCATGTGGGTACTGGGAATTGAACTTGGGTCTTGTGGAAGGGCAGCCAATGCTCTTAACTGTTGGTCCATCTCTCCAGCCCCCTTTCTTAAGGCTGTCATTCTTTGGGCTCCACAGATCAAAGCATTGATGCTCATGTTTTCTCTTCTCCATGTCCCTGCTTTCTAGTTGTCCTTGAGTCTATGGTCAAAGATCAACCACAAAAAAACAAACAAAAACAAACAAACAAACAAAAAAAACCAACCAACCAAACAAACAAAAAACCAAAAATGTCTAACAGGCACTACCCTGGTGTTCCCATCTCCTATCTCATTAAGTACCAATTTTCTGCTTCTCACACTTGCTTTCTCTAGCTTTGCTTTGGTTAGTGGCATAGAATAGAGAGGAACTCATTCTCTGTGACTTCCTGACTTAATTTAGATGTTCACTGGTTTCAACTCCTTGCCCAGGAGCACAAATTAAAGTGGCTTTTATATCTCGTTAAAATTTAAAAGGGCCTTTAAAAAGCCATTCATATATATATTTATCCATATATATATTTGTGTGCATTAGTGTGAAGGTATCAGATCCCCTGGAAATGGAGTTACAGATAGCTGAGTTGTAAGTTGCCATGTGGGTGCTAGGAATTGAACCCTGGTCCTTTGGAAGAATAGCCAGTGCTTTTAACCTCAGAGCCACCTCTCTAGTGCCCCAAAAGGGCCTTTGAGACTGAATTCCTCCACTTTACAGGTTTAGAAGTGAGAAGTAAAAGCCTGTTTTACAAGCCAGTATTCACAAAGTAAACTCAAGCAGATCCCAGCCAGGGCTCATTGGTGTACCCCTACAATGCCACTGAGGATGAGGTTTAATGGCAGAACATGCTGATTAGGACATATGGAAGATTAGTTCACTGGTTCTCATGGGCGGCTCTTTGTTCTTGATGATGCTGGAACTTGAATAGTCATGCAAAAGAGAAACCAAGGCAGTGACTGGATGTGGTGGTACATCTTAGTCCCAACTACTAAGGAAGCAGGGGTGAGAGGGTCACAGCTTTGAGACTAGCCTGGGGCCCCATCTCAACACAGCTCTAGCAGCTGTTTTGAAGATCACAGCATTTTACTGTGATCATGAAGCAAACACTATAATATACGTGCTTACAATTTTTTTTAAAGATGGGGAGAGTCTTTGTGTTTACAGGTAGCTTCAAATGATTCCCCGTTTCAAATTCCTAAGTGCTATGTACGACTATAGGCATACCACTCATCTGGCCTGGTTTTATTTTTGTTTTTGAAACAGGGATTCTCTACTTAGTCCAGCCTGAAAACTATCCTCCTGCTCCATTTCTTTCTTTTTCTTTTTTTCTTTTTTTTGGTTTTTCGAGACAGGGTTTCTCTGTGGCTTTGGAGGCTGTTCTGGAACTTGCTGTGTAGACCAGGCTGGCCTCGAACTCACAGAGATTCACCTGCCTCTGCCTCCTGAGTGCTGGGATTAAAGGCGTGCGCCACCAACGCCCGGCTCTCCTGCTCCATTTCTTTCAGTGCTGAAATTATATGGCCTAGGGAGTTAATGTGGCTAAAAGCTGTGCTTATAGAATGAGGCAAGCTACTTTACAGACCTGGAGGCACCTATATTCTGAGAGAGTACAAGTCTTTGGTGGCATTAAAAAAGCAGATGGCTGGATGTTAAATAGATGTAGCTGGTACTTAACCTGCACAGCAGGTAACTGAGATACAAGTGACCACTGACCTCAATGTGAAAGCACCCATCTCAATGGTGAGGCACTAGAAAAATCTAGCCCCTCTAATGAATCCCCTCCAGAGCACTACACATATCTATCTGGTTTGCAGTTTATGTTTTTGTCACGTAAGCCTACTCTTCGCTTAAAGTGACTTAACTAGGCATGGCAGTATATCCATATAATCCTAGCACTGTGGAGGTGAAGCAGAAGGGTAAGGAGTTCATTGTCAGCATAAGATGTAAGAGAATGTCTTGAAAAAACAAAGGGCGGGCTGGAGGGATAGCTCAGCCATTAAAGGCTAGGCTCACAACCAAAACAAAACAAAACAAAACAAAACAAAAAAACAAAACCCCAAAGGGCCAGGCTGGAGAAATGGCTCAGCCATTAAAGACTAGGCTCATAACCAAAACAACAAAGGGCTGAGATGGGAAGGGTGGCCCACGCCTTTAATCCCAGGACTCAGGAGGCAGAAGTAGGCGGATCTCTGAGTTCAAGGCCAGCCTGGTCTACAGAATTCCAAAGCTACACAGAGAAACCCTGTATTGAAAAACCAAAACCAAACCAACAACAAAAACACACCAAAAACCTCCAAAGGGCTGGTGTGATAGTTCACTGGGTTAAGGTGGCAAGCCTGACCAGAGCCTGAGTGCCCAGGAACAGCATGATAGAAAGAGAACAGTCTGCAAGTTACCCTGACCTCTAGATTTATGTCTATGTGCATGCATGAAGACAGGCAGACAGACACAGACACACAGACACACACAAAACCCCAGTGACTTTATGGATTCTAAATCTGATTCCTCCATTCGGGTTTGGATATCTTGGTAGCAATGACATTTAAATACTTAATCCCTCTTGTCATGTTTGTCTAAACAGCAAATTGGTAAGTTATGACTACTTTGCCAGTGACCTTTATCTGTATGTACTGCTTTAAAAGGAGAGCTCTTCTGGAAATTCCTCAGTACTACTAAGCTTTCTAGTTTCTACTAAATGGCAATTCTGTTCACAAAGCACATTCATTATGTGATTCCTAACACATCCTTAATACAAAGGCAGAACAGCGATTACTCTCATTTTTCATGAGAGACTGAGGTCGCATTGCTTGCCTATGGTTAAGCAGATGGAGGACGACCTAAGCACTAGCGACCCCAGGTGTTCACCCCAATCGGGCTACCACCAGAACTCCACAGGGCGTAAAATAAAATCTGCAAGCAACACTTGAGAACCATGAGTGGGTTAGGATGACTTGGAAGCTCTCTTTAACTCAGGGAAAGGACAAACAAGCAAAGGTTCAAATTGTACTTCTAGGGGATTCCCCATGTCAGCTACAGCTGTAAATTACAGTTAAGAACCTCAGTTCAAGGGCTGGGCGTTGGTGGCCCACACCTTTAATCCCAGCACTCGGGAGGCAGAAGCAGGCAGATCTCAGAGAGTTTGAGGCCAGCCTGGTCTACTGAGTGAGTTCCAGGCCAGCCTCCAAAGCTACAGAGAAACCCTGTCTTGAAAAACAAAACAAAACAACAACAAAAAAAGAGAACCTCAGTCCAGACCCATGCCCCAGACACCTCAACAAATCTATTCAATGCAGAATCCGTAAACAGCTCACACCCCATTTATTATTTAAAAATATTTTGTTACAAAAGGAAAAAAATACAATGCAGTATAAAAGATTGACATCGTCATCAAGTTTATTACACAATTTTCAACCTATCAGAAAGACAAACAAATCACTGACAACAGGGGGTTGGGGCCTTGACCTTTTGAGGGCTGGGATTTTTTTTTCTCCTTTTGCTATGAGGAATAAAACTAAAAAATTCTGTCCTTGAGTAAAAATAAAACAAAATGGGGAGAAAACAATTCTCTGAGTAAACAGCTTTTCTGATATTCTATATATATTGTTTTCCCTCAACTGTCACATTTTAAAAAGACACCTCAAGCTGCTTTCAAGAATAAGCACATCACTTAACACTTGGCCAACTGGGCAGGGTGCCATGTTCTTAATAGGGATTGGCTTGGGGACAGGAAAATAAGCTACAACTGTAGCCTCTGTCCCAACAGTATGTTTCTCCAACCCTGGGGGGTAGGTACTCCCTCAGTGACTGAAGGGGTCTATCAGAAGTGTTCTGGGAAGGGAGGAAGGATCCAATTCAGTCTCTCCTCTTAAGTCTGATGGTTCTCCAGTGATCCTATACCTCACAAACCAAGTCTCATTTTACATGCCATGTCTCTTTTCACATTAGATGTCATAGACCCTGCAGATGCATGCAGAAGGAACATCACCCTATGGTATTCCAGGACTGAAGCTGCCTCCTGCAGGAGCAACCTATCACAATTTGGATGCTGAGAAAAGCATTTCCATTTGCCTTGCAGAAAATAGCCACCAGTGTGCTGGTCCTTAGAACTCTGAGCTAAGTTCACTTAAGTCAGGCTCCATTTCTTCTCTGTTCTTTGTCAAAGGCAGGAAGTACCTCCAGGCCAAGTAAGGGGAGTATTATAGTAAAGGATTAAAAAAAAAAAAAAAACAAAACAAAACAAAAAAACCAACCACATCTGTGACTTTTCCTGCCTACTAGTGCTGAGTTATCCCACAATAAGTCAAAGTATGTACCGTGGGGATGCAAGCCCATGCTTACATCAAACCTGAAAAAGAAGAGCCCATGCAAGTAGGCCACATCCTGCTCAAACTGCTTTCTTCCCCACTCCTGGTACTTAATTAACTAGGGGTCCTCATTACTGAGGTCCCATGACATCCCTATGTTCCAAAGGCAGTATCTTCTTCCTCTAAAACAAGGAAGAAGCCTTCTTGGGGGAAGGATTCCATGTTAAATGGAAAGCCTCAGGGAAAGGGAACACCTAAGAGCTGGTTATTGCAACAGACAACGGAGTCTGAAGCAGCAAATGGTGGTAACTGACTTGGCTAGGTTTCCAGGAGAAAGCAACCTCCTGGGTTTTGCTTTCAAGGGGCAAGTTCACTATGAGTCAGATAGCAAGGAGCCAAAAGGATTCAGTCCTCTAGAAGGCCAGGGAAATAAACTGTCAATATGTGAGAAGAGAAAACCCAGAACAGCAGCTTGTCACAAGGTAGTTTCTGTTCTCATGGTCCCTCCTCAAAGGGCTAGGAAGGTAAAAGAGTTGAACAAAGAAGTGGTATGTTAGCAGGGTTTGGACCCTCTTGCCCCCACCAAATCTAGTACCGAGGGCAGAACCCTGGGTATTTTTGGCACACCCAGTCACTCACTCTCCTAAGATCCCACAAAGAGGATCTCCATTTTTCTCTGGGAAGGAAGTTTTCTCAGTAATCTCACCATTGACTGCTCTGGGGGAATCAGAAACTCAGGTTTCCTTGGACAAAGCACCGTTCTCTATGGAGACTAGGGGCTGGACATGTTGCTGTCTTCCTGTCTGCCCCCAACCCTTACCCCATCAAGTCTTTAGGTTCTTCCCCCCCGCCCCGGCAAACAGGAGGTGTGGGATTGGGAGGGCTGCCAAGCCATCTTCAATCCTGTAGGGCAGAGGGTATTGCCTGGAGGAAGTTAGGGGTTTGGAAGAAGGGGAAGGGGTGGAGCGGCCTCCGTCCTTTAGTCCTGTTCAAGGTGAGGAGATGCCAAGTCCATTAAAAACAATTTGGTTCCACCCAGACTCCTGCAATGAAAGCACCAGAAGAGAGAAAACACCAGTTAGAGGCCACCCTCTCATCAGTAAGGGCTTCTATGAGATACACTGGAATTTCCTGAAATCACAACCTAAGTCAGAATGTAGGCAGAGAACACAAGCTTAGCAAAGTACAACAAAGTGGACTGTCTGGCATTGAGTAATGTGAGGAAATGGGTGGAGAGAATATAATAAGTAGTGATTAAGAATAACCAAAATGCTGACATCTTTAAGGTTAAGAGGAAAACACAGACAATGGAATGAGGTCTCTGAAAGCAGTTTGAGAGTATTTTAGTGGGGAAAGGGTGGAAACTAAAATTTCAAGAAAAGCAGTTTCAAGGAAACAGCTTCAGAAAATCTACTGTGAGTTAAGACACAGCTTACTCTAAGGGGAAGGGATAAAAGAGAGAGAGAGAGAGAGAGAGAGAGAGAGAGAGAGAGAGAGAGAGAGAGAGAGAGAGAGAGAGAGAGAGATGGGAGAAACAATAGTAAGGAAACAAGTGTGTATATCACCAAATCCATTGATCCCCAAACATCCCAGAGGCCCTAGCAGGAAGCATGAACTCCCATAGCAAACTCCTTAATATCTGTTTTCTTTTAAAGTGGCCCTGCCTAGAACAGACTTCAAAACCAAAAAGCAAACACACACCCCCACACCCCGACCAAAAACCCACAAACCAAACCAAAACACAGATCCAAACAGTATGCTTATACATGTGCACACAGATACACAGCACCAGTCTTTCCAGGCTGTACTGAATAAAATACAAATGATTTTAAGACTTTTCCCAGACAATAGTTGTAGATGAGGATCCAAAAGTACAAGAACACTAACCAGGAATGAGTTGGCTAAGCCAGAACCAAAGCAAAGCCCAGAAGAAGAATACAGTAGTCATCAAGAACATCTGACAGCCTGTGAAGAACCTTTACACTCAGTAGGAAGAGTCTGATAGGTCACTTGCCATATTGCTAATCTTAAGGTCCCTAGATGATATAAAACAGAACCAACAGTGAGAAGGAAAGGGGAGAATTAAATTCAGGTGTAGAATGTTTACTAAACCAAATCTGGAACTGCAGTCATACACAAATGCTTACCCTTTATATAAGTACCTTTGTAAAGAAGCCTCACAAATCTTGTAAGAGCCACACATGAAGACACATACAGGCAAAAGACATCTGCATGCTGCCTCACCCTCTTAACCCTGGGATGGCACTATCTTAGAATGCTACTCAGAATCTGCAGATCTCTGCCTTCCTGACTTCTCTAAACATAAACACTAAACTAAAGCTCTTAGTGCCTTCTGTTTCCTGACATTTTGGCTTCTGAATGTTTTCTCCAGACAGGATTCTGCTGAGCAGCTTAGGCTTGCTTTGAAATCATGATCCTCCTACCTTAGTCTTCCAAGTGCTGGGATTACAGGCATGTACCATCACAATTGGCTGAATCTTTAAGCAGGATCAAACTTGAACAGAAAGCCCAGTTTTCAATGGACCAGGAGGATATGGATGAAGTGAGAATGATTCTATTTCAAGTAAACACCCTAAAATAATGGGATAATTATAGAGAGTTGAAGACACAGACCACCTAGAATATCCTCAAACTCCAAAGCATACACATACATGCCCTGAAGAAAAGGCATTTGTGAGGTGTCCTTACAGAATGAGATGCAGAGGATAACTGGCACATCAAGGAACTGGTACTGACAGTAGTGCCTGAGTGCAGACAGAGTCAAAGATCCATCACTCAGTTGGCCCATCAGTCTGAAGCCCCAGACCTGGGGCCCTCTCCTGAGGAACAGAAGAGGATGCTGCTGTTCCATTGAAGCCTCTGCACAAAACACACCTTTCCTGACCAGGGAACCATGTTCATAGCATAGAAATAAAACTATCTTTTTAAATAAGATGTTGTAAATGCTGTTTAAATAGCTTGGAGGAATAAGTTCTTTACAGAGACCTGTTCATCACTTTATCAACATGAAACCTTCTAAGCTACAATTTAGTAAATGAGAATTCAGACTACCATGAAAATTAAAGATGATATTTCCCCCCCTTTTTATTCTTTAAAGTATCTGATTCACGCTGGCCAGTGATGGCACATGCCTTTAATTCCAGCACTTGAGAGGCAGAGGCAGGCGGTTCTCTATAAGTTTGAGGCCAGCCTGTCTGCAGAGTGAGTTCCAATACAGCCAGGGCTGCTACACAGAGAAACCCTGTTTGGTGGGGGGGGGGGGGGGGGGATGGGACATGGGGGATAGGACAGACACACAAGAGAAATATGAAGCTTAAAAATAAAAAGGACAGAGAAAGGTGTAGATTGAAAACATTAGCAATTTTTATCATTCAATTTACTTTCTGTGGAAGATGACAAAAACACTCAGCTATAAAACTGTTTAAGTAAGTGCCAGGTGGTTTTTAATACCAGCTCTCAAGAGTCAGAGGCAGGAGGTGGTCTATATAATGATCTAATGATTCCAGGACAGTCAAGACAATATGAAAGAGACACTGTCTCAAAAAAAAAAAAAACCGGAAAAAATTAAGGTAGATAATACCAGTATAAAGCAGAGGGCAAACCCAAGGGAATGCTTTCTTGTCTAATAGTAGGTTGTACCTAGGCAGAATGCTGCATAATTTTCAAAAGGTTTGAGTTTACTCTGATGTACAAGGGATAAGGGCTCCCAGTCTTCTTCATCCAGTCATCCATAGTTAACTACATGTTCAACTACATTACTTCCAAACAATCAAGCAGACAACACATCAGACATAGCCTCCTATATCCTCCTAGCCATATTCTGATCTATTTTATACATTTCCACAGAAACAGAACCAACATCTATTCTTTCTTACACACAAACAATCCTTGTTAGCAGTTTTCTTTCAGTTGGGATTGCAAAATGGTGGGATAAAACTCAAGAGCTATAGGCTCATTCTCTAAGATGGAAATCTGTGAATGCAAATATAGGAAAGCAGAGTTGAGAGACAGGGAGCCTAAGTCCTGATGATACAGTCCCCAAGCCAGACAATCCCACCTAACTTCAATTATCCATGCCAATTCCCCAATACTCCTGCTTTTAACAAAACTTGCTTTAAAAAAAATCCTTTTACTATTCATGGGGTCTTTAAAAAAGATTTTTCAGAGTGGTTTTCTACTCTAAAATTCCAATTTTCAAAATCTTTCTAATGGATTCCTGAAGTCATTGGTTTTATGAAAACTAAGGTAACAATCTCTTCTGCCTTGGCCAGTTTTCCCTTTTACTTGAAAATTGGGATTAAAATGTAATAATGATAGTAACAGTGGTGTTCACTTATTAAGAACTCGGAGGAGGGAGGAACATCTCTATCACAAATCTTTATGTCTTGAGACAGGGTCTCACTTTGTAGTCCAGGCTGCCCTTCAACTCATGGCAAGCCTCCTGCCTTGACCTCCCAAGTGCTGGGATTACGGGCATGAGCCACCACACCCAGTTTACACTTAATCCACTGGGCAGGAACAGGGCTTCTTCCCACCTTTCTCAGTGGTGCCGGTCCCGTTCTCTATCCCGGTGTCTCTCATGCTCCCGGTTCCTCTCCTGGAAGTAATCATCATGCCGGTCTTCATTATGAAGCAAGTCTCGGTGCCGCCTGCTGCTCTCTCGGGACCGGCTGGGTGACCTCTCTCTGGACCGATGTCTTTTCCTGTCAGAGAGATCCTTCAGTCTCAACTCAGAGGGCCTACCACATTCTTTCTACATGGGGTCTTGTATCTTCCAGTGTTTGCTTAAAATATTCTTAGCTCTCTATCATGGGGTACTATCTGAGGATCTTAACACTGAAGCCTAATCTTTATGGGGGAAATGGTTGACAGATTTGTTAAGACCATACTAATATACTGCATAGGGTATTTAGAATTTTGCAAGTATTGTGATTTCATCTTTATAACAGGTCTGTAGGTTAAGTGCTAGGACTTTGCCCGTAATCTTGCAACGTTGCTAACTTCCATACTCAAGATGGTCAAACAGGTAGTCAGCAACAGAAATGAGATTCAAACCTAAGATTTAAAATCCCCATGTGTCCACTTAGTCCCATTCCCCCTTTTCCTTGACCCCATGTTGCTGAAGATTGAACCTAGGGCCCCATGAATGCTAGGCAAGAAATTCCGGCATGGAAGCCTATGTATTTCTTTTTCTAAATGAGGTCAGTGCTTCTACTGAATACAGGTTCCAAACAATACTTAATGAAAACATCTCATTAATTTCTTCTCCTTAAAGAATCATGTGAAGTTAGGTCCCCTCTTCAATTCAGACCTTTATCAGATACCCTGGGTTTCCTTCTTTTCCCAACCAACCTGCAGAAGGGTATTGCTCAAGGCCAATCAGCCACCAAAACAATCACCTCACCTGGAAGAGCTTCCACTGGCACCCACACTATATGACTTGGCCTCTATGCCATGAAGACAGTCCTTTAGAGAGGAGATAAGGACACGGCAACGCTCATCGTTGGCGACTCGAGACTGTTTGATAACTGCAATGGCTGTGAGTAGTGTCTCAATGGCATCACTGTAATCCCCTGATAGGATGGAGGGAAAGGCCAAAGATGAGAAAAGACCGTAACCAATCTGAATCAAAAGGAACATAAATTCTGAGTGACTGGCTGTTTTAAAGAGCCACGATAAAATGTACAACGCAGACATAGCAGGTATAAAACTGAATGACCAGTTAGAGTATAGCTTGAAATCTGACAGGGTTTCCCTGTGGCTTTGGAGGCTGTCCTGGAACTAGCTCTTATAGACCAGGCTGGTCTCGAACTCACAAAGATCCGCCTGCCTCTGCCTCCCGAGTGCTGGGATTAAAGGCTTGCGCCACCAACGCCCGGCCTGGGTGGCTTTCTTTATGCAAAGAACAGAAGGGACAGAAACTATGGATGAAGTGCAGCACTGTGAAGGACCAGGAACACTGGTACATCAGCTCCAAATAGACAGTGAAGTTTCTGTCTGTTTTAGAGGCACAGTGAATAAATATTATAGTTCCTATAGCTGCAATAAAAAATGGCAGGGGAATTCATTAGTCATGTCAGTGTGAAGGGACCAGCATTGAAAAAGGGACAAAGATAAGAACACATACTCACAGCTTTAAAACTACTCTGTAGAGTTAAACTGAAGCCACAGATCAGAAATTACGAAAACAGATTAACTGTGCTAACTTACTTCTTTGGGTACTGACAGTCTACATACATTTAGATCCACGTGGGAAACCCCCAGGAAGAAAGTGAGCATGACTTGGATCAGAGTCCCCAACCTTTCTATTCTAGTATGCCAGGCCATTGCTTCCTACTGAGTTCCATTCATAAACTTTCCACTCTATACCCTCTTCTTTTATGCCCAGGGTTTTCAGAATGGCAGCTACTGATTCTTCCGCTAATGCTAAAAGCAGGGCAAGTTAGCTGCAAGGATGTGATATGCCTTCAGATGAAAACAAACTTGCCTTTCTAGAACAAGCTGCCCACAGGCCACTAGCTCCGTTCAGATTTTTTAGTATAACAGATCCATTACCATAGCACTATCTAGTTAAGGCACTAAGTCTAAAACCCTGGGGCTTTTAAATTCTACTTGGTATTGGGGTTACTGCATAGTCACAAGGTCTAAAGATTAGTTCTGAGATAAGGATTTCCCAGAGATAGCAATTACATTCTACTATAAATACAAAAAGGAAATAGTGTTTATTAGTCATACTGTAGGTACTGAGTTGGTTTCTACAGAGCAGGTCTAGACACATGACGGGCTCTTCCCAAATCCAAGAAACCACGTCAAATACTTCTTTTGAAGTGCATATTTTTGACATCTAACAGCACTCCAACTTTTCAAACTTTTCCAAATGGAAATGACAAAGGGGAACATTTAAGCCAAAGGCAATTAAGTAAGAGTTAATTACCTGCACTGGCTCCAGACACTGCTTTGGAAATGGCACTGCTGGAAATTGCTCTGTTTCGCTTCATTATCTCTTCAAACTCAGCTTCACTCACTGTAGAGGGTGGAGGGCCTGAATCTCGGCTGCAGAGAGATAACACTAGGTCAGACTACCCACATCCTTTACTACTTTTCACCATGTTCTGTAGTACTGTATTCAATTCTTCTCTAGGATAAGTCTCAAATGTTCATCTTTTTCCTTCAAGCTCAGGATTTATGTCATATATATATATGTATATATATATGTTCATAATTTTGGCTTGACTCAACAGTACGAATCACTGCAGCGGTTGCAAAAGCCATTTATGACATCAAGCTGCTTAAACAGAGTTATGAAAGATATGATTTGGGTCGGATAGTTAAGGTGAAAACAGAAAACACTAAATAAAAAACACCAATAGAACTTGGGGAATTAACTTAGTAAGTGCCTGCCAGGCAAGCATGAGATCCTGAGTTCAAATGCCCAGAATCCATGTAAAAATACCAGGAATGGGGGAGGATGCTTTTAACCTCAGTGCTGGGAAAGTGGAGACAAGTGGATCCCTGGGGCTCATGGGTTAGCCAATTTAATCTACTTGGTGAGCTCTAGGTCAATGAAAGACTGTCTTAAGCAAGGTGGACAACATAATTGAGGATGACACCAAATGTCCTTTGGTTTCCACATTCAAGTGTATACAAGCACACATGCAGACTTGCACATACAGGCATGCAAAACATGCCTCTGACAGATACTAATCTATGCCCCAGGACACAACATCACAACAAAATTATAGAGGAAAAGCAATCAGCATTTAGTACTAAATCATACAAAACAAATGTCTAAAATACGGTCTTTAATTTTTTTTCCTTTTTTTTTTTAAACAGGTTTCTCTGTATAGCTCTAGCTGTTCTGGAACTCACTCTATGGACCCAGACTGGCCTGCCTCTGCCTCTGGAATATGTGCCACCACTGCCTGGCAAAATATCTATTAATTAAGTTAGAGGTCAACCTGGTCTACATAGTGAGACCTTGTCTCAAAAGCAAACACATAAATAAAAACACTATCTATTTTACTATCCTGGCTCAAATCTGTAGAGAAATAGTTACCTGCCATGGTGGTTATAGGGTGTAGAGGCCTTCATGTAAGTATCTGGTGGAGGCCCCACTGTAGCATTTGGTGGGGGGAAGAAGGCTGGATTGAGGTGAAGGGCTGGTGGAATGGCCCCAGGGGGAGGTACAGCCAGATGAGGAGGTAATCGAGGAGGAGGGGGCATGAGATGCTGGTAGTGGATACCAGGAGGAGGAGGAGGGACACCAAAGCTTGAGGAGAGAGGTGGTGGGGGTGGAATTGGGGGTGGGGGCAGACCCATCAGGGGAAGGGCTGAAGGAGGACGGTTAAAGTAGGGTAACACGCTGGGGGGCTTATCCACACGAGCAGATGAGGGTACAAGGTTCTCAGAGGGAGTTGCCCGTCCATCAGCAGAATCACTAGAATCTCGGGAGTGGGCCCGTGGAGGTATTCCTGCAAAGCAAAATAGAGCTAATGTTACTGCCCAGGCAGGCTTTGGACATATAACAGGACCATCTCATCCCTCAGCAAGTCACTGGGCACCATACTGAAGACGGCAAGTAAAGCAGCTGAGAGAAGAATAAAATCATTTGGTGCCTTTCTGTTGGCCTCAGTGGAAAGATTAGAAGTATCTTGGTTAAGACAACCCCAAAAAGCAACGTGGTTCTTAAGTCCTGTATGTCAAGGGATCTTCAGAGTGCTTAGGGGCCGGGCGTTGGTGGCACACGCCTTTAATCCCAGCACTTGGGAGGCAGAGGCAGGCGGATCTCTGTGAGTTCGAGGCCAGCCTGGTCTACAAGAGCTAGTTCCAGGACAGCCTCCAAAGCCACAGAGAAACCCTGTCTCGGGAAAAAAAAAAAAAAAAAAAAAAAAGAGTGCTTAGAACAAACACATTTAACCCTTAAACTTGTTTCCTGTTTTCAAACACACACATTCCAAACCCACGAGAATTTGATGTTTGAAGCATTCTCACTGATGTTCTGCTGGATTCTACCTGCCTTGAAATCCTACATCCCTCAGAGTTCAGAGACTCTTAAGGCCTTCTTTATTATGCTGTACTCTAGAAGCATTCTCTTTGCCACAGAACTCTGGTCATAAAATTGAAAAAGTATAGGGAAAGCAGGAGACAGAGACATTCTCTATGCACATAATTCTTAGAGAGCTAACTTAGCTTTCTTGATACAGACCACAACAGAACATGATAGTATAGCCTTGAGAGTCTTGCAGGTAGAAAGATGCTTAGCAAATATAGAGGAGAAGAATGCTTTTTACACCAGAACTTACAGTCAGGACCAATGCCCAAGGCAAGCCTATGGTGGGAACAACTACAATGACAACCACCTTGACTTTTTTACTTTGGGATATTGCCAGCCCGACATAGGCCCTGTTCTTCATGTTTCAAACACACAACAAGCTGTTATAAACTGAAGGGATTTCAAAAGCAAGTGCAATCTACTGTAACAGTTAACCACTTTCTTTTCTTTTCTTTTTTTGGTTTTTTGAGACAGGGTTTCTCTGTATTGTCTTGGAGCCTGTCCTGGAACTCACTTTGTAGACCAGGCTGGTCTCGAACTCACAGTGCTGGGATTAAAGGCGTGTGCCACCAACGCCTGGCTAGTTAACCACTTTCTTAAGTACTGTTCAATACTGACTTGTATATTTGGTTATAAGTCCTCAGAAAAGCAGCCATTTTAAGTAGCAGTCCACCAGCTTTATTCTTTTTAGTAGTGACACACATGAGGAAAAAGCAGAGAAGTAGAAATGTCACTCTTGATGCATCTTGGGGAAATCATGATAGGGCAGAATTGCACAGAGACTCTGAAACAGAAGGGTCTTGAAAATGTGAAACTACCAGGGAAGCTAAGTGTTTTCCTTTAACCCAAGGCAATTGGAGCTCATACCTCATCCACCTAGGCTATCAATACAACGACAAGGACAATTATTTCTATTCAAGAGGCTCTATTTCCACATGAAGAATATACCCCATTAATACAAGGAACTACTGTTTTAGAATGAGGTATAACAGTGACAGCAGGTATGTGATGAAATGTTGCTGCCACCACCTATTCCCTAGTAGTGACAGAAAAGGAGTGGACTATTTCAGGCAGGGCTTCGCAGGGTAGTTGCACCTTGTGAGGTAAGAGTAAGCCAAGATTGGTCCTCAGATTTAGAAATCTGATTTTAATAATTCACCAGGGAGTAAGATGGACTTCTTAAGGGATCAAACTAACAGAATGTTGCATTTAAAAATTAATTTATTATATGTATGGGTAATCAGCCTACATGTATGTTTGTGTACTACATACATGCAGGACCCACTAAGATCAGAAGAGGGCACTGGATCCCTTGGAATTGGAGTCCTCTGGAAGAACTGCCAGTCTCTTAACCACTATAATCCATCTCTCTAGCCCCAAATACACCCTCACTCTTCTCTGTGTAGCCCTGGCAGTCCTGGAACTTACTCTGTAGAGCAAGCTAGCCTCAAACTCTCAGAGATTCACTGCCTCTGCCTGCCAAGTGTTGGAATTAAAGGTTCGAGCCATCATTGCCCATCTGCATTAAAACGACGACAACAAAAACTAATGTGATATACTTGCCAAACCGACTAAGTATTCAATAACTGTTTCCTTTCTCTAGGACAACAATGGAGAAACAATGCTTAATTTTTACTACCTAACTTCTTTTGGTGGATTTTTATAGAGCACTCCACATATATACTCACGGTAAGATTACAGTCACCTTTGTACACTTTAGGTTGTCTGCTTTTTCAAAACTCAAGAGAACCACATCTTACTTAAAAACCAAGCCCATTTATGGTTATCTATTTATGGAAGAAATAGAATCAAGAGGTGACAGGAACCTTAATCATTTTTCTGTTTCAAGGGAAAGAGGCCTTGAGCAGTGAACTATCTTGTTCAAAAGGTCAAAAGAGTCAAAGGCAGAACCCACTGACAACTTGAATCTGATTTCCAGATTGTGCTGTGAACACAAAATCTCACAAGAGCAAGCTGTAACCAGCAGTACCCTTCCCCCAAATATTCCACATCAGTCTGAGCCCATACCACACCAACAAGCCCACAACCTCCCCCCATCATACAGATGGTCTCCACGTACCCCCTCTTGGGACTCGGACGCACTCACGTTTCCGAGCCTGCGCCTCAAACTGTGATAAGTTCTGCCGGGTGGCTGGTCTCACATCCACTTTTTCTCCATTAAGAACTTTTCCTGGCAAGAGTTCCAGCAATTTGTGGACAGAATTTTCAGAGGCTACCACCACCTCAGCATACCTGGAAGAACAAAGTAAAAAGAAAAAAATATTTAAGACACTGAAAAAGGAACAAAAAATTCTATTTACAAAGGAAAAGGCATCTTGCTATGTTAAATATGTATAACACACACACACACACACACACACACACACACACACACACACACACACAAAAAAATCAGCAACAAGAAGATGCTACTCTACATCTTTCCTTACTTTTTGGAATTTAAAATTAACATTCTTCACTTTAAGAGATGGATCCTCAACTTCAATCTAGCTAGGTTCTCAATCTATGGCAATTTGTCAAAAACAAGGTAGTAAGCTAGGCCAGGGCAGAAAGGGATTGGAATCCAAACTACCCTAATAGTCACAAACTAAAGTTGACTCCCCAAATTCAGACCTCACCCTTTAGACTGGCCATTTGCACGGTTCTCTGCAAATTTCAACTCCACCACATCATAGACTCCTATAGAGCGAATAACCTGGATCAGCTGCTGGTCTGTAGTCCACTGGGGCCGGCAAGATGGAAAAGGGAGAAATGTCAAGAGCTACATGCCTGATACCCACCCACCCAGATGTCCCATGTCCTGTTCCCAAATCTAAGACTCTAGCCACAACCATGACCGCCCACAGGAAACCCTAAAGCCCAGCAATATTTCAGTCAGCGCAGGCTTTTCCCGTTGTCCTGAACTCTAAACCCATCTAATCCCACAGCCCCTATGTTTGGGGATTAAGACAGAAATTTATTTAAATTTTGACTGACATGTGGGCTGGTTGATCATGAAATCAAACAGATTGCCAGCAACTTTAATTATAGATGCTGACAGGCTAGAGTTGACCATGCCAGGAACTTTCCCATCAGTATATACATTTCCTGATTTGGCATCCCCCACCACCAGCCCAAAAACATGTCAGACAGTTAACTTTTACAGAATAGTTAATGCATACCCCAAGTACCCTAAGCTATCAAGGTCTTTGATCCCCATCACCCACCATTAGCACAGGACCATCTAATGACCACCAAGAGTTCAAGGTGTTCACTCTGAAATCTCGTCCCATAGATGACCCTGCTAGACATAAAGCCCCAGGGTCAGGGGCAGTAATAAGATGGCAGAAAAGGCAACTACCCACTTAATCAATGCTTTCTTCGGCACCAGTACGTCCTCAGGATAGTTCTCTTTCAGAGATCAATCCAACCTGATCCCAGGAAAAAGAAATCCAACCCCATCAGAGCACAAAACAGTGCAACAGTGGTTTCTGAAAATGCCATCACCTCCCAGTGCTCTCCCTCCAGCCCACCATAAGACTTTTGGTTATCCTTGCTTACCCAGGAGAAGCTGCCTACATAGACAGCTGCTCGCCTACTCCGCAGGCCACTGTATGTATACAGGATTGCAGGGGTCTTGTTGTTTGGTTTGGGAGATGGCTCCTGGCGAACAGGAGGGGGTGGTTCAGTGCTGCTGCTTCTATCATCTGAAGGCTGTGAGGTAGCCGTCAATACATCATCATACAGGTCAATCTGATCTGTATTGTTGAACTCTGAGTCCTAAAAGATGAGGTATTGACAATGGAGTCTTCGAACTTTTCAGTTTGTTTCCTCTGCTTCATTCTAGTTGACTTAGAACCAATAGTCAAATGCTTTATAAAGAAATGCACAAGACCTCCCTGTCCCACTCTAGGAAACAATTCCTGATTAGAAACTCTTAGTATTGCTTATGAAATTTCCAAGGCTATTCCTAGTATGCAAGTTTCTGACCTTAGCCTCCTGAGAGGATCAAAAGACAAATGATGAATAAGCAAGCCACTAATAATTAGATACACGTGCTACTGTCAACAATGATATCAGCTTCAAAGACCACATCTAAAATATATTAGTAAAAATGTATTTTCAATATCAGGTTATACACTATTATTACATTTAATAAGAGTACATTTAATAGAAACATAAAGAAGGGGAAAAGAATGTTCATGTAAGTAGGCAACAAAATGCAAAAGACAACAATGAGTTACCCTTTGGTTTATACAACTGATCCAGGGAAATTTCAAGCTCTTAGAAGACAATCTCAGCTTTCTAATAACCATCTAACACACACACACACACACACACACACACACACACACACACACACACACACACACAAGAGTAGAGGATTGGGTATATAGTTCAGTTATAGCAGAGTGCTAGCCTTGAACAAGAAGGCCCTGGGTTCAAGCCCTAGTACTTATATGTCAATTATCAGATACAATGATTTTCCCTTATATCTTGACATACAAAAAGGACTTAAGACTGGGTATAGTATAAAAACCAACCAACCAACCAAACAAACAAAAACCCAAAACCAACCAACCAAACAAAAAACAAAGCAAACCAAAGACTGGGTCCAGAATTTGGGAGGTAGAGACAGGAGATCAGCAGTTCACACCCAGCTTCACACAGAGTTTGAGACTAGCATGGGCTGTACCAGACCATCTCAAAAACAACAACAAAAACAAACAAACAAACAAACAAACAAACAAATAAAAAGGCCAGTGAGATGACTTAATGGATGTTCAACTATCAGGACCCACATGGTGGAAGAAAAGTTTTGTCAACACATTTACCATATACAAAACAAATATAAAAATATACATATATCTCCAAAATCCCACACAAAAAAATTCTTCCTCCCAAAAAAGACTTGATTAGAGCATCCCGTTCAATGCTCTAATCCTCAGAAGACATTATAATTAGCTCTCTATACCTTTCAGTTTCCCATCTACAGACTTAACCAGACAAATATCAACTGAAAACACCCTTCAAAAAGTTTTAAAAGACGGGGTAGAAGATATATAGCTCATTGGTTAAAAACACTGGCCACTCTTCCAGAGTACCTGGGTTTGATTCCAGCACCCACTGGCAACTCACAACTCCAGTCCCAGGGGATCAGATGCCCGCCTCTGCCACTGAAGGCAATGCACATATATGGTGTACAGACATACATGTAAGCAAAATACCCATATGCATAAAAATAAATTGAAAGAATTAAAAAACGGGGGTAGAGCTCTTGCTTAGCAAAAGGCAAGTCCTGTATTCAACCCTTAGCAAAGCTGAAATAATCATTGTCTTCATCTGGAGATGTTTTTAAAGCATGGGAAGGAATGCATAAAGATTTTAATATGCAAAAATACCTCTTCCGAGTGGTTCTGAACATGGCTCTACCAATGAACTATATCTTTGGATTTTTTTTTTTTAATTTAAGACAGGGTCTAGCGAAGCTAGTAAGACTGGTCTTGAACTTGAAATTCCTTTTTGCCTTAGCCTCCTCCGTAGCTGGGGTTACAGGCCCAGTTTTTTAAATATTTAAGCACCGGAATATTTTGTTAAAGAGGAAGATCTAAGACCAATTCCCCAAGGATATTAAGAATAATTAGACTTTATAGAACCCACCAAGACTTTTTAAAGGGGAAAGAAAGATTTTCAAATGAAACTTAAAAGACAATAAGGAAACTATTTTATATATTCAATGCCAGAAAACCAGGATTTCTTTTATACAGAATCTGTGATTCAGAGATATATCTAAAAGTTGTAAAACAAAAGTCATCACTGAAAACTGGCTAGATAAAAAAAGTCACTGAGCTAAAGGAAGATTTCAACTTAGCAAACATTATCAGTGGGAACCTTTTCATACTGTTAGCTTAAGACAATCAATGGGCTCTTCCAAAACCTCTACAAGAACAAGATAGGCTCATCAGGCGTTGGTGACGCACGCCTTTAATCCCAGCACTCAGGAGGCAGAGGCAGGTGGATCTCTTTGAGTTTGAGGCCGGCCTGGTCTACAGAGTGAGTTCCAGGACAGCCTTCAAAACAATATAGGCTCAATCCTGGAGGTCCTTGTTTCTATATATTACAACTTCAGAAAGAAAATCTAATGGATTTAAATGTTCCAAGTTTCAGTGGTCTATCCCAGTCATGGAATCTGTTTTTAAAAAGTGAGCAGTAGCTGGACATGGCGGTGCATGCCTTCCTTCTATCCCAGTACTCAGGAGGCAGAGGCAGGAGGATCTCTTGAGTTTGAGGCAAGTATGGTCTAGAGTGAATTCCAGGACATCGGTGACTACAAAAACCCTGACTTGAAAAAAATAAAAATAAAAACCAACCCACCATCTTACAAAACAAGTAAAAAACACACACCCACATTTTATAGGTGGCAATGCTAAATTTTTTATTATAAGAAGTTTAAATTGGAGCTGGGCGTTGGTGGCGCACGCCTTTAATCCCAGCACTCGGGAGGCAGAGGCAGGTGGATCTCTGTAAATTCGAGGCCATCCTGGTCTACAAAGTGAGTTCCAGAAAAGCCTCCAAAACAATACAGAGAAACCCTGTCTCGAAAAAAACCAAAAAAAAAAAAAAAAAACCAAAAAAAAAAAAAAAGAAGTTTAAATTGGAAATACGCATTCAACATTGAATAATAAATAGCAAGAATTTTGCTGGGCGTTGGTGGCGCACACCTTTAATCCCAGCACTCGGGAGGCAGAGGCAGGAGGATCTCTGTGAGTTCGAGACCAACCTGGACTACCAAGCAAGTTCCACGACAGCCTCCAAAGCCACAGAGAAACCCTGTCTCAAAAAAAAAAAAAAAAAAAAAAAAAAAAAAAAGCAAGAATTTTGTGTTCAAGGACACACACACACACACACACACACAAAGCTACAGTTATATCATGAAATTTCCTATTAGTAGTTTGATTTTGCCCTCTAATATGCTCAATGTTCCGATCTTCTATCCCTTTCTTGGTATTTGACCCAGTGAAGTAACTAACTTGGATATTTTTTTCCTCCATAGTTCTCATCTTACACCTCTCCTCCATAACTGTTGCCCATTATTCTGCATTGTTACTAACCTTTTTGCTATTTTACAACTTTTGTTGTTGTTGCTGGGAGAAGGCAGGGAGGATGGATTCTAACAGTTTCACATTGTAGCCAAGCTGGCCTCCAATTTGTAGCAATACTGCCCTAGTCTTTAGAGCACTGAACTTATGGATGCATATCACCACACCCAGCTAATATCATTTACTTTTAGCCATTAGGAATGGCATCAATTTTCCAGCACAGAGATTCACACTCTCACAACTCACTACCTTTGGCAGTGCCCAGTAAACAGAAGTAGTTCAAATCCTTTCTATGTAGAACCAAGCATACTATAAAGCCCATCTCAGATGAGAAGGAAAAAAAAAACAAAACAAAAAAACAGAAAATTCAGCAGAGTGGCAGTTGGTTCTCAGTCATCTTTTCAGTTTTTCCCTGTCCAGTAGAGCAGTTTGAGTCCCAGGACTCCCAATGCCACATCAATAAAGTATCTCTGCAAAAGGTTTTTTGCAGTATATGCTGCCAGAGATCAGAAGTAAATACAGGGTTCCATGTAGTTAAGGCGTTAATTTTCCTTCGGGAGCAAAGTGCTCTCTCTTGAGGGAGTTGTATGTAGGGCTAGCTTGGGGCAAAGCTAGACATTCAGAAACCCAATTTATACTGAATGCCTTCCTTCTAAGCCAATCTCCTCTTTTTTTTTTTTTTTTTTTTTTTTGAGACAGGGTTTCTCTGTGTAGCTCGGAAGTCTGTCCTGGAACTTGCTATGTAGACCAGGCTGGCCTTGAACTCACAGAGACCTGCCTGACTTTGCCTCCAAGTGCTGGCATTAAAGGCATACACCACCACTGCCTGGCTATTTAAGACAACTTTTAACAACTCTACCCAGACTTTTTAATCATTTAGCAGCTTCCAGATTACACTAAAACCAGCTTTGCAAAAAATTAACTTACAGGGATGGGGTGCAACTTTCAGAACTAAGACTTTCAAAATCTATACTTGTTTCAATTTTCCCTGTACCAAACATTGCCCTTTTGGTATATATGTCAAAGGGTTCACACACTAATTTTGGCTTTAGACCAGTAAATCCTTTTTCTTTTTTTCCCCAAAGCCAATTAAGGAACAAATTACCGAGGTTAATAATGTCTACATTGACAAAGTAGTAACCACTGAACAAGAACTAGGTCTTGTCTATGATTCCCCCAAGCCATATTGCTTAGCCAATTATTAATTAATTTTTATTTTAGATAAAAAATGGCTCATGGTCAAGGATTCTGACATCTGTTCTCTAAAGTGAGCTACATGCAGTAGCAGTCAACAACACAGATTCAGAATTGGGGGTGGGGTAGGGGGACACACTATCTTTTAGTATTACAGAACTAAGAGACTCTATTAATTAATGACAAAGACATAAATTTCAAAATAGTGACAGTCTGATTCAAACAAACACTGGAGAGGGCTCAGCAGTGAAGAACACTTTCTGTTTGTCCAGAGAAGCCGAGTTTGGTTATTAGTACCCATACCAGGCAGCTCACAACCACCTGTAACAACAGTTCCAGGGGGACCCCACACTGCTGGGCTCCTTGAGCACCTGCACTAACACGCACATAACCACACACATACACAAAATTGAAAATAAAATAATGGGGCACATGGGCCTCTTTGTTGCCTCCTATAGAAGTCAGGGTTCAACCCAAGCATTCTACTTCTCTAGTTCATTCTTCCCAGGTCTTTATGTGTACCTATTGAAATACAGCAATGACAAGAACCAGCTTGCTCAAGAATAACTTGCTGAAGAACCCAGGTAAGATAAAGTTTTAAATAGAAAGCTTCCGTTGAGCTTTGACTTCAAGATCACAGAACTCAACCGCATAGATTACTATTTCAATGGACACTGTATAAATTTCCTGGTACTGTAATAAAAATGCAAAGACACAGACAAATTCAACCTGGGGTGACTGAGCCTTTGACTTGCCTTTAGTTTATTCAATCGTCTTTACTTCCCTTTCATTCTCCTGAAATCGTAATGTTTATATACATAATATTTACACCAAAATACCCATAGACTTCTCAAGACCACAGTCAAGCTATTTAAAAAGACTAAAGACACCTGGAGTGGAGCTGGAACCCCATCTTTAAAGCATACTGTGTCTTTCAAAGTTATCTTTTGTATTGTCGGCACCATGGGGGGTGGGGGGGATAGCAGGAGGAAGAGCTAACATTCTGGAGCCACAGGCTGAGAGAACAGCAAAGTAACAAGTATCAAAATTATCTTCACAATACTGCAACAAATGTAATTTTGACTTTTAATTATGGCTAGTCATTCAACTTTGGAATGACTTGGGGAAACAAATTCCACAGGCTGATTCACCATTCTATTACACTTGTCTTTTTATTTGCTCTTAAAGCAAACCCTTTAAAATTGCAGCCTGGAGGTTCAAATTAAAGAGGAATGGTCAGTTGTCTTCAACGCCTCCGCTAGGGGGAAATGCTTCGATACTAAGGGGAATCATTTAGAGCTGAGAGAGAAAGCACTGCTAGTAGACTGATGAAGGAAACCCAAAAGCTGCTGCTGATTCCTCTCACCTGATTGAACTCTTCATCAGCGTATATATCAATCAAGTCCACTCCTTCTGACATGGCTCCGGAAATACGCTCTCGAGCCCGGAGAACGGACAAAGTAAGAAAGATGACACTAGGGTGTTCAGAAAAGGGTAAAAAATTTTAAGGCACGAGGGTTCCAGGTTGGGAGGAGGGCAATGATCTTCAATCTCTAGTCTCCCGAGGGGCAACATCCCGGCAGCCAGAGCCCGGCCCCACCCGCTCCGCCCCGCCCCCAGCCTCGCGCCGCCCCCAGCTCTCCCAGGCCGCCCGGGCTCGCGGGGCTCGCTGCCCATCACCCCGCGGGCCCGACCCGAGTTGCGCCGAGTCGGCGCCGGTAGCTGCCTGTGGCGCCACCGCCAAGCTCAGGCCTCGACTCTCGAGAGGGCCCTAGGGCCGCGATGTGAAGAACCATCGCGGCGTAGGCCGCAAGCTCAGCCCGCCGCACCTGCTAGGCCCAGGGGGCGGCCAAGCCGGAGTCCCCCGCGGGCCCGGAAGCTACCGCCGTCTCCACTCCAACCGGGCCCGGTCCTCGCCCTCGGCTAGGCCTATCCTGTTCCTTCCCACAGCTCCAGGACCACAGCCCCTCCCTCAGAGGCCCGCGCTTCCCGCCACCCGCCGCCTTCCGTCGCCACCTCAACCGACCCCCTCCCCGCCGCGGCGCCAGTCCCGGCCCTCCTTCCGGCCCCGCCGGCCCCCGGCCGCGCGCCCCCGTTACCGGGAATATGGCGGCGGCCGCGGAGAGTCCCGACTAGGCCCGAAGCGCGCGAACCGCTCTCCGCCCCAGGTCCCGCCCCCCCAGCCGGCGGCGTCACACGCACCGCTACTTCCGCCATACGCTGGGACGCGCCTTCCGGCTTGAGGTCCAGCTCCACTGGAGAGGTCCACCTCCTCCGCTCGTGAAGTCCCCAGATAGACCTCCGGGAGTTCCCGGAAGTGGCCCGGTTGCCAGCTTCCGGTGCCGTAGGGGGAAATGGCGATGGTCACCTTGATCCCGACGCTGGCGCGGGTGAGAGAGCCGAAGATTTAGGGTTCCGGGCGGGGAGCAGCTAGGAGGACACTTTCGTCCTCTGTGTCGTGGAGACCGTTCAATTACCCCACAGCTCAGGGAAAGATCCCCTCAAGGCAAGACGCATGCAGGCGCTGGACGTGCAGGTCATTTCTCATTCTTTGCTGAGCCCTTGGTGTGCTCGAGTGAGAACACTTGGTAATATGTAGTTAAGTGGTCAGTCATCGTGCGAGACAACTCAGATCTTAAGTTCCCAGGCACAGTTACCGAACCTCCTCCAAAAGCCCACTTCGAGCTTGTATTCTTAAAGCCTTCAGTGCCTTCTCCCCACTTTTAGCTGGTCTTTTATGTGTTGCCCATGCTGGCCTCAAATTTACAATTCTACCTCATCCTCCCAAGTACTGGGATTATAGGCTTGAACCATCACACTTAGTGGGTCGCTATAAACTTTAATCTTGGTACTATTTTGGTTCCTCTTCACTTTTTTTTTTCGTACGGTAGGCTTTAATCTGCCTCGAGATTAAAAAAAATCGTTCTTCAAATGTGTGGATTTAAATACCTACATATTTGTGGATTTTCCAGTTTTGACATGTTGTTGGTTTTCGGTTTTATTTCTGTGTTGTTGAGAGGTTATTGTTACGATTTATCATAAATTTGTCAAGACTTGTGACATAACTTGTGAGCTCTTGAGAATGTTCATCCATGAATTTGAGAGGAATGTATGGTCTGTTGTGTGGAATGTCTGTATATGTAACTCAGTTAGGTAAACTTAGCTTATAGTGTTCTAGTTGTCTAGTATTGAAACCCCCAACCCAGTCCACCCCGTCTGGATGTCCTATCCCGTATTGAAAGTGTGGCATTGAAATCTGTTTGCTGCTTTTACTTTCCCCTCCCTTCAGTTCTCAGTGTCTGTTTCATATATTTGGGTTCTCTAATATTAGATCTACATTTAGTTATGACTGTTATACCTTCCTGAGAGCTCTTCTTAATATTATATAAATGTTCTTTATTTCATTCGACAATTTTGTTTTTTGTTCTAAGCCCCAATCCAGGGCCTTGACATGCTAAGAAATCTCATTTTCTATTCTTTCTTTTTTTCTTAAGATTAAAAAAGTATGTACATATGTGTGTGCTTTCTTGAGCTTATGTTTACTATGTGTGTAGGTGCCCATGAAGGCCAGAAGAGGGTTTTGGATTTTCTGGAATTGGAGTTACAAGTGGGTTTGAGCCTCCTGCTGTGTGTGTTGGGAACTGAACCCCAGTCCTATGTAAGAACAGTAAATGCTCTTAACTGCTGAGCTGTCTCTAGCTCCAGCAATCTCATTTTCTTCTGAGTCTCTTTACAGGAATTGTCCTTGTGGTATTTTAAATTGATAATTTTAATTGCATAGAAAAACTTCTCTTTTACTCCTTGTGTTCAGGGTATAGATGCCGTAGAGTATACCTTTTTTTTTGAAGATTTCTTTAAAGAGTGAGCGTGTGTGTACTCACACACACTTTTGAGTATAGCTATCTACTGAAGCTGAAGAGGGTGTTGGATCCCCTGGAGCTTAAGTTATATGTGGGGAGGGAACATCTCTGTAGGATGGGATATATTACCTTCCTTTAGAGCATCCTGTATCTTGGCTGGGTGTGGTAGCATAAGGCAGAGGCTGGAAGGTCTCTTGAGTTCAAGACTAACCTGACCCAGCTGTCAAGTTCCAGGACAGCTAGGGCTACATCATGAATAATAATAATAATAATATATAATGAATAATAATAACAATAGCATTCTATGTCTTAATGAGGTTCCCTCCAAAATTGAAGGTTTTATCCTGTAGGAAATTGCTGCACAACACCTGTCATTCATGAAAGCCCTGGGTTTGATCCCTAGTGTCACAACAGAGTATAGTGGCATGTGCCTGTGATTTTAGCACTCTAAAGTTGGTGGCAGGAGAATGAGAAGTCCAAGGTCATCTTCCTTGGTTCTTCAGCAAGCTCAAGGCCAGCCTGGTGCCTCTATGACGAGATGGAAGGTAGAGATAAGAAAATCACTGGAGGCTCACAGGCGCGCTAGACTGTGCACACAATAGAAAACAACAAAGACTTGTCTCAGAACAAGGTGAACTGACACCCATGTTTACAAACAAAGATTTTGAATTCATTTTCTTTTTTTAAAAACATGTGAGCTGGGCGTTGGTGGCACAGCCTTTAATCCCAGCACTCGGGAGGCAGAGGCAGGTGGATCTCTGTGAGTTTGATACCAGCCTGGTCTACAGAGCGAGTTCCAGGGCAGCCTCCAAAGCCACAGAGAAACCCTGTCTCGAAAAACCAAAACCAAAACAAAACAAAAAAAACATAAAAACATGTGAGTGCTCTATATGGATGTACAACTTTATGCCAGAAGAGGGCATCAGATCCCACTATAGACGGTTGTGAGTGGTTGTTGGGAATTGAATTCACCACCTCTGGAAGAGCATCCAGCATTCTTGACCGCTGAGCTATGTCTCCAGCCCCTAACTGTATTTTCAAGTACCTTTTCCCAGAGATGCTGATCCAGAATGCTTAGGCTGTGGCTTAGGAAACTGAGCTTTCACAGCCTGCTGTGTTCATTTACTGGAGCTGCAGAGATTTCTGTTTTCAACGTTCTGGAGCCTGGGAGTCTCGGATGATGGTATCACAGTTACTCTCTCTCATGGTCTCCATGGCTTGCAGATTGTTACTTTTCCTTTGTGCCCTCACATTGTCCTTCTTTTTACATGCACATTTCTACTTGCTGGGCAATTTATGCCTGGGTGTGGACTTCCTTAGGTTCATGACACTTGAGGTCTCTTGAGCGTCTCAAAACTGAATGGCCATTTCTTTTTCCAAGTTTTGGAAGTTTCAGTCATTTCTTTTTTTCTTTAAAGATGGTGTCTGTCTGTCTGTCTGTCTGTCTGTCTGTGTCTATGTTTTCTCTGCATGTGTTGTGGGGATAGAATTCAAGTCCTCAAGTATATGTACCTTCCTCTATCAGCACATAATCAGTAGCTTTCCCTAGTGTCTGTGATGCTATAGTTTCTTTGTAATCACTGAAAGTTGTTCAAAGTCCCCTTCCTCCTCCTTTGCCTACCTCCGTTTTGTTTGGTACTGTAGCCCTTCAGCTTCATAGGAGCCTGCTCTAGCCTCTCAAGTGCTGCGCTTACCGACACAAGGCACCGTGCCCTAGCTAGTTACTCTGCTCTCTTTTTTTTTTTTTTTTTTTTTTCCCCGAGACAGGGTTTCTCTGTGGCTTTGGAGGCTGTCCTGGAACTCTCTCTGTAGACCAGACTGGCCTCGAACTCACAGAGATCCGCCTGCCTCTGCCTCCCAAGCGCTGGGATTAAAGGCGTGCGCCACTAACGCCCGGCTGTTACTCTGCTCTCTTATTCCCAGTGGTTGCAGGACTTCTAGAGTATGCTGACTGTATTAGTGTTACAAGTTGTTCAAAACAGAAACCAACCAACCCCTTAGGCAATGCCAACCCCATGCTCCAGAACATTAACCATACACTATTCTCTGAGCCCTGGGAAAGAGGCTCCTGAGTGATATTAGATTTCTGTCTGCTTTGTAAGGTTTCCTCTGCACCAAAAATAAGCCTCTCAGCTCTCTTGGTCCTCGTGATCCTTAAGTATCTGGAATGGGTTGAGTCCTGATGTTGCTCTGAAGCAAGAGAGACAAAAGCCAGCCCCCATAGGCAGCCCCTGAGATGCTGGAGCCTTACATGGCCACCCTAACTCTGTTTCCCCAGGAAAAGCTGTGAGTTATGATTTTTTACTTTTCACTCTGCAGTAAGGCAGGAATGGGGACCATGGCAAGTGAATGCTACTGATGCTAACTATCACCTTTGCTGCAGCTTTCAACCAGGTGACCTTTCCTATAGCACTTGTTTGGATGACCTAGGAGTCTTACCTTTCCCTCACAGGTAGAAGCCTGGTGCTGGAATACTCTCCCCATCATCTTGTGCTTGGGTGATGGTTGTGGGGCGAGGGTGGGGTGGGGTTGGGGAAAGCAGTATTGTGGCATGTGCAGTCCACAGCCTTCCTCTAGGCAGCTGATTTTGTACTCATCATGGAGCAGGATCTTGTTTTCCCGACTTCTCACAGGGGGAATAGATCTGTGAATTGTTGAGTCAGTATCTCCTTTGGAAGGGTTTGGTGGCGAGGAGGATGTGGGTGTTCCTATTAAAAATTGTGTATGTGTGTGATATATGTTTGTATGTATGTGAGAGAGGGAGGGGGGGAGGAAAGTGCCTGCCTATCCTTGTATGGAGACCAGAAGTCAACTTCAGGTGTCTTCTTCTATTTTCACTTTATTTCCTGAGACAGGATCTCTCTATTTTGGCTAGACCACCTTACCAATGAGCCTCTAGGATCTACTTGTGCTAGGGCTACAGATGTAGGATGCCATTCCTGGCTGTGATTGGCTCTTATGTCGTTCTGCACTCAGGTCCTCATGGTTGCATAGCAAGCACTTATTGAGACATCAGCCAGCCCTTCCTTATATCTTAGAGTTTATGCCCTTCTTAGGTTTGGAGTTTTTAGGAGATCTAGGTATCCTCTGGGTTTAGCAGGTGAGTAACTGGAACACAACTATATTGTACAGTTTTAAAGGAATGCAAAAGGAGACATGTTTCTACTGGGATACTTTCTGGAAAGATTGGTTAACAGTACATCTGGAATACTCATTCTGTGTTGTAGAATGAGGTGTTACCTAATTTGTGAACATGTCTGTGTATCTATTTCAATGACTATCCCCTCTAAACCTTGGGTTCATTGGTTTCCATTTCCTTTCCTATAAAGGGACCAGAATCAGCAGAAGGACTGAGTGAGATCTAATGCATCTTATGTGTTGAATAAATAGCAGTGATAGTAATCATTGTCTTATAAAGATGTTTGTGGTTTGTTTGTTCCAGGTACTGTCAAAGCACAGCCTGCTATCTCCTTTGCTCAGTGTGACATCAATCAGACGATTCTACAGAGGTGACAGCCCAACAGATTCTCAAAAAGACATGATTGAAATCCCTTTGCCTCCATGGCAGGAGAGAACTGATGAATCCATAGAAACCAAAAGAGCCCGCCTACTCTATGAGAGCAGAAAGAGGGGGATGCTGGAGAACTGCATTCTTCTGAGGTAGTGGGGAAGAGGACTCTGGGTGTTACTCTCTTTGACAAAACAGTCTTGTCTTGTCAACCTCATTTTCCTTTTAATTTTTAGCCTCTTTGCTAAAGAATATCTGCACAACATGACAGAGAAGCAGCTGAACCTTTACGATCGCCTGATTAATGAGCCTAGCAATGACTGGGATATTTACTACTGGGCCACAGGTATTCCATATGATAAGCTGCATTTTGTGATGATAGGATAACAAGCCTATTTGTGTCTGAAATTGTATCTTAGCAATCCCTTTTTTTTTTTTGGAGACAGAATCTTTCTGTGTAGTCCTGACTGTCCTAGAATTCTCTATTTAGGCCAGGCTAGTTTTGAACTCACAGAGATCTGCCTGCCTCTGCCCCCTGAGTGCTGGGAGTAAAGGTGTGTGCCACTAAGTCAGGCCCTGTTTTCATTATTTTTATTTATATATGTATCCTCCATACAAGGTTAGGGTTAGGGTTAGGGTTAGGGTTAGGGTTAGGGTTATTTTTATTTATATATGTATCCTCCATACAAGGATAGGCAGGCACTTTCCTCCCCCCCTCCCTCTCTCACATACATACAAACATGTATCACACACATACACAATTTTTAATGGAACACCCACATACTCCTCGCCACCAAACCCTTCCAAAGGAGATACTGACTCACCAAACCTAAACACTATTCACATTTTTCCAGAATGTGCAAAATTTGCTTAATGGGTTTCTTTAAAACATTTTTTTGACATTTGTTTATTTTGTGTGCATGTGTGAGTGAGCATACATGTGCACATGTGCTTGAGGTCAGAAAACAACTTAGTTTTCTCCTGCCTGCTTCTGCCCCATGAGTGTTGGATTAATGGCCAGGTACTTGCTTTGTTTTGAGACAGACAATGACTCACTGTGTGGCCCAGGTTGGCTTTAAATTCATGATCCTTCCATCCCAGCCTTCTCAGGGCTGAGTTTACAGAGTGTTGGGAATACAGACATGTGCCACCATCCCTTGTCAGAATGATCACTTTTCATTCTGAAAATCAGCTTAATGTAAAGATGGAGGACTCTTGTCCAAGCCCACTTAAGTCTTGGGGGGCCAGGGAGGGCTCGGGAAAGGGAAGGTTTAAGGAAGTAGGAACAGAGGCTGCAAATAAATCAAGCATTTTTTAATTGCAGGCCACAGGCATAATGAAGATTGACTTTCTCAGGGTAATGCACTCTGAACTTTCTGAGTTTTCTGTGACTTAAACAGTTTCATGTTAGTGTAATGGCCATCTTATGCTATATATTAACAGACTGCCTGCTCATAACTTCTTGTAACTCCAGCTCCAGGGGATCAAAAGCCTCTAGCCTTTTATGGGCATGTACACTCATGTTCATATTCACACAATTACAATTAAAGATAAAGTAGATTCTTTTTAAAAACAGGAGTCTAGAGGCTTATTTAGTTATTTGAAAATCCAGCAAATCTTAAATATTTACTATCTGGCTCTATGTAGAACAAGTTTGATGCTGGCTTAGCATAAGACATTTGAGATTGACCTTTGTTACTTGGGTCAATAGTTCCTTCTTTGGTTTGTTGAGTAATATTCCAGTGTGAGGATTATACCATAATTTACTTATTGACCAGAGAGGGATTTCAGTGTTTTCAGTTGTAGACAATTATGACCATAGCTACCATAAACATTTGTGTATAGATTTTGTGAAAATAGATTTCAGGTTTTCTTGAATAAATACCCAGAAGAATCATTGGATTGTGAATATGTTTACTTTTATACCACACTTCACCCATATGGGCTAGACAGTAAATATTTTAAGTGCTACAAGCCATATGACCTCTCATAACTAACTGTGTCTGTAGCATGCGATCAACCACAGGTAGCAGGTCTACAAATGAATGTGCCTGTGTCTCAATAGAATGTCACTTGTGGATTTGAACTTCATATAATTTCCAATCATGAAGTATTATCCTTTTGAGTTTTCACCCTCTTAATTTTAAAAAAAATCATTCTTGCTGGGCATGGTGGTGCACACCTTTAACCCCAGCACTTGGGAGGCAGAGACAGTTGATCTCTGAGTTTGAGGCCAGCCAAGGCTACATAATGAGACCGTATCTCAAAACAAAAAATAAAGTATGTCATTCTTTGCATATGAGCCATTACAAAAATAGGCAACTGACCATAGTTTCCACTGCTTATGCTAAGATTTAGGAGTACCTTCTATGTGCTTACATTTTTATGATATTCTGAGAAAGGTAAAACAACAGAGACAATAGATACCAGTGATTGCCAAGGACAAATTATGAAGGGATACTTGGTGTCTTAGGGTCTCTGTAAAGAGACACCATGCCCACAACAACTCTTATAAATGAAAACATTTAATTGGGGTGGCTTACTTACAGTTTCACGGGTTCAGTCCATTATCATCATGGAAGGGAACATTGTGGCAATGTAGGCAGACTTGGTGCCGGAGAAGTAACTGAGAATCGTATGTCTTACAGGCAACAGGAAGTCAACTGAAACACTGGGTGGTATCCTGAGCATAGGAAACATCAAAGCCTGCTCCTACAGTGACACATTTCTTCCAACAAGGCCATACCCATTCCAACAAAGTCACACCTCCTAATAGTGCTCTATGAGCTTATGGGGGCCAGTTGTATTCAAATTACCACACTCCACTCCCTTATCCCTATAAGCTTGTAACAATATCATAATGCAAAATACATTTAGTTCAACTTCAAAAGTCCCCATAGTCTATCACAGGCTCAATATTGTTTAAAAGTTCAAAATCTCTTCTGAAATTCATGCAGTCTTATAATTGTAATTCCCTATAAAATCAAAATAAAAAAATAGATCACATACTTCTAACATATAATGGCACAGAAGATATATTACTATTCCAAAACATAGGAAAAGGATCATCATGAGGAAATACTGAACCCAAGCAAGACCGAAAACCAGCTGGGCAACTCCAAACTCTGTATCTCCATGTTTGATGTCAAAACACTCTTCAGATTTCCAACTCTATTCAGCTTTGTTGACTGCAACACACTTATTTTTCTTGGGCTGGTTCCACTCCCCATTAACAGCTCTCTTTGGCAGGTATTTCATGACTCTGCTGTGTCTAACATTTTGGGGTCTCCAAGGTAATTCAGGCTTCAACTTCACTGCTTCATGTAGTGACTTTTCTAGTCCTCCATCCAGGGACATCCCTGACACATGCTGGCCTCAGTGGCTTTCCTTAGGCACAGAGGCAAATTCTGTAACCTGTTTCTTCTGTCCTTAACTCTAAAGCCAGAGCCATGTAGCCGAAGCTGCCAAGTTCTACTTGCTGGGGCTGGAATGTGCCCCTCCCCTTGTTCAATTACATTTTTACCAATTTTGTTTTCCACTACCTAATCTTCGCTGTCCTAAAACTTGATCTGTAGTCCAGACTGGCCTCAAACTCAGAGATCTAACAGCCCCTGCCTTTTCAGTATGTGCCTCATCACACCCAACTCTAAACTTGCCTGTAATTCCTTTTACAAGTTGGAAATTTAGCTGGGTAGGATTTTACCCTGAGGTCACCACTCCCTTTTTTCCATTTCTTAATCCATTTACCTCCTTGAACACAGAATTTAGCTTTACACTTTCTGGTACTCCTTTTCTCCTCAAATATTTTCCCTTGCTCAGCTTGCCCCTTTTCATCATAAATCTTTACCAGAGTTAACACTAATAACCACACAACAGAGTCTACACTAGGCTATTCTGAGATTTCCTCTGCCAACAGAATTAATCCAAAACTCTTCACTTTAGCCTCAGGCAGACTCTTCAGACAAGGGCAAAAAACAACCACTTTCTTCACCAAAGTATCACAAGACCAGTCTCCAGGTAACATACTAACGTTCTTCTCCTATGAAACCTCTTGATCCCCACAGTTCATCAAATCACATTCAGCACCACGGTCTTCCATGCTCTTACTAGTATGACCTATTAAGTAGCACTTAAAACATTCATTCCACTTCTTTTTTTTTTTTTTGGTTTTTCGAGACAGGGTTCTCTGTGGCTTTGGAGGCTGTCCTGGAACTTGCTTGGTAGTCCAGGCTGGTCTCGAACTTACAGAGATCCGCCTGCCTCTGCCTCCCGAGTGCTGGGATTAAAGGCGTGCGCCACCAACGCCCGGCTCATTCCACTTCTTTCTTAACCCAAAGTACCAAAGCCCAGATTCCTCCAGATAAGAACATGATCAGGTCTACCACAGCAATACCCCATTTCTGGTACCAGCTTCTGTGTTAGGGTTTTTATTTCTGTGAAGACACACCATGACTGTGGCAGCTCTTAAAAATAAAATAATTAGGGTGGCTCACTTAAGTTTCAGAGGTTCAGTCATGGTGGGGAGCATGACTTTGTGCAGGCAGACATAGTGCTGGAGAAGTAGCAAGCAACAGGAAGTCAACTGAAATACTGAGCACAGGAAACCTCAAAGTCCACCCTCACAGTGACACACTTTCTTCAACAATGCCATACCCACTCCAACAAAGCCACACCTCCTAATAGTGCCACACACTATGAACTTTTGAGGCCCAATTACATTCAAACTACCATACTTGGTATTGTCAACATGACAGCCATGTTGGTGACACTTCATGGGTGTAGCTTTTGACATTGCTAGGAGATATAATCTAATAGCAAATTCATTGTTCCTCTGGCTCTTGTAATCTTTCTGCCCCTTCTTCCACAATGTTTTCTGAATCTTAGGTGCAGGCATTGTGTTGTAGTTGGCACTGGGCTCCACAACTTCATTTTGGTCAGTTGTTGTTTTCTGTAATGGTCTCTGTCTGTTGCAAAGAGAAACTGACTTGGTGGAAGGTGAGAACTACTGTTTCTGTGGGCATAAGGACAGGTATTTAGAATGCAGTTAGGATTATGCTAGTTTAGTGAAGTAGCAGTTAAGGTTCTCCTCCAAGATCTATGATTTCACTACCTCTGAGTAATTAACTAGGTTTCTAGTCCCGGGCATGGTTTCTTTCCTATTGAACAGATCTTAATTCCAATTAGAGAACTGTTGGTTACTGCTAAGGTATATGCACCATTATTGCATCCTTATAGTTATCATGCCATGCTGGTTGTTGTGATTCAGAGATGTCATAGATGAATAGGACTGTTGGTTGCCTCCATACTTTGGAACCCTGAATGATGTTGTCTTAGGTTTCTGTGAAGAGACACCATGACCATGGCAACTCTTATAGAGGGAAACATTTAATTGGTGAACAGCTTACAGTTGCAGAGGTTCAGTCCATTATCGTGGTGGGATATGGCAATGTGTAGGCAGATTGGTGCTGGATACAGGCAACAGGATTGGTGCTGGATACAGGCAACAGGAAGTGGTCTGTCTCAATGGGCATGTCTTGAGCATATGTGAGACCTCCAAGCCCACCTCCACAGTGACATACGTCCTCCAACAAGACCACACCTGCTCCAACAAGGCCACACCTCCTAATAGTGCCATTTCCTTTGGAGGCTGTCTTCTTTCAAACCACCTCAGGTACCTTCCTTTATTTTCTTTGGTGAAGTGACTCTCCCATCCAAGTTTATTAATGTAAGTTATTTGGCTTTCAAATCCTGTACCAGCCTTATATACCAAAATTAACACTAGAGAGTCTAGATTTCTTAACAGTTCAAGATCTTTCGTCTTCATGAATATTTTGGTGTATAATATTTCATAAGTTGTCATCTGGTTTTGATCAGATAGGTTGTGAAGTGCCCTTTTCAATTTTCTAGAGAATATATGTAGAACTGGTGTTACTTTTCAATAAATACGTGATAAAATTTGCTACTATGCCACCACAGCCTGGCCTCTTTGGCTAACTAGTGTGGCTAACTTTGCACTCTGATATTCAGGCAAGCTGTATTTGTTAGATCATAAATAAAATATCACCACACACAATTACTAAGAATAAATAATAAGCCAGGCGTGGTGGCACACACCTCTAATCACAGCACTTGGGAGGCAGAAGCAGGTAGATCTCTGTGAGTTTGAGGCCAACTTGGTCTTCATAGTGAGTCCCTGGATAGCCAGATCTACATAGTAAGACCTCGCCCTCCCCAGAAAATAAATAATAATAGGTATCTTTTATATCTGTTATTTGTAATTTGTATTTTATCTCCCCTCCCCTCTGTTTTGGTCAATATTGCAGAAGTTGCCATTTGATTTCCTTTTCTTCCTTCACAGGGCTTGTTTTCTTATGTCATTGGTATTTTCTGTTGTTTCCAGCTTTCAGTCCCAGTGGTTTCTGTTGTTGCTCACGCGTTCTTCTTGTCTTAAGTGTGGTTGGCATTTCCCAGTTGTTTGAAGTAGATGCTAAGCTTATCAGAGATCTTCTTTTCCACCATAAACATTCAGTCCCTCTAAGGCAGTGGTTCTCACCCTTCTAATGCTGTGACCCTTTAATACAGTTTCTCATGTTGTATGACATGGCCATATTTGTCTCATGACCCTGTTCAGCCCATGACTTATTCGAAAGTATGTTTAAGTTTTAAGTATTTGGGAATTTGTCAGAGTTTGTTGAAGTTTGCTTTCAGGCCTGAAATACAAGTACTTTGGTAAATATTTCATATACACTTGAATGTGTGTCTTTTGTTCTTGTGGGCAGAGTATTCTATAAGTGACAACTAGGACAAGGAGGTGATGATGTGTTCTCCATGGTTTCCGTTTCTGAGTGCCTGTTCTATCAGTTACTGATACTTGCTTAGAGGTGTCTGTTAGTATAGACACTCTAACTTTTTTTCTTTAAGCATTTATTTGTGTGTGTGTGTGTGTGTGTGTGTGTGTGTGTGTGTGTGTGTGTGTGTGTGTGTAGGAGGAGCAGCTGCATACCACAGTGTACTTGTGGAGGTCATAGGACAACTTGTAGGAGTTGATTCTCTGCTTCCACTTGTATCTTCCAAGGATTGAACTCAGGATTTGGTGGCAAGTGCCTTGATCAACCTAGCCAGCTTGCTGGTCTTTCATATTTCTTTTTATTAGTTTTTGCCTGATGTGTAACTTCTTGTTTGAATTGTTTTCCTCTTGGTTTGTAAACAGTTACCCAAGTTTACTAAACTTGAAGCCATATGTATTTCTTGGATCATAGTTCTGTGGGTCAAAAGCTCTGCCCAGATCTCACACTCTGAAATTAGTGAGACAGGCATTCTGTTTCACCTGGAGACTCTAGGGAAGAATCTTTTTTGTTTGTTTGTTTGTTTTGTTTTTCAAGACAGGGTTTCTCTGTGGCTTTGGAGGCTGTCCTGGAACTTGCTTGGTAGTCCAGGCTGGTCTCGAACTTACAGAGATCCGCCTGCCTCTGCCTCCCGAGTGCTGGGATTAAAGGTGTGCGCCACCAACGCCCGGCTCTAGGGAAGAATCTAATTCTAAGCTCATTGACATTTTTTTTCCTGAAAAATTGTTTCTTTACATTGGAGGGCTGAGTTCCCTATTGACCTACCAGCATCCAGTTTCCTTTGGCTTTTTGAGGGCCTTGCTCCAAAGCCCCCTCTGCCTAAGCATTGGCGACTATCCCTCATACTTCCCAGTTATCTGACTACCCCTTCCATACCAGCTGGAGTGCTTGTATTGTAAAATCATAGACTGTCTTTGTCTTTATATCTAAATTGAGTTTTTCTGTAGACAGAATAGTCTTTCTTTTTTTATTCAATCTGATAGTCTCTGCCTTTTACTAGTGGGTTTAGACCTTTCATATTTACTACATTCTCACTGTGTTTGAATTAAGTGCTACCATTTTTGGTTGTTCATTGTTTCTTCCATCTGTTCTTTGTCTTTTGTTTGTTTGTGGAGGTAATTGTCGCCACTCTTGGGTTATTTATGTCCTTCTAGGCTTTTAATGATTGCTCCTGGGTTCACAGTATACAGCTTTAATTAATCCTACTCTGATTTCGAGACCTGTGAGCCACATGTATAATGTATGGCCTTGATTCTTTTTACTTTGACCTTTACTCTAAGCCTGGAACACATTTCTCCTGTTTTACTGTGGGCAATAAAGGAAAATAATTCAAAATACATGTTCTGCTCTCATTAATTGTGGCCATTTCTGGAGATGGTTGTTTCTTTATATAAATCTATGTTCCTGTCCTGTCGTAATCCCTCTGCTGAACTTCCTTTATTATTACTTGTGGCCCAAACTGGCTGCTTTGAGTTCCCTGCCTTGGGTGTGGAACTGAAGGCTCACAGGTTTGTTTGCTTTTCAGCACTTTATGAAGACTTACTTCTTTTGTCAGGCTGCCAGTATGTAACTCTAGTTCCAGGGGTTCTGGCCTCTGTGGGTACCAGGCAAACATATGGTACACATACATACACAGAGGCATAACACTCATACACATAAAATAAATAAATCCAAAATTAGAATAAAAAGGTATTTTTAAATTATTCTTTAAGAGATGAGCTTTTGCTGTTCTGTCCAGGTTGGCCCCAAACTCCTGAGCCTCCAACAAACCTTATGCTTCAGCCTCCTGAGTAGCTAGAATTACAGACACCATGCCCAGTTTAGAAAAGGTTTGTTTGACTCACAGTTTTGTGGAGTTCAGTCCCTGGCAATGGACCCCAGTGCTGGAAGAAGTGTAGTATGTAGGTGAGGCAGCAGCAGGTGTCTGATAAGCTGTGTTCACTTGGTGGCCAGGAAGCACGTGTCAGGTGTGTTGGAGGGTAGGGAAGGGAGGGACTACATCCTGTTATTTCCTTTAGAGTGTATCTCCAATGACTGGAAGACTTCCTAGGACCCCCAACGTTTCCACTACCGCCCAATAGCACCAAGATGGGGACCCACAGGGAACATTGTCCTTGGAGAACATTTCCCATCCTAACTATAGCACTGTTTAGGTGTGTGTTTGGGTATTTACTCTGTTTGGAGTTCTTTGACATGTTGGGTCTGGGTTTTTATGTCTTTGATTATTATTGGAAGATTCTTCAGTCTCCATGTTCTCTTCCTTTTGCAATTCTGATTGTACCCTGAACAACGTGTGTCCACAGTTCTTGGCATCTCTTCTGGTGCTTCTCTCTTTGTGAATCAGTTTGGGTCCTTTGTATTTAGCAGCATCTCTTGGCCTCTTTTTCACTGATTCTTTCTTAATTGTGTCAGATGTCACGATGAGCCTCTTGAAGTAATTTTTCATTGCTGCTGCTGTGATTTTATTTTTAGCATTTCCACATGACATTTAGACTTTATCCCTGCTGGAATTCCTCATCTGTTCTTATACTTTGCCTTTCTTTCCCACTGAAGCTTTTGATGTTACTCATAATGACTTTAAATTCTTACTGGGAGTCCTGACACAAGTTATCCCTGAGCTTGTTCCTATTGCTTGCTTTCTTGTAGCTTCCCTCTTGTGGATTTATTTTCTTTTTCATCATGTGAATGTGTGTCTGTATGCCCCATGAGAGTGCAGGTGTGTCAGTGGAAGCTAAAGGCATTGGATCTCTGGAGCAGGAATACAAGTGGTTGTGAGCCACCTGACCTAGGGGCTGGAATCAAATTTAGGACCTCTGAGTTCAATACAGTACATGCTCTTAACTGCTGAGCCATCTCTCCAGCCCCTGCATCACATTCTTGTTTGTTAGCTTTTAAAAAGTTCAGAGAGAGAGAGAGAGATTGTGTGTGAGTGTGTTACAGCGCACATGTGGAGTGTGAAGGTAGTTCTCTTTTACCTTTACATGGGTTTCCGGAGTGGAATTCAAGCGTGGCAAACAGCCTTGTTTAGTTTGCTAGATGCTTCCAGGAATTCTCCTGTCTTGTTAGAGGAGCACTGGGATTACATACACTTTCACACTTGGCTTTACGTGAGTCCTGGACATTCTAACATGGGCCCTCATACTTACATGCCAAGTGTTTTACTTACTGGGCTATTTCCTGAGCCCTTTGTTAGCTTTTTGAGATGGGTTCTCATTGTGTATTGTAGGCTGGCTTCAAGTCCTTTTTTTTTTTTCCTTTTGAGACAGGGTCTCACTGTGTAACCCTGGTTGTCCTGGGACTCACAGAGATCTGCTCACCTCTGCCTCCTATACTGGGATTAAAGGCAAGCTCTACCTCACCTGGCTTTGGTTTTAAATTCTTGATTCTTCTGCCTCAGTTTTGCCAGTAGCAGGATTATAGGTATGTGCCAACATACCCATGTCTAACTGAATGTTATATTCCTTAGTTAGACATTGGAGATCAAGATATGTAGTGTCTGTTCCTTGAGGAGCTATGCAGCAGCTAGGCTGTTAGTGTAGGCAATCAAGTTTGTGAGCTTGGCAGTTAAGCTCAGTCTAGATATGATTTTGCTTTGTTTATGTTCAAGACCTCAGCAGCCCCATGTAATGGTGTGCTCAGGGAAGAAGTTGTTTCTAAAGAATGTTCTCAGTGTTTCTATGTCATTCCCAGCCTTCAGTCTTCCTGTATTTCTGGGCCTCAGAGGGTCTTTCTGCATGCTCTGACCTTTACTGCTAGATTCCTGTGCCTTCCCACTTGGCCTTGCTAGTTGAGAGGTGGCAAGGATAACCTTCTTTCTTTTCCTTATCCAGCCTTGGTCTCAGGCAACCCCTGTGGCGGGGCTCTTAGAGGTGGGGTTGATCAGTGATACTATCCCACCCTCAGGCCTACGTGTCTTCCTTCCTTCCTTCCTTCCTTCCTTCCTTCCTTCCTTCCTTCCTTCCTTCCTTCTTTCTTTCTTTCTTTCTTTCTTTCTTTCTTTCTTCCATTTTTTTTCCTCCTTTGACTCTTCTTCCAGCCCATATGAGAGAGACAAGATTGATTTACTCACTTTCAGTTACAGATTTATCTTTGTTCCTTCCAAGAGAGGGCCCCAGTTGAGCTTCATGTTCTTTGACCACATGAGGCCAGACTCCATCAGGGCATGTCTGCTGTAGGCTTTCAAGCAAGAGCCTGTGAGTGAGAGTACCAGCTCCACGTGGGTGTGTGGGCCCCACACTAGCTTTGGGAAGTTACTTAAGATGTAGCTGATTTTTGTTTGTTTGTTTGTTTGTTTGTTTTGAGACAGAGTCTCACTATGTAGCCTTGGATAGCCTGGAACTCACTAGAACAGACTAGCCTCCAACATGTAGACATCAACCTGCCTCTACCTCCTGAGTGCTGGGATTAAAGGCGTGCAACACCATATGTAAGGAGAACTCCTACAGAGCTGCAGCTGGCTGGATTTTGAAGTGTTGGGCCTAGCTTTAATCTGCCCTTTGTCCTTCTGTTTGAAATATGTAAATCTTGTCTGAGTGTTTACCAAAGGTGCAAAGCCTATGCAAAACTTGGTTGGGAAAAATCCAGCAAACAAACCTTAATTGGGAATTTGCCTTTGGCATTGTCCCTTTGAGAGACTCAGATGAGGTGTTTTGGGATGTGGTAATGAACTTGTTAAAGGTGTCAATTTGATAACAATAAGAAAAGCCCTGTACTAAGGGAGAGTGTCTCAGTCCACACACTGAGAGGCTGAGTCTCCCTGTAGCTAGAAACGTTAGATTCATCCTTAAAGTGCCCTGTGTCTTCTTCCTCAAATCCACGTGAACCCACACCCATTCTACAACAACCATGACTGGCTTATGAATTCCTGTCTGTTTGTATTACACCCACTGGCTCCCCCGTCCCAGTCCAGCAAGTGTTCATGTCCAACTACCTGTTTGATGAGTTTCTCTTACTTATTCCTTATACTTTGCTGCACTGTTACCTCAGAACAAGCCAGGGCTGTTCCTCCAGTATGGCTTAGCAGGGAAAAGTGCTTGCCTCACAAGTCTAGGACCTGGGTTGGATCCCTGAAACTCATGTAAAAAGCTCATGCAGTAGAGCATGTTTTTTATTGTTTTGTTATTTGTTTGTTTGTTAAGATGGGGTCTCATTATGTATCTCAGACTGGCCCTGAATGAAACAGAAATCCGCTTGTTTTTATGCTAGAATTACAGGCTCACCACCACATCCAAATAGTACATGGCTGTAATGCCAGCACTCTTACAGCAAATCCTCTGGAAGCTGGTAGGCCAGCCAGCCTGGAACATCCAGCGTAGAAACAAGGTGGGAGAAGAAAACCCACCTCCATGGCCATGCTGTAGCATGCCTGTGCCTACCCGCACACAGGCATGTACATACACACACACACACACACACACACACACACACACACACACACACATTTTAAAAATAAAATGGGGTGGGGAGATGGCTTCACGATTAAGAGCACTTGCTATTCTTGCAGAAAACCCACGTTTGGTTTCAAGCATTCACATGATTGCTCACAAATGGCTATAATTCCAAATCCTGGAGATCTGATGCCTTCTTTTGGCCTTAGCTGCCACTAGTCATGCATATAGTAAAAATATATACCTGCAGGCAAAATACTCATACACAAAAAATAAGTATTAAGAAAAAAATTTTAACCCCCAAATCCAAAATACAGCAAAACCCCTCGAGTACTCACTGGGTGTCAGGCTGTGGCTTGGTAGAATCTGTCTTAAATTAAAGCGATTCCACCTAGCATGTTATTTAACTTTCTAGCGCTTGCTACCTAAGCTTTGCTAGTGGGAAGCTTTGCTGTAATTGGCATCTTAAACAAGTATCTCTAGTGTGGAAAGAAAAGTTGAAGTGCAGCTAGACTCCTACCATTAGACAAGACTGGAACTTTTGTTTTCTGTCTTACTGCCCCTTTGCCTGTCTATTAACATCTCATTAGGCAAGTTTATGTTCATACTGTGGACCTCTCATTTCTTAAAAAAAAAAAGCCCCATTTACTTAAGTTTACTATAGCTAATTTCTGTCATTTACCCAAGGGTCGGTAACTAGTAAAGAGAAGAAGCAGAGCTTTGTTTTGGGGGTTTATAGCTTAGAATAGGAGGACTGAAAATGGAGTTCAATGGCAGAGCACTTACAGAGCATATATGAGGCTCCACCTAGGTTCAGTCTTCAGCACCACAAAACAAAAGAATAAAAGGAAACACTGCTAGAGTCTGCCTTTATTTGTAGGGAATTCATTATAAAATCCTCAGAGGATTCTTAAAACTGGATGATCTCAAGCCCTGGATAGCCCATATACTCTGCAGTGTTACCTGCCACAGAGTACCGTAATTAACCTGTTTGCCCATTTCTGTGCCCCAGTGCCTTTGTATCACTACTCTTGTTCTTTGGGTCTGTTATTGAATAAAAATAAAAAAAATGGTTACAGCCGGGCATTGGTGGCGCACGGCTTTAATCCTAGCATTCAGGAGGCAGAGGCAGGCATATCTCTGTGAGTTCAAGGATAGCTTAGTCTACATAGTGGGTTCCAGAAAAGATAGAGTTATATAGTGAGACCCAGTCTCAAAAACAAACAAACAAAAAACAAAGAATGTGGTCACTTGAACATAAGCCTGCAATAGTTCAACATCCATTTATATTCTCAAAACTAAAGTGTTTAAGTGACTAATGCATGGGTAGCATATACAGTGGATATATAGGACAAAGAATAATTCATATACAAGGTAGACAGAGCAGGATAGTATAAGATTTTATCAGCGTTTGAAACTCACAAATTATTTCTGGAATTTTGTGTTGGGACCAGTGGACCTGTTGAACATGCCTGAAAAGGGGAAAAAGACGAAAGACAGAAGATAGAGTCAGGAGGGCTCTCAATGAGTACTGTAGCAGCCCCAAATTTTTTCTTATAGTCCTTTTATACCCAAAGCAAAAGGGGAGGGCAAAAAACTTCCTAACTGTGATACAAGAAACAATCAAATGTAATTATCCCATTAATTCTCAAACCATCTAGTAAGCACACCTTTAGTCAAATTATTCTGTTATTTGGCCTTGAGGAAGAAGAATAAGTTTGAACTCTCTGACCTTACATCAAGATGGAATGGATTCATAGCTGTTGACTCTCACAGTTTTGCACTTTATATTGTCAAACTATAGAGGAATACTGTGATACTGTGGATGTTGAAACCAAAAGTAAGGGGGAAACTACTCTGTACCCAGAAGACAACTGAGATCAAATGCAAAGGAAAGCAGAATTACCAAAATTGCAGAAAGGATCATCAGATTTGTTCCTTAAGTATCAGATAGTAAATATTTTAGTCATGAGGCTATATAAGCTCTGTTGTCATTCCTTAGCTCTGCCATTGTAATGCAAAGTAGTCTGGACCTTACGCAAACTGCTGTACTAACAAAACTATTCACACGTATAGACCAACACAGAGTATTTGGTATATACTAGTATTTGGTATAACCTAGAGTATTTGGAGGAAGAATGGTGATGACCCATGGTCCATTTATCCATCTGTGGTTCTTGGCTATTGCTGGAGTTTCAACTTGCTCTTTGTTGTTATTTGCTTTTAGATTTTAAAAAGGAATATACTTTTCTTTAAAAATTAATTTTGTGGTGTGTGTGTAAGCGGTCAGAGGATAGCTTGTGGAAGTTGTTTCTTTCCTTCTACCATGTGGGATCTAGGGATTGAACTCAGGTTATTATGCTTGGTGGCAAGTGTCTACTTATTGAGCCTTTGAGCTGGCCCTTAAAATTTACTTTTTATTTTTATTGATGTGTGGGTGCCTATGGGTGGCCAGAAGATCTCTTGGAATTCGAGTCACAGGTAATGGTGAGCAGCCTGATGTGGGTGTTTGGGAAGTGATCTCTGGTCCACTTGAAGAGCAGCAAGCACTCGCCCAGATGAGCCATCTCTTGGCCACTGTTTTTGTTTTTGGAGATAGGGTTTTACTCTAGCCCAGGCTAGCCTGGAGCTCACTCTGACCCAGGCTGGTCTTGAACTTGCAGTAATCATCCTGCTTTAGCCTGGTAAGTGCTGGGACTCGACAGACATGAGCACTGTATGCAGCTTCATAGCTCCAAGTCTTTCACATGAGCAGTGACGTGGTACAATTCTTTCTTCTGTTGCAGAAGCAAAGCCAGCCCCAGAAATATTTGAAAATGAAGTCATGGAACTGCTGAGAGAGTTCACGAAAAACAAAAACAAAGAGCAGAGACTCCGTGCCCCAGATCTGGAATATCTCTGTGAAAAGCCTCGTTAAAGTGTGTGCCACTGCCTGTCATGGTGATTAGTATATGAACAGAAACTGCTTCTGGTACTGATTTTGGCTTCCTGCTTTCCCTTAGGCACTTGAACCTCTACCATGACAGACGTGTACTCTGCAAGATGACTCACTCATTCTAACCTGCACTTGTCTGTACAGCACAGATCTGCCACAAGAGGGCACTGCAGTTCCACTGCCTCAGCCCTGACAGTACCAAAGACCCAGCTGCTGTAGGAAGAGCTGCCCTCCCAATCCTACACCCAGTGGCCCTAGGCTTTGTTAAGATAAAGTTGCCCTCTTCCAACTTGGTATAGTTCTTTCTGCCAAAGAGAGCCGATCCAAGCCCCTGAGCTGAGGCCATCAAAGGCACAGCAAGCTGAGTGAGGGCACCAAGCAGGCATGGTGTGGGCACACTGCTTAAGTCAACATCCCCATCACCATCAGATTTTCTTCACAACATGCCCTTTGTAAACCTAACAATGGAACACTGAAGGGTGTCAAGGGAAGGAGATTGACAGTTCTCCAACCCTTACAATTATCTTCATTTTGTCTGTTCCTGTGCAACCCATAGTCGTATATTTGGAGTTTTACAAACTTTTTTGGGGGGTATTTCAAGACAAGGTTTCTCTGTATTGTTTTGGAGCCTGTCCTGGAACTAGTTCTGTAGATCAGGCTGGCCTCAAACTCACAGAGATTAAAGGCGTGTACCACCACCGCCCTGCTGTTTTACAAACTTACAATCATGGGTTTTCTGACTTGTGGCACTGTGGCAAACTTTCCTCCTCATTCTTACAGCTTTTAAAATCATTTTAGTTGACCAAATAATAATGACACATAAGAAATAAATAACATGTTAACTGGGTGTCATGGGTCACGCCTGTAATCCCAGCCCTTGGGGTCTGAGGTAATAGTAACACTAAGAATTTGAAGCCAGCCTGGGCTAAGTGAGTTTGAGGCCAGCCTGGACCACTCCGTTTAGAATGAAGTAGCTGGGGGGCTGTGCATTGCTGAAGGTATTCTCTCTGTAAGAGCTCTGCTCTCAGCTGAGGAGAGGCAGTCACTCTGGCTGATGTGTGAAGTGATGTCCAGAGGAAAGCAAGGCCAGAACTGATAAACATGAGGTTGGTAACTACAAGAGCTGTAGACAAAGAGGAAAAAAAGTTTCCTGGCCAGGGGAGGACGCGTTACCTCACAGCACTCCCACAGACAGGGGGCATTAGGCCTGTTTGTAGACAACAGAGTTGCCTTGGAAGGAGTCAGTAATACATCCATGATCAAAAAGCCAGGATTTGGAGCTGGACAGAAGACTCAGTGGCTAAGAGCACTGGCTGCTCCTCCCGGGAACTCAGGCTTAGTTCTCAGCACATACATGGTGGCTCACAACTGAAACTCCAGTTCCAAAGGAGCTGATGCCCTCTCCTGGTCTCTGTGGGCACCGTATGCACATACTGCATAGACATACATACAGGCAAACACGTAGAATATAAAGTAAATATGGGCTGGAGAAATGGCTCAACAGTTGAGCACTGGCCGCTCTTCCAGAGGACCTGGGTTCAGTTCCCAGCATCCACAAGGCAGCTCATAACTGTCTGTAACTCCAAACCCAGGGGATCTGACACCTCACATGCATGCAGGCAAAGTCAATATGCACATAAAAAGAAATAAATCATAAAAAAGAAAAAACTGCAATTTATTATTGTTTGACCTAGCTTTCTGCTAGACAACAGGGCTTCACTACTAACATTTAGTAACAACCCTCACTTTTGGACATTGCACTGGAAACAAGAAGGCAGGTAAAGAAATGACAGTTCTTAGACACGAACTCTGTGTTGCTCTGTGGTGAGTAGGAGGCCACCAGCTACTTCCCAAATGGGGAAATGCCCTCACCTTGGTCACCCAGAATAGCTCTGGTAAGGAAGGAAGCAGTACAGCACCATGGCCGTGAGTTCAAGCCTTCCCCTCATTGCTTAGCTGCCGAATAAACCTGCTGGCCTAAGCTTTGGTTTCTAACTAAAGGTGTATTGTAACACTGGGATGGTTCCCAGCACACAGGGCGTAGGAAGACAGGAACCTTTGCTTGTAGCCTCATCCTGAGACTTAGAGCCTGTCTCCTAACAGATTCCCTATCATCAATTGCATGCATACATGCAGGGCAGTTTCATCTGAAAGTCAGAAGGCTGAGCCTACTAAAGGAACCACATAGTGCCTTACCAGACAGTGGAAATGGAAAGGAAAAAAATGTACCTTGGTGACAAATCCTTTGATGGAAAAGTATAGTTCTCACTTAAGCAAGAAATGGGAATGAGACCTACAGAGTAGAAGCAGGAGGTTACAGAAATGCTGACCTTTTGCTTGCGCTTCTGTTGTCCTTTGGGTGTGTGTGGTGGGGTGGGGGGAGTCTAAACGGGCAGGATTTATATATAGAAACATCTGGACTGTAAGACGTGCACAGGAATTGCTAGCACCTCCCCTGTTTATCCTGAGCCCATTATACAACAAGCCCCAGAAGCCAAGTATGCTGTGTGGGCTCTCCCCACCTCAGCTCTGATCCCTTCTTACCCTCATTTTGTCTTATTTCCCATCGTGTTCGGTTGCTGTCACTTGTACCTGAGAATGGCATGCTTCTAAAGGAATTGTTTTCCTTCCAGGCTGCTGGTTTGTATAATCTTTGAAAGTGAAGGATCTTGCTAACTTCAACTGCTCAGTGTCAAGCCCAAGGGTGCAGTGTAAACAGTTTTCCTCTTTATTAGGCATTAAGGAAAACTAGGCCGGCTACAGTACATTTTCAGAAAAATTAATAAACTTACCACAGGGCCAGCAGCTCCCTAGGACCCACAAGAAGCACCAGCTAGACGCATTGTTCTCAGCTTGACATGTTGCTGCTCACTGACCTCATTCCGAGCCTGTGTCAACACGTGAGCATCTGATCTGCCCTGGGAGGTCTTCAGTGGATCTGAATCCCCTTGCACAGGCTCCTCCTGATGCATCAACCGGGTCAAGGCTGCTTCCCTCCCATCACCTCCTCACCTCATTGTTTTAAGTTGTATCCAGGCTTTACCTGACAGGTGAGTGGCTCTTGTGGCTGCCATTGGAGAGGCGCCTCTTACTGGCTTGGAGCACCAGTTGGAGGTCATCCAGCCCTTTTCTTCAGTCCAGCCAAGGCGGCAGTGGCACAACCTGGCTTATATTTTTAAGCATCACTGGGGAAGCAGACTCCTCTGAGATAATTGAGAGCTTCACATTTATCCTTCAGTCTGTCTGCTATGTTGAGACTAGACAGGGGGAGGAGAGCTTTGTAATAAGTAAGCCCAAAGCCAGGTATGGTGGCACTCACCTATAAGCCCAACGTGCAGGCAACTGAGATAGATTAGTATTAAAATTAATTTCAAGCTAAAAGCCTCTGAATTTTGTTTGCATATAAGGTTGTTGTCTTCCACTAAGGGTTAGCCTGGGCTACATAGTTAATACCAGCCCAACCAGGGTTATGGAATAAAACTATCTGAAAAAATGAGGTAAAAAGAAACTGAAGAAGACCCTGGATGTCAACCTTTGGCCTTTACATACATGTAAAGGCACACACATTCACATAAACATGTGTGCATGTACATCAGCACCACTGAGCACAACCATTCATGCACAAAGGTAAGTCAAACAGCCTTATATGGTAAGAAGGTCAGTGAGACTGGGGAGCTGAAAGTCCCTGTTAGTACAGCCCATCGTTTGTATGATGCTGAACTTCTTGCCTTGCAACTAGCCACTTGAGACTATTCAAATGCCAACCAGGGCACCCGGTGACACTTAGTTTCTCAGTGAGCTCTCTGGGGTTGAGCTGTGTAAGCATCTTCCCCCGTCTAGTAAAGCAGCATGGGTGGGTGGGTAACTTCAGATAGGGACACCGTGGTTTTGAGAAACAAACATCTAACCATACCTGGTGATTCATATGGCCCAGCCTGGGTGACAGTGGGGTCCTGCTTCCAAAGATGAACTTTTAAAAGCAGTCAACTGGGAGAAATGTAGACATCTAAGCTATGCAGGACAGCATCAGTCTTGAAAAGTGGACATGTATAAAGAATTCTGACCCACAATGATGAGAGGTGTTAAAGCCGGAGCCCAGGTTGAACCTGAATCTAGAGATTCTTGGCCAACGTGAGAGTGTTGTCTGAAAACTTGAAATTGACACATCATCTTATGTAACTAGGCAGCACTGCATGTGATTGATTGTTTTTGTTGCTGTTAATGTTAGGCGTGGTCTCATGTAGCGCAGGCTAGCTGGCCTTGAGCTTATGACCTTAATGGTCCTCCTGCCTTTACCACATGCTGAGACTACAAGTGTACTGTGAGGCCAGTGATCTGGCTCAGCTGGTAAAGGTACTTACTTTTCCACCAAGCCTTAGAGCCTGAGGTCAGTCAAAGAACTGACTCCTCCAAGTGTCCTCTAACCTCCACACACGTGCTGTAGCATCTCACACACAAAATACAGGTGTGTGCTACCATACCCAGCTTGCTAATATTTAATAGTGATAATCGCCTATGGGGGCTGGAGAGATGGCTTAATGGTTAACAGTGACTACTGCTCTTGCAGACGACTTGAGTTTGGTTCCTAGTCTAGCATTCATGTTGGGGGAATCACAACTTCCTGTAACTAAGCTCCAGAGGGATCCAGCCTCTTTGACTTCCATGTACACCCACATTCACATGCACATACCCCACATGGACTCAGAATTAAATACAATAAAAATGTGAATCAAGAGAGACATCTCAGTGGTTAAGAACAATTGCTGTTCTTGCAGAGGTCCTAAGTTTATTTCCCAGTACTCATCAGGCAGCTCATAATCACCTGTAGCTCTAGCCCCAGGGCATCTGACTTCCTCTTCTGATGTCAGAGAGCATCTGCACAAGTGCGCCTGCACACACACACACACACACACAAATGTTAAAAAAAATAAAGTGCCTATTTTACCCTACAACGCAAAGAACAAAGCTGTTAAGAGTAGGTATTTGAGAGTGGGGGTTCAGGGTATGGCCCAGTGGTTAAGCACTTACCTAGTATGCATGAGATCTTGAGTTCAATCCCTAGCCCTACAACAAATCTGTAAAACCAAAGCAGCAGCAGGGCTGGAGAGATAGGTCAGCAGTTAAGAGCACTGATTGCTCTTCCAGAGGACCCAGACTCAATTCCCAGTATCCACATAGCAGCTCACAACTACCTGTAACTCCAGTTCCGGGGACCCAACACCCTCACACAGGCATACATGCAGGCAAAAACACCAATGCACATTAAAAAAAAAAAACAACTAAAACTGCTGTTTGGAACTCATGTTCAGAACCCTAGAGCTGTCACTGATCAGCCTGGTGACCCTGGCCATGGCTCTTCTCCAGCTTCTGCTTCTCTTCTGTGGATGTATCTGAACCTAACCTAGTGCAGGGACAAGGACTAAAGGAAGGAATGCATTGAAAGTGCTCAGTGTGGTACCTGGAGCCCTAGTGACGCAATAGTAGCTATAGTAAATGGTTTGCTCTGGCCATGTGCCCAGATTGCTAAGGGCTTTATTGTTTTATCATTTAATCCTTGTTTGTCATTCCTCCCCCCATTCTTTGAAGGAAGTAAGGCTTGGTAAAATGGGTTGTTTGCTCAGAGTCACAGGTAGAAAGCAATAGGACTAGGGTCTAAAAGGAGGCAGTGGTTCCCAGGGCTACCATGTGCCAGACTGCGTCATGGCATGAACCCCTTTGAAGATCTTGCCACGGTCTATGGAAGGGCACTGATCCTGATGACTAGGCTGTAGCTACCCTCTCTCTAGTGGCTCCCTGAAGAACTGTTAGTCACTTGTAAGATAATAACTTAAAAGGAGGAAAGATTTGTTTTGACTCACAGTTTTAAAAGTTATGGTCCATGGTTGGCTGACTCTGATGCTTCGGGGCTGTTGAAACAGAGCATCACAGCAGGAAGGTATGGAGGACCAACATTCCCCATCTCATAGTGTCCAGGCAGTAGAGAGAGACAGACAGAAAGGACAAGATGCATCCTGGGTGTGTCTCCAGGACCTACTTCCTCCAACTAGGTCCCATCTCTTACTTTTCACTACCTTCCAATAATGCCACCATGTGATAACTCCATAAGGAACGAGGTCAGAGTCCTCAGGGGCCAGTCACTTCCCAAAAGCCGGCAATGCAGTCCCCAGTATATGAGTCTGTAGGGGGACATTTCATATTCAAGCTGTAATGAGTACCCTGGGGCATTGCTTTTCACAGAGAGATGGTCACAGCCTTAGCCACTGCAGACTTAATTACTTAAGCCTTCCAAGTAGGACACACCGAGCCAGCCTCTCTTGCTGACAGTTTGAGCTCAAACTTTCTCTGGGCTTAGGGAGGGGGGAGCAAGAGGAAAGGATTAGAATTCCCACCCTGCTTTGAGTATTTTCTACTCCCCTGATGCTTACAGGGTTGTCCTGTCACTAGCTGGCCGTTTCCTCAGAGTGTGGGTGAGGGGGATGGTTGAGGGTTGGATGAGAGTCGTCTGGAAGCACACAGGGACCTCCTCATTCCAGGGACCCCAGATTGACTCTCATCCCATCACAGCTGCTGCTCCAAGGCTGTCGCTGACTAGCTGACACTGGTTCCTCCTGAGGCTGGAGACCCTGGGGCTAGTTGTTTTTGACCCCTGACCCCTGCTGCTCCTGGCTTGCATCCCTCAGTGGGTATGCCGTGGAGGTTTTAGTGGATACTGGATTAGATAGCGTGTCTCCTGTCTAAGTGGGAACAGGATGAGTGATGCTCAGAAATCTAATTGGAAAGATATACTGTAATGGTTTTCACTAGCCACCGGGGATGGAAAAGAATGTGCCTTGTCTTTCCTTGAAGCACTCACTGTTGTCTTCTGTGCTTTATTTCATTGATTGCCAAGCAGTGTGCTACACTCAGTACCAGACACACAGACAGATCAATGAGATACAGCTCACACCCTAGGGACTGCTGAAGAGGAACGGCTGAATGGAAGGCATGGGAGACCTTGTCTGTGTGTCTCAGCCACTGACCCCCGAAGGCAACAGCAGGAGTGATAGATCTGTCTTTGCAATATTGATGAGGACACCAGGCCATGGGACCTTTAAGGCCATGCATATATTAAGCTCCTTCTTCTGAAATTCAGCTCACCAATCAGGATTGCCAGACAGATTATTTTTTTCAAGATTTATTTATTTATTTATTATGTATACAGTGTTCTGTTTGCATGCATGCCTGCAGGCCAGAAAGGGGCACCAGATATCATTACTGATGGTTGTGAGCCATCATGTGGTTGCTGGGAATTGAACTCAGGACTCCTGGGAGAGCAGTCAGTGCTCTTAACCTCTGAGCCATCTCTCCAGCCCTGCCAAACAGATTCGTAAGCCTGGCAGCCTTATGCTTTGATGGGATCAGCCATGGTCCTGGCATTAGCTACCAGTTTGTCAGTGATCAGCTTGTGGAAGTCACTTCTCGCCCTTCACCATGTAGGTTCTGGGGATTGAACGCCCTAGGCTGATGCAAGCACCTTTACCTACTGAAGTTCTCAATTTTTTGAAGGTAGTTACTTAATATCTCCAACTCTAGGCACTTAGTACATCAATCTCACCTGAGCATGTACATTTTCTCCTTTGCTATTTGAACAGCAAGTGATGACTAATGCTATTGATTATTTACTCCAGCCAGACATTGGGTTAGCAGTGGGGGCACTATGCTGTTCCTAGGGATAGCACGCTCTGCCATTCCACTTCCTTACAGCCAAGGAGTAGGATGACAAAGGAAGATCCCCCACCCACCCGGAGAGAAGAGCTGGGCCAGCAGGAAGAGTCCAGGAGCCCAGCAGCAGCTGGCTATCCCACCCACCTTGAGCAGGTGGCCAGGTGGCCTGCCAGGTCTTTGGTGGCTGAGTGGCTGTAAAAAGAAGCCCATAAGCTCGAGATAAGACTCCTGCATGTCACCGCAGATTCTGGACTTTGTGCCCTGAGTGTGAAGTAAACCTTGATTTGGCAAGCAAAAGGGTTGACAGTGCTAGGAATGAGGATGTCTGGCCAGGGTACTATTTCCACTTTCTGGTTTACTATGGTGTGTGGGGAACTTCTAGATACACAGGAAACCAGAGGGAGCCTCAGTAAGGAGGTTGGTGTTGTGTTAAGCCAGAGGAATGTGGGTAAAAGGAACGAAAGGCCCTGGTCCTCAGGCCCTTCAACCTGCCATTACACTGCTACTTATTTCCCAGAAGCCACTGGTCGGAACAGTGGGCTACACAAAGCAGGAGGGTCACCTATATCTTTCAAACTGAGTATGAGAAAAACCACCTTTCCCATGGTAAGTCATAAATTTGGCTCAATAGTCATTTCCTTATTATTGCTTGCTGCAGTCTGACACATCTTAGAACAGAAGGCTCATGGTGTGTCACCAGTGCAACTGGGGACAGTGGACTCATGGCGTGTCACTAGCTTTCCACCTCATTAGAATAGTGTCCCTTCCCAAGCACACCGATCTGTGCATTCTCACACCGAGTGGACCTTAAGCAGCTGTTGACATTGCTTCTGGACAGTAGGAGAAACTTCTGCCCTTGGCTTTGTGGTCTGACATTTCCTTGGGTTTCCTGCTGCATCGCTGGTCATACCTTTGCCTCTGTGAGTCATGCCCAAGTCATGGAAAATGACGATCTTTGTGATGCTAACCTCTTTTCTATGTATACTCTTCTATAGTGACCTCATCACATCAGGGAGTCCCTGACCACCTGTATGTGAATTATTCTGCTTCAAACCATGCTCTGAGTTCCAGCCACAGAGCTGACTGCTAATGTGACCCCTCTACTATGCGTTAAAGGCTGGACAGGGCCAGGAATCCAGGAACATAGCTCTGTGGTAGAGCTCTTACTTATTATGTACAAAGCTCTGGGTTCAAGACTCAGCAACACCCCACCCCTCACATGGGCAGCATGGGAGAACTGACCCTGGTGGCATGGGCACAGGACAGCTGGCAGGCTGACTAACTCAGATACCACTGAGGCTCAGATTTAGATGTTGGCCCACCCCAACACCTGTCTATCCCATCTATGAGTTACTGGGGTGTGAGAAGGGGCTGGCCCTGTAGAACCATAGCCACAGGAGCTCCGTGACTCAGGACAACAGGATATCCAAGAGGAATCTTGGTGAGGGTCCAGTATTGATTGTGTAGCAGAAGCCAGAGGCCTTGAACAAGACCAATGATTCATTGCAATGAGCATTTGCAAGTAAAGCTATTTGGGCAAAAGGGTGTACTGTGTAACACGCCACAGCTTCCAGTGCCACTACGGCCAGTGAATACTGATGGAGAGGCAGGCAGGATGGAGGAGCGGGATGGTCTATGTACAGCAGAACCGGAGATGCACACGGCTGTGGCAAGAGTGAGAGAAGTCTGCCATCAATAGAAGAACCCTGGCTGTCCTGGAACTCACTCTGTAGACCAGGCTGGCCTCAGACTCACAGAGATCTGCCCGCCCCACCTCCTGAGTGCTGAGATTAAGGGTGTGTAGCATGACTGTCCAACTGTTTTTTGGTTGTTGTTTTTTTTTCTTTTTTCTTTTTTCTTTTTTCTTTTTTTTTTTTTTTTACGAGACAGGGTTTCTCTGTATTGTTTCGGAGGCTGTCGGTCCAGCCCGGCCTTGAACTCACAGAGATCCGCCTGCCTCTGCCTCCCGAGTGCTGGGATTAAAGGTGTGCGCCACCACCGCCTGGCAGGTTGTTGTTGTTTTAAATTTTCACTTTTTAAAAAATTTACTTTGGGGGGTTCCGAGGATGGAGGACTGATGTGGGAGGAATGGGAAATGATTGAGATGGGGTACATGATGTAAACCTCCCAGAGAATCAATAAACATGTTTAAGAAGAAAAAGACCTGGGCTGGAGAGATGGTTCAGCTCTTCCAGAGGTCCTGAGTTCAATTCCCAGCAACCACATGGTGGCTCACAACCATCAATCTGATGCCCTTTTCTGACATAAAGGCATACTTGTAGATAGAACACTCATTTACCCAAAATAAATAAACAAATCTTTTTTTAAAAAATGACTCAGCAACACACACACACACAGCCTCATTGGATGCTTCCTCAGCTTTCCCAGAAGGCACGTCCTTAATCTGTCTCCATAGACCAGAAGGAAGGGACTGAGTACTGAGGCCTCTCTACTGTACTGTCCTTGGGTTGTCTTAGTTAATCACCAGCCAGAGCCCTATGCATGGAGGGGAGAAAGCAAAAGATTTAAAAGATTTCTGTTGGTTGCTCTGGCACAAGTGTAAGTTTGTCACCAACGAGGATAAAATGTCCAGAATGTTTTGTTTTAGTGATGTGTGTGCGGGTGTAGTTTCCAGAAGCCACAGAGACCCTTGCCACCTACTAGGCCCCTCTGCAGCATTGCCAGAGGCTCTGGAACTGGGATACTGGGTCACATGGTATGCTTGTTGCCTGGTCAGTGTCAGGAAGACAGTCAAACACCACCTCCTTCCCCTAATTTGGTTATCCATCACCTCTGGGAGCCTGAGTCTGAGACCATAAGCTGAGAAGTGCTTGTCATGTGTGAAGTGTGCCGCCAAAATATCTCACTCATATCTCACAAAGAAAAGCAGGAGCAAAGCAGAGGCATTGCGATGTCACGCTCCTTGTGTAACCCCATCTTCTGGTTTGTCTGTATCCCTCCTAAAATGGTGGGGAGCTGTCTCCTGTGCACCACACTGCTGTTTGGGGTCTACTATGCATTCTGCCAATGCTCTCTTGTCTGAGGTTACTGTCCCAACCTCAGTCTCTAGTGGGTCCCATTGCACCTCAAGATTAGCCTCTTGATCCTTCTAGTAGCTGGTAGACTACTTCTTAAATATGGCTTCATCTTTCCAAACAAAACACAAATGCAGCTGAAGAAGGATCTCTTGTCACTCCAGGAACCACCGAGGATCTCTGTGCAGGAAGAGACTTTTCAAGTCTGTGCTCTGGAAGGGGTGCCCCAACAAGAAGAGGGATTGCAGGCAGAGGAAGTTGTGCAGGCAAAAGCAAGCGCCTGGAGACTGCAGAATGTGCTTGGAGAGGGCTGCAGAGTTCGTGGCAGGGTGAGAGCAGAGGGCATCTGCTGGGAAAGCATTAGGTTGGGGCTTCAAGAGGGGAGAATGGCAGATCGTGTATGGCATGCTAAAACAACCCCAATTATAAAGTAAAGCAGTGGTTTTAGGTTTATGATGAAACAGCTAAGATAATTTATTAATACAAAAAAAGTCGTTTGGTCCAAGGTTTCAGAGATTCTGGTCTAGGACTGGACAGACCCATTGCTTTGGCAGAGCACTCCCTGTGCCCATGTGGGATGCTGCAGGTCACAGACAGGGATGTGTTAGCGGGTTCAGGTTGTGTCTGTCTTCTGCTGCTTTACAGAATGCCACTGACTAGATCAATTAGAAACAGAAGTTGATTTAGTTTACAGCTCCAGAGCCTGGGAAGTCCAGAGTATGGTGCAATCTGGTGATGACCTTTGTACAGGTCATCCAGTGACAGAGGGACAAGTCAGTACCTGTTAGATAGTAAGGGTATCAGCTCAGCGGCCCCTTCCTCTTCATGAAAAGCCACTAATGTTGCCATCGTGGGCCCAACCTGCCTGACATCATCTAACTCTAACCACATCTTTATACCATCAAACACATGCCATAATATAGCACCAGGCTGTTCCCATCTTCCAGGTCCCACATTTAGTCTCCATCCTTGAGGGGACCCTTGTACCTCCATGGGACTTCAATTCGAGTAGCACAGAGTAGCTCCTCCCATAGCACCAGCCAATCCAACGCTAGGCGGGCTGGGAGTGTCCGCGGTCAGAGTGGCAGGCTGTGTGTTCAGCACTCGAACACTGCCTTTTCTGGATCCTCCACCCCATTCGGAACCATTTCTCCATGATTCCAGCATGCAGAAGAGGAAATGGGCTTAGACAGGGGAGGCCTGGGTTTGGGATGTGAGCCCAGGTCCCTGGGCTCTGCAGGACTCGCCCTCTCACCCCTTCCCCGAGTGTCTCTCTTGCTGATAGCTTTGGAGAATCCCCCTTGCTGCGCGAGACCGAGACTGGCTCCTGCTTGCTCTTCCATCGTGCTGCATCTTCTGAGGGACTCACACATTTTTAAATCTTGTGCAAGATCAGCAAAGCCCAGAGGAGACAGCGAGAGAACAGAACAGGCAGAGCCAGAGCAGCCATCAAATCAGCGCTGCAGAATTCTTCCAGGAAATGTTCATGGGAGGCTAAAAGAGGGAAACAGAGTTACACTAGGAGCGGGAAGCAGAGAGAGCCACTATCCATCCTGGGAGTCAGTGCCTTTGAGAAGGGAGTAGGGAGAGATTGCATTCAACGTTAGACTCAGGGCATTTCAGTTCCCAGTGGTAATGTCACTCCATGAACAGAGTCCCCAAAGAGAAAGAGAGAGAGAGAGAGAGAGAGAGAGAGAGAGAGAGAGAGAGAGAGAGAGAGAGAGAGAGAGAGAGAGAGAGAGAGAGAGAGAGAGAGAGAGAGTGTGTGCATTTAAATTTGCATGTGGAAGTCAGAGAACACCCTTAACTGTCACTGCTTATAACTGTCCACCGTGTTTATTTTTTATGTATGTGTATGCATGTTTGTGTGTGTACATGGGTGTGCGTGTGTGTGAAGGCCAGGTATCTTCCTCAGTCACTATTTTAGATGGAGTCTCTCACTGAACCTGGAACTCACAGATTGGCTAGATTGGCTTGTCAGTGAGCCCCAGCGATCCACCCTCCTGGCTTCACAAAGAAGATTTAAGAAGTGGGCTCTTGTGTGCTACCAGCTACTAGAAGGATCAAGAGGCTAATCTTGAGGTGCAATGGGACCCACTAGAGACTGAGGTTGGGACAGTAACCTCAGACAAGAGAGCATTGGCAGAATGCACAGTGGACCCCAAACAGCAGTGTGGTGCACGGGACTGGGATTACAGGCATGGGCTGCTGTCCCCATGTCTCTGGGAGATCAGGCTCAGCTCCTCATGCCTGCATGACAAGCACTTTACTGACAGAGTCATTGCCACCATCAGCCTTGTATTTTTGAGATAGGGTGTCTCACTGCCTTGAAACTTGCCCAGTAGGCTGGGCCAGCTGACTAGGGTACTCCAAGCAAGTGTTCTCTTATCTCTGCCTTCCAAGTGATAAGATTACAGTCACCACACCTGGTTTATGCGCACGTGCTTGAATGCTTGTGTGAGTGTATATGTGTGTGTGCTCATGCCGCAACAGTTTCCTCTGAGATTGAAACATTCCATCCTGCGGAGAAGTTCTTTAAGCAGGATGGTAAAGGATTCAAAATAGCTTCAGGAAGTCCCTGAAACTGATAAGATTCACTTGTGCCCCTGTCTGCCAGCTATAAAAGTGAGAGTCCCTCTTAGACAAGCCAGGCTGCAAAGAAGACTCTGAGACCAGACCAGCTGCCTGAAAGAAACAAATCGATCAGCCTGAAAGAGGCTTAGACCAATGGAGGCACCTGACACGTCAACTTTTTGAGCTGCCTGCAGGCTGTGCAGTGAGCTCCACGTTCCCAGCTTTGTGAGCTGTCACCCATGCTGGCTTTGGTGATGTAGCTGTCTCTGAGTAATTGTAAGTAACTCCTCACCCACACACCTGTAAGTAACCTCAACAAAACTCTCTGGTTAATCAGGTTGGACTTTGATGGTAGATGTCTGCCTGGTTTGGTCACACAGCATCACCACATGTGTTCATGTTGCCTGTGGAGGTCAGGTGGCCTCAGATCTCCTTGAACTGGAGTAGAGATGACTGTGAACCACCGTATGGGTACTGGGAAATGAAACTGGGTCCTCTGTAAGAGCAACATGTGCTGAGCTATCTCTCCAGTCCTCTTCTCCTTTTAGAAAATATGGGTTTGCTGGGGGGCAGTGGTGGCACACTCTTTTAATCTCAGCACTTGGGAGGCAGAGACCTGTGGATCTCTGTGAGTTTGAGGCCAGGCTGGTCTACAAAGCAACACAGAGAAACCCTGGCTCAAAACAAAAACAAAAATGAAAACAAAAAAATGTGGGTTCTGGGGATTGACCTCAGGCCCCCATGCTTGCCTGGCAAACATGCTGGTAACTGTCCTGCCACCACAGTCTCTCAAAGCAGGCTTTAAAGGTTGTTCCTGTCCCAGCATCTCTGCCTCACTAAGGCTCACTGGTTCCAGTGCAGAGAGAAACTAGAGATGGGGCCTTGTCCACTGGCATCTCTGGACACATGATCTATCTACCCAAGTAGTCTCATCACCTGCCACTCCCCCATGGCCATCATGCTGGCACAATTCAGACTTCCCTTCACTCTCTGGTTCTGTCATCTCTCTTTACTCCAACCTAGGAAGCAGCCACCTTCCACTGTCATGACTAGGACACGCCTCCTTGGTCAGTCTGTGACAGGTCTCTGATGTAAGGCATGTCCACTAAGCTCCCAAATTCGGGCTCTTTAAAATCTTCATTATCTGTTTTCTTTTTGAGTTAAGGTTTCACATAGCCTAAGCTGGCCTTGAATTCACTATGTAGCTGAGACGACACTGAACTTCTAGGACCCCCCTGCTCCCACCCCCTGGCTGTTGTGATTGCATGCGTGTGCCACTGTGTGGTGGCATCACCAGTTTTACACAGTGTGGTGGCATCACCAGTTTTTCTTTCTTTCTTTCTTTCTTTTTTTTTTCGAGACAGGGATTCTCTGTATTGTTTTGGAGGCTGTCGGTCCAGCCTGGCCTCGAACTCACAGAGATCCGCCTGCCTCTGCCTCCCGAGTGCTGGGATTAAAGGTGTGCGCCACCACCGCCCGGCGGCATCACCAGTTTTATACAGCACTGGGAATTGAACCCAGGGCCTCATGCATGCTGGGCAAGCACTCTACCAACTGAACTACCTCCACTCCCCTCTTCCCACTTTTGATGTTTTTCTTTCGTGAATTGTTTGCCCAGGGCATTTGAGGAACTGGATGTGAGAGACCACCAGAGGGATAGATGAGTATTTTTAAAAGAATTAAGGGTGGGCAGTGATGGCTTATAATAATTTTAAGATTTATTTTATATGCATTGGTGTTTTGCCTGCACATGTGTCTGTGTGAGACTGTCAGATCCCCTGGAACTGGAGTTACAGACAGTTGTGAGCTGCCATGTGGATGCTGGGAATTTAACCTGGGTCCTCTGCAAGAGCAGCTCTTACATAACCACTGAAACATCTCTCCAGCCCAGCACATGATTTTAATCCTAGCATTTGGGAGGCAGAAGCAGGTGAATCTCCAAATTTGAAGCCAACCTGGTCTACAAATTGAGCTACAAGATAGCCAAGGGTACATAGAGAAACACTATCTCAAAAAACAAAAGCCAACCAACCTAACAAACAAAAAGGGATTTAAAAACATGTCATCAAAAGCAAGATTTTTGAAAGAGCTCGGAGAACCTCTGACACAATCTCTGATGTGCTATCACAGTGGCTAGCAGCATGGCCTTGGAGGCAGGCCAACCTGCTTCAAACAGTGGCTGCTTCCTTTACAGGCTGTGTGACCCCAGCTAAGTCAGGCACTCTCTCTGTGTCTCGGTTCCTTCATCCATGAAATGGAGGATCTGATCTTTTCCATTTGCATGTGGTAAGATGTGCTAATATGTGGGCGATGATTAGAATGGTGTCTGGTACCCAGCAAATCCCGAGTCGGTCTGCTGCTGTTGTCGGCCTGCGAGCTTCTTGCTTGAATGCCCTTTTTGGACGGTGTCCTTCCATTAAGCTGGAATCTACTGGCCTGTCTCTTCTTGGGAGCTCTGCACTCTGAGATCAGCCATCGAGATGCACCAACCAAGGTGAAACCATGCATGCTTGATGGTATGACATCTTACATGCTCCATTTAGTCCTCTTATGGGGATCTGCAACCCAGAGCATAAATATCTGAACTGATTCACATCCAAAAAAGAGGAGGATGCTGCCCTCCTGCCTGAGGCGGCCATTACTTAGCAAAACCATTAAGTTGAAGCAAGTGGGTGTCAGAGCTCACTGCTGCTGTCCAGCACTCTTCAGAGGATTTCCCGGCAAGAAGGGAATGGACTCTTGAGTTAAAGCTGGATTTGGATCCAAGATCCACCTCTTCCCGCCTGTGGCACTGCAGTTGGCCTCTCCATTTGTAAAACAGGTTTATTAACAATAATTCCTAGCTCTTAGGGCTGGAGCAAAAATTGATGAGCTACTGTGGGGAGAGGACTGGGAGTGTAACTCTCTTGGTAAAGTGCTTGCCTGGCATACACAAAGCACTGCATAAACTGAATATAGTAGTCCATGCCTGTGATCCCAGCACTTGGGGGTGGACACAGCAAGATTACAAAGCCAAGGCCACCAGTGGCTACGTATCAAATAGACATGAAGCCCTGTCTCTAAATTAAAGAGCTGGGAGATGTTTCCTCGGTTGATGCCTGGAACAGAGATTGTAGTTAATAAATAGTAATGAGTATGGGAAGCATAAGGGGGTGATGTGGGCCTTGAATATTCAAGCTTCTCTGTAGAGGTAGAAAAACGCAGAGAGGCCCAAGTCACACAATTTGGCTACAAGGACCTTCAACCATGTGGGAAACCCTTAGGTTTCAGGCCCTCATGAGATCCAGGCCTGTCCCATTTGCTCTAAAGAGTGGATGTGTAGGTAGGGGTGCAAACGTGAACCAGGCTCTAGCCATCTGTCCACTCTCAGGGAAGTTACTCCAAGGAGTCCCAGCTCTGTTAATGTCCTGACCCGCAGGTCTGCATTACAGCCACTAGATGCCGCTGCATCACAAAAGAAGGTCTGTGCATCCTGGGGTTGTCAGCCCTAAGCAGACGCTTTTTAAGCCCCAGCAGTTCAAAATGCCCAACAAAGCTATTCAGAACTTTCCCCCACCTCTTCCCTGTACAGCATCCAGCCTCACAGAATCCATCTCAGAACCCAGGCTGAAGGCCACTTCATGCTTGCCATACCTTCCTGGTGGAGAGTCCTCTCTCCCCTCTGCCTTTGCAGACTGCCAGACATGGTTGTCAGGTATTTCATCTTACCAAAGACCATGATCTCGTGAGTCAGATGTGTCCTCTTGGCTTGCAGATGCAGAAACAGGCTCAAAGAAGTCCTACAGAGGAGAGTTTTTGAGCTCAGACTCAGAGTAGAACTTTCTTTCACCCCATCACATGAGATCCTGTGGAATTCTGTCTTCAACTGTTTGCCTCAACCATTTTCCCTAGAGAGCTGGGACATGCCTCAGTAGGTAAAGCACTTGCCTCACAAGCATGCAGACCTGATTTCAGATCCCTAGAATTCATGCATTATTGCCGGGCAGTGGTGGCGCATGCCTTTAATCCCAGCACTCGGGAGGCAGAGGCAGGCGGATCTCTGTGAGTTTGAGGCCAGGCTGGACCGACAGCCTCCAAATACAGAGAAACCCTGTCTCGTAAAACCAAAAAAAAAAAAAAAAAAAAAAAAAGAATCCATGCATTATTGTGGAATAGAATAATTGTTCAACTATGTAAAGGTGAATTACATTTATTTAACTGTGTAAAGCTGTGTTGTTTTTGTTTATGCTGTATTTGTTTATGTAAAGATGTGTTGCTGTAAGCCGGGCATTGGTGGTGCATGCCTTTAATCCCAGCACTTGGGAGGCAGAGGCAGGTGGATCACTGTGAGTTTGAGGCCAGTCTGGTCTACAGAGTGAGTTCCAGGACAGCCTCCAAAACAATACAGAGAAACCCTGTCTCGAAAAACAAAAAACAAAAACAAACAAACAAACAAAAAGATGTGTTGCTGCTTTACCTTGCCTGCCTGATTGGTCTAATAAAAAGCTGAATGGCCAATAGCCAGGCAGAGGAGGGGTAGGCGGGACTGGTGGGCAGAGAAAAAGGGGGAGCTGGCTAGACAGACATGGGGAAGCAGGAAAGCAGGATGGACAGTACAAAGATGAGGTAAATGGGTCTCAGGGCAGCACATAGAGTAATAGAAATAGGTTCATTTAAGTTAAACAGAAAGAAGAGCTAGATAGAAACAAGCCTAAGCTAAGACTGAGCATTAATAATTAGTAAGTCTCCATGTCATGATTTGGGGGCTGGCAGACCAAGAAAGCCTGATACAATGTATAAAACATGTGTGTGAAGGAATGGACTTGTAATTCCAGCCATGGCAGGATAGGAGATAGAGACAGGCAGATTCCTGGAAGCTTAGGGACCAGATAGTGTGGTTTATGTGGCAGAGTTCCAGACCAATGAGGGACTACTGGGTCTCAAACAGAATGTGGAAAGAGTCTACAATGGTAAGGGCTCATTGTCAAATTGACAGGACCTAGGTTTTACTGGGAGATGAGCCATAGAGTATGCTTATAAGATGGGTTGTTTTGTTTTGTTTTTGATGCAAGGTCTTTCTCTCTCTGGAGGCCTGGCTGTCCTGGAACTCCATATGTAGACTAGGCTGGCCTCAAACCTCCAGAGGTCTCCCTGCCTCTGCCCCTGGATTAACTGATGTGGGAAAATTTTATTTAAATTATGAACAGCACCATTTCCTGGATAAGAAGGGGAAGCTGGACTGTGTAAAATGGAGAAAGCTAGCTGAACAGTAGGATGTATTCATTCGCTGTTTTCTTAGAGGGCATAGGATTTCCTGGAGCTGGAATTATAGATGACTGTGAGTCACCTGAAGAGGTGTTTTCTGCAAGAGCAGGAAGTGCTCTTAACCACCAAGCCGCCTCTCCAGACCCTGCTCTCCGCTTTCCAGCTGTGCATGCAATGAGACCAGCTACTTCAAGCCTCTGTCACTTTGACTTCTCTGCCTTGCTGGGCTGAACACTTGAACTGCGAGTGGAATAAACCCATAAGTTGCTCTTTTCAGAGTATCTTGTCACAGCAACAGGGAAAGAAACTGAGGCAGTGCCTAAGGTCATAAACTGAGGCCAACCTCTGACATGCACATGCAAATCATGTTCATTCATACATACATTCATACATTCACACAGACACACAGACACACACACAGACACACAGACACACTCACATACAGACACATAGACACAGACACATACACACACATACAGACACACAGACACATACACACACACAGACACACAGACACACACATACAGACACACAGACACAGACACATACACACACACAGAGACACACAGACACACAGGCACACACATACAGACACACAGACATAGACACATACACACACACACACACACACACATACACACACGGAGCCTCTCTCTAGGGCTTTCCCTAACTCAGTAGATGTCCTTTACCATGCATTAGTGCTTGGTTAAGTGCTCCATTTGTGCTGCAACCCACAGACAGTGGTCATTATTGTCCCTATTTTCTAGAAAGGGCTATTCAGGCACACATCCCGGTACCAAGTTTCATATGCATTTAGTGGCAGAGTCAGAGCCCATACCACCCCACTTCAGAATCTGAGCTCAGGCTGTGACCTCTTCTCCAGGGATGCCTGGAAAAGCACAGCTCTCCGCCTTTGCCCTGAGTGAGTCCCACCATGGCCGTCTCAACCTTCCCATGTTCCATGTGTGGAGTGCCCATGAGCACTCTCAATTTGCAAGCTGGGAGCTGCTTGATGATGACAAGGCTGAGTGCATTCACTCCTCTGCCTTGTAGCCCCTGATCTCTGGGCTGAGTCATGACTTTGGAGGGTGAGAATCCAGTGTGCCTCAATTTGTCCTGAAGCCCTCCTAGACTATGGTTACTTCTGAGTTCAGGGTTTTTCTGTTGGGGTATGACAAGCTCAGGGTCCCTGGTGCCGGTAAGGCTAATGTGACATGCACGGTGGCTACTTTCTGTGTTCCTTTTCTTCACCTATCCCAGAAGAGAAGCTCACACACTCATGACAGCGGAAGGCAGGAAATCTGTAGGCTGACTGTTAACCCCTGATGTCTTAAAAATGAAATTATTTAAAGTTTCCACTTGGGACACTGCATTGGCTGTTGGAAAGCAGCAGTGATGGTAGAATTTGCACCCCAGTCATTGGCAGCTCCGCCCTACCCCTGGAGATCCAACTGTCATCATAATGTTTACAAGGCTGAAAACCAGCTTTAGGCATGCAGGCTAACAACAGAAGTCCCCAGAGAGCTGGCTGGGGGCTGCCTCTAGACCATGGCTTGCAGGGAAGTACCAATGTTGCCCCTCCCTTCATTAAGTACTGGACCCACACTTTCTGCCAGAAATCACATACTTGATGAAGATGGAGAAGCGAGGGTGTGAAAAGGAAAGACACATTATCAAAGCCAACAGGCCTGGTTGGAGCTGTGACTTGAACCACTGCTGTGGTTATTGGCCATATACCAAGAGCCCCAAGCTCATGCGAGAGTCTGGGGGATTGTAAGAGGTAATGTGTATAGAGAGCTTAGCACAGATTTGACTGGAGCAGAACATAGTAAACATTAATTTACCAAGAGGCATGAGTGGGATCAGGATCCACCCACGTGGACTCTCAACTGGGTTATTTTACTATTTTTTTTTTTATTATTATGAGCTCTTCGGCTGGTTGAGCTACTTTGCCTATCTACGCCAAGATCTTGTTCCCCAGCGAAGAGAGGATAACAATAGGTACCTGGAAGAGCGGATAGGAGGATGGAGGTGAAGGATATAAAGTGTCTGGTGAGAAGTGGGTACTCTATAAATGGGAATAATTGTCCAGACTTATCTTTTATTTCATCTCAGTTAGACAAGCAACTATTCATGGTCTGGCTGCTGGAGCCAGAGTCATGGAGACAGGACCAAGTCTGTGCCATGCCTGGCTTTCCCCTCCTGGACAGGTCAGCCCTTCATGGGACGCTGTTGCTAGGTGCTGGTTGCTAAGCAACATTCTGTTTCTTCTAGCTTGGCCATCTCCACCTCAGGAGGGCCGGCTTCTTTTGAGCTGCTCCTGCCTCCTGTGGCCTCTGCCGACCTCAGAGCCAGTTGCAGAGGGCAGGTGACGGTGGGGCTGACTCTCTGGGGCCCCAGGAGAGCTTAGAGGACTTCCAGGGGGAGGCGGCTGGGGAAGCAACCGAGTTCACAGGAGAGAGATCCCAGGTAGTCTGTTATCTGGTCATGTTCGCCCTAAGATGTACATGTCAGGAGGGGTTGGACCAGAGGACAGGGTTCAGATACCCCAGGTCTGAATCCCAGCTCTTGTTTCTTGTTAAGAGTGTCAGTTCATTTCTTGACTCTAAAATGGGGGCATTTGAGAGCGGGTATGAGACAAGCCAGTGTGAGAGTTGGAGAAGGGTTCTTCCTTTGGCTTGGGAAGCAGTGTTGAGAAATGGGGACAGGAGCCTTATGAGAAGGACTCAAGTCATGAGGGGTGATCGCCACTGCTGAGGTTGGGGCCTGGGATCAGGACTCCTGATGGCCTCCTGCGTTTCTTTTCAGGCCCACAGGGCCCTGCCCACAGCACCATGATGGGAAAACTCCCTCTTGGCGTTGTCTCTCCTTATGTGAAGATGAGTTCAGGGGGATGCTCTGACCCTCTGAAGTTTTATGCTACCAGCTACTGCACAGCCTATGGTGAGGACCCCCTACATGGGAGCGCCCTTCAGGATCCTGGGTGGGAAAGGACCAGGAGAGGCGCCGTCTCTAGGTCCATCCTACCCCTGCGACCTGCTGCACAGAACTAACCTATTATTCCCTGAACCCAAGGGCTTACACTGTCAGGGTGGTCTTGTCTGGCCGCCCTCTTCCCTCTCGTCCTGTCACTGCAGTAAGTCTGCCACATGGTTCTTGGGTCCCCATGCCATTGGCTCTGTTTCCTGCCATCAAAGTGCTCTGAAGAGTCAGGCCTACCCAGCTTCTGTCACCTGGGGCGTTGGGTGGCCCCTGGGCCCTGGGGATGCTAACCTTGCCTGGGAAGCCACTCCTCCCCTTCTGATGACCTTTGGTCCTGTCTCCCTCTTGCCCCCTGGCAGGTCGGGAGGAGTTCAAGCCCCGAATGGGAAGCCACATAGGCACAGGCTACAAATCCAACTATCGGCCTCTGGTCTCCTACCAACCCCACCTGGATACCCTGGATAATCCAGCCATGGGGTACAGTTCCCATTACCCCTTTCCTCCCACCTCTGCCCTGCTGGATCTTAGATATAAGCGATGTCATTGCCCCAAGCTCCAAGGTAGGGTCTGGGTGGCTCTGGGCATGCTGCCCTGTTGCAATGTTTGGGAGAGGGACAGGAGAGATGGAAGCTTCTGGGCAGCTTCAGCCCCAGAACAAAGGCAGACGGTCCCGGAGGTCCCAGCTCTTGCTCCCTCCTACCCCTTAGGGAACAACTCCGTGACACTTCCAAGTCTGTGACCAGTCAGAGCTACTGTCCCCTAGAAGTGCCTGATGGCAAGCACCCCTTACCCTGGAACCTGTACCAGACCACCTCTGGCTATGGGCGAGATAAGCTCAGTAGTGTGCCACTCTCCAAGGAGGTCAGTCCTGGGCCCATGCTGGGGAGGAGTGAATCCAGGATGTGTACAGGAGGGCAGGGAGGGTGGGGGGTTCCTTCTAGCAAGCAGGAACCGTTGCACAGAACTGAGATGACATAGCGTGGAGGAGCTGCAGTCGAGGGCAAGGGGCCACTCCCCGCTGTGATCTCATCTTCACCCATGCTATCCCTACCATGACTCCCATCTCCGTTGCTGCCCACAGCCCTGCCACCACCCTCCCCTCTCCCCCATCCTCACATACCAGTGTCCTATTCACATGTCCAAACCCTGGCCGCCACTCTGCCTCACACTCACTGTCATAGCCACCCGTCGTCCTTGCTTCTGACATCATCACCACCATGGTCATGAGGACAGGTATTCATTCATCCAACCAGTCTGTTCTGAACACATTTTAAATTTGGAGGGAGTGTGCTTAGGCTGTGGGTATGGTGCTTGCCTAACATTCATGATTCTGGGCTCCGTTGCCAGGAATAATGGTATCTACCTGTAATCCCAGCACTGGGGCGATGGAGGCAGCAATATAAGAAGTTCAAAATTATCCTTAGCTACATACCAAGTTTGAGGCCAGCCTGAGTCACATGAGACTGCATCTCAGTTTAAATGATGATGATAATGATGATGATGGTGACAGGAGATGTGGCTCAGAGATTGAGTGTTTGCTGTCCTTGGAGAGGGTGTGATTCAGTTCCCAGCACCCACCTCAGGAGACTCATAACTTCCTGGAATTCCAGCTCCAGGGTATCTGGTGCCTCATCTGGCTTCTGTGGATACCCGTCTACATGTGGCATACATAAGCACAGACGCATACTAATAAATCTATTTTTAATGATTTGTTATATCTGTATATATACTGTACACCAGATATCATTACAGATGGTTGTGAGCCACCATGTGATTGCTAGGAATTGAACTCAGGTCCTCGGGAAGAACAGCCAGTGCTCTTAACCTCTGAGCCATCTCTCCAGCCCCACTAATAAATCTTTTAGGATAAAATGAATTCTGAAAAATTGGAAGGGATAAGAGCAGAGGAAACTGCAACACGGGAGAAGGAGGGATGAAGTTCAAGCCCAAGGCTGGGGCAGAGGTTACTATGGTGACACCGAGAAAGGTTTAAAGAGGCTGGTATTCCTCTAGCCATGGCTACTCAAGGGACGTATCAGTGCAAAGGCCCCGAGGCCGGTCTCTCTAGTTGAGGGGCCCAACAAGGGGTTGAGTGTCTGCAGCAGCCTGAGGACCCCAAGTTCCCACAGACTCTGCCAGGGTATGAGAGTCACTATGAGCAAGATGTTGCGAGCTCTGATACAGGAGCTTCACTATCAGAGAGTCACGTAGACTGCCGTGAAGGTGCTTTGCACAAGGAGGGTAGAAAGTGTACGGCACTCCCTCACCTGCCAGGATAACCATTTGTATTCCCTCTCCAGGTTAAGAAGGTTCATTTTGACACCCAGGATCACGGGCCTCAGATCATCCCAGGACTGGAGCCCAAGGAGGCTCCCCTGCTCCACCAGCATCAGGGCAAGGGCTCTGTAGAGTGGGAGAACTCGCACTATGTGAGTGTGTGTCTGCTAGGGCTGGGATGGGAAGGGTTGGGGGTCACAACAGCCTCCTCCCCCCGCAGAGGTTGGACCTGTGATTACTCTCCCTGGGAGCTGCTGCACATGGGCTTGGGCCCCAAGAAACAATGCAGAGAGCAAGGCATTTTCAATTTGATAGTTATCAACTGCATCAAAGTGGCCACCATACCCTGCCCTGTCCCATGTGTCTCGTGACCAAGCTTATATGTTTTCTGCCATCAGCTTTTCCCCCTTCATCATGACCCCCTTGCTTCTGTCTGGGTTCCTCAGGGTCATTTCCAGGAACTTATCATGGAGGCACTTGGGACATAGCCATGCCTTACCAGGCATATTAGATGTCTTTTGTGGTGTTGTGTTAGTTTCCTCCTCCAAGGCCTACAGGGAGTTCCCGTAGCCAAAGAGCTACTGCCACCCCGCACCCTGGCCCACTGTGTCCCTACTGCCACCCCGCACCCTGGCCCACTGTGTCCCTACTGCCACCTCGAACCCTGGCCCACTGTGTCCCTACTGCCCTGCTGTGTGTTTCAGGGTCCACGCTTCATGACTTCTGAATACAATTCCAAGTATATGAAGGAGACTCCAAGCCATCCAGGTAGGACCTCCCAACTTCGTCTTCCTTCTCCAACCCCTAGGGGAGACTCAAGGGGGCACTGGAGCTAGTACAGTTCTCAGAAGCCATCAGGGGACAAAGAAGGACAAACGTACAAGTGGCTTCAGGGAGCTGTGTCATGTCCCAGCACTGATTTCAGTGCTCTGGCCTGCTATTGTGGCATGTCACTAAGGCCTGACAGCAGCTCCTCCTGGCCTGTCAGTTCCCATTCTTCCTTCGCTTTCCTGTCCTAGCGCCTGAAGTCTGTCCCTCTCCTGCTGGGACAATGAGGCAGCCCCACTAAGTACAGAGAACTGTGCTTTTGCAGATCTCTTGCTCAAGAAGACAATTGGCGCCAAAGAAGAGAGTGGCTTCACTGAAGAGTCTACCAAGAATCCCATTGTCTTCCAGCCGCACTCACAGGCATTTCCTGGGGATCCTGTAAGTGTGGACTCAGGATCATTGAAATGCTCAAGGCTAGGGCTCTATAGTTACCTTTTAAACTTCTGACACAAAGCCTTCCAGTCAAATATGGAGTGAAAGAGTATGAGAGACCACCACTTTACAGATGAGAATACTGAGGTCCAAGTAGATGAAGGGGCAGGGCCGAGGTCACTCAGTGCTCAGATGGAAACCTTCCCTGCTGGCTGCCATTCAGGACCTTGGGGTTGGTCGTTCTACACAAACTCTACCTGTCCCTTAGTGTCTAGTCATACCTGTCTGTACAGAGCCCTTCTGCATGCTTGACACAGTGGGGGCTGGAGTCAGAGGGTGTGGGAGCCACTAAGGGCAAGGGAGGCTAGGCTGATTCCCCACTGTGCATTCCAGGTCCTCCACCCAGGACAGAGTGTCACCAAGTCACACTTCCTCCCTATAACTCACCCTCAGGTAAGCTCTGTGCTCCTGGGGGCGGGCAGGACCACTTGTGAGGACAGTTGCACCTGGGTTGGAATTGTGAAGGGGTGGTACCCACAACTGCTTTGCTCCCTTCAGGGAAATGAGTTTCTCCCTGCGCTGGCCAGAGGCTCTGATCGTGACACAGGATACAGCCGAGTGAATGAAAGGACCTTGAACCCTAGAGTGAGTGACAGGGGCCCAGCAGGGAAGAATGGGAACAGGCAGACTATCCGGAGAAGTCGAGGAAGGGCATCTCAGATGCTGTGTGAAGCTGGGGGCTGGGGCTGTGTACTTTGAAATGCAGAATGATTTGGCAGGGGTGAAATCAGCTCTGTCCACCCATCCTCCGTCCTATGACCTATGACCTATGACCTATGACCATAGCCAGCCACCCAGCCTCCCATCTTGTGGCTGTGTTCCCTACAGATGCCTGCTCCAAGCCCACAGCCTATCAGCATGAGCCACAGGTCCTACCAGCCTCCCCAGAGGATGCAACAGACAAATGTTGCCATGCTTGGCAGGGAGTCTGTGGGGAACAAGGTAAGAGCGCCACACCCATCCCTGCCCTAACTATGCTCCTAAGTCCTGACCGCCCCCCTTTCATCTTGTGCAGGAACCCACAGGGTTCACTATTAACAACCCCAGCTATGTCCGGAACACCTATGAACCTGACAAAGATCAACGGTACCTGACTACCTACAACCAAGGGTGAGGCTCCTTTCCTGGCTGAAAGCTGAGACCCATTTGACAGACTGCGAGTGAGGCAGAGCAAATAATGAGTCTATAGCCTCTGGAAGGAGAACTAAGACCCACACTGAACTCTCCCAGACACTGACCGTCAGCTGAGCACTGCGTGCCAGGACAGCGATGGGCTGTTATGAGGTCAGCTGCCCTGTGACAGGAACTCCAGATAACAGTGTAAGGCGCACAGCTCTGAGCTGCCCCCCTCCAGGATTGTCACATCCCAGGCCCATTAGTCACTAGTTAAAAAGCTGTCCCCAGGGTTACATTAAGTTTCATGGGGGCTCTTTGCTCAGAGGCAGGGTTAGCAACTCAAGGGCAGCTCTCACACCGACAGGCAGAGCAAGATGCTAGGGCAGGCTGGTGGGCTCAGGAAGGGTAAATGAACACAGGGGTCTGCAGCTAAGTTGCCTTAGGTACTGCATTGTTTGCATGCCAGGTAGGCTCAGTGTTCCCTCATAGGCAAGCTATGAGCCATGCCTGAGGCCTGGAGGAGGGCTTCCAGGGGGAGGCAGCCCAAGAGCCACCGGGGCAGCTTCTGAGACCAGGTCAGAAGGAACAACAAAAAGGAAGTGCAATAGTGCAATGTCTTTCCCTTTTTTTTTTTTTTTTTTTTTTTTTGAGATAGTTTTGCTGCCCAGACTGGCCTGGAGCTTGTGGCGATAGCCCCTTATGTCTTTGCCTTCTGAGCATTGGAATTACACATTTATTAGCCCATGGGAAGTGGTTATGGGGGGGGACAGAATCCTAAAGCTGGGAAATCCAGGCTTCCTGCCAGCACACCTCTTATCGATATACGCACACTGCCCCCCGATACCCGAGTACTCCAAGTTTCTCTGACTTGTCAGGCCTTCCTTCTCCTACTCCTGTCCTAGGGTACTTCCTGTTTTTTCAGGGTCCTGAGGGCAGATTTTAGCCTAGGCCCTGGTGGGCAAACCGTGTGGTCACATGGGCAGTATGGTTGGCGGAGAGGAGGAGCTGGGATAGGGTGGCATTGGAGTCTAGACAGCGGAATGTTCTGACTGAGGGCCAGCCAGCAGTAGAGGTGTGAGATAGAAGAGCCCTTGTGGCTTCTGGGCTAAACCCCTGGGCCTCAGCTTAGGGGCACAGTAACTGCTCTCCTTCCCACGAGGTGGGTAGGAAAGGGAGAGCACTTTGGGTGTTGGGAGACAAAGGTCTGTCCCTCTTTAGCTGACCACTCCCCTTCTGAAGCCCCAGTAGGCTTCCTCGGGCTCTAGTCTTTCTGCAAGTCCCTACTCTGTCCACACACCTGTCTCTATTAGCTGTCAGGGATTCCTGCCGGGTTTCAGGCATCCTGTTCTTTGCTGGAGAGTTCAAAGCCCGCAGGGGTTGTAATCATTGATTTCCAAATGGACCTATTGACATCTTGGCATTGCATCTCCATAAGCCAAGGGTCTTAAAACCCGGCCTAAGCTGGGTGTTGGTGGCGCACACCTTTAATCCCAGCACTTAGGAGGCAGAGGCAGGCGGATCTCTGTGAGTTTGAGGCCAGCTTGGTCTATAGAGCGAGTTCCAGTACAGGTTCCAAAACAATACAGAGAAACCCAGTCTCAGAAAACAAAACAACAACAACAAAAACAACCACACACACAAAAGCCTGGCCAAAGGCTCAGTTCTTTTGGTGCATGGAAGGGAATCAGAGGCTCAGGGGAGGCTGGTGGAGCAGGGCTCCTCCCTGGGTTCTGGCAGCGCCACAGGTGGGAACACCTCAGACCTTTGCTATCTCAACTTTGGAGTGAGGTAAGAGGCACTCAGCTGCAGGGATGGGGACAGGCTTCCTGAGTGAGAGTGTCCTTGGTGGACAAGGACTCAGGCATGACAGGCAGAGGAGACATGTGGGCAGAGGTGAGGGAACTGGAGAGCTCTGAAGCCCAAGACCTGTTGGCCGTGAAGGGTGAGACAGGCCTCAGGAAGAGGTAAGCGGTGGTCAAGGACCCTCGTACCACATTAGGTACTTCGAGAACATCCCCAAGGGGCTGGACCGCGAAGGCTGGACTCGAGGTGGCATCCAGCCCCAGAAAGCAGGAGGCTTCGCCCTCAACGAGCCAGTTACCCGCATGGACGCCACCCCCAACCCCACGGAGACGCTGCGGCACCTGCACCCCCATGTGGGAAGGTAGTATGCCACCTCAGTTCTGCCCTTGTCCCCTTTCCTCACTTGGTAGCCTCCTCCCTGGGCTCAGCCCTCTCCCCTGCCTCTGTTGTGTCTGTAAGGCCGTTTCCTCAGGCAGGCCGTTAGAATCTATGGCCTCTGGCCTGCTACCTGCCCAGATTCAGTCCGTTGGCTGTTTGGTGACTCCTTCCTCTGCATGTCTCCCGCCCTCCATGGTGTCAGGGCTGTGGAGGATGGATTTAAGGATGAATGAACTGTAGGCCTGCCCCTCCTGTGACTCCTACTCAGCTCTTCAGAACCTCCACTTGGACAGTAAAGGCTCCACTTGGCAGGCAGAGAATATCTGTGGTTTGGCTGTCCTTGTCTGGGCCTTGCAGGCTCTTGGGATCTCAGGGAGGGAGGCACAGGAGAGAGGCACAAACCTGGTCACCATCCTTCTATCGACTTCCCCTATTCCTGCAGAACCTTGACTTCAGTTGACCCCTTCTATCGAGACACGCCTCATAGCAATCGCTACACGGCTTCCAGCTGAGTCTTGAGGGGTAAGGGATAGGGTCCCCTCCTGCCCCCACTCCCTGGGGGGAAGGCGTCATTGGTCAGCTCCCTTCCCTGGGCTAAGTTAGGTTTTGAGGGATGGGGTCAGGATGTGTTCAGGACCACCCCAGGGTCCTCCTCAGACCTTATCTTTGTTCCTTCTACCCAGGTTTGCCGTGATGGGACAAGCTGCTTTCCCCATGCTCCCCAAGATCCCCAGTTACTTTTCTAAGGAAATAAAGGACACTGAATCTGCACAGTGTTGCAGTCCCTGTGGGGCAGGGTGGTGCTGGGGAAAGGTACTGAGCTAGGGTGTGTCTGGGTAGAGGTCAGGGGACACTCTGGAGATTTGGAGTCAGGGGACACACTGGAGCATCTGAGCCACAGTGGCTTCACAGACAAGATGCACCACTGTTTCCTGCCCTCGGCATATGCTGTCGAGGATAGCGATCAGTCAGGCCAGGACAGAGGTGGGATGCAGGGCAGGGGCAGGTGAGAGGCCACTTACTGAATTCCCTAGGTCTGGTTACCTCAATAAAAGGGGAGCGCATATTAAAGTAGGACTTTTGGGTCCCACTGATGGTCTCAGAAGACAGAAATCTATGGGGATAGGCCAGGAAGATGCCAGGGAGACGGAGGGGACTCTCCCGTCCGGCAGCCATTCACCACTCTTGTGTCCTTCTGCGCTTCTCAGTGGGAGTCCATGTTGCAGTTTTGCTGGCCCTGGAGCCCAGCTATACCCCGTGCAGTCCTGTGTAGCAGGCCCGGGGGCTGTCCACAGCCTGGAAGGGGCTCCATGTGGGCTGTGGGAGGCTCCAGCTGGTTCCAGGGTTGGAGGAGGGGAGTCAGGGACACACAGTCTCTGGGCTCTAAACCCAGCCAGACTCAGGGCCCAGTGACAGGCTCACAAGCTGTGCGTGGGGACTTGCTGCTCCATGGCCTACAACATTAGGGGTGAGTCACCAACCCGAGACAGGCCTGGGTCTCAACAGTGTCTTGTCATAATTTCATACTGGGGTGAGGGCATCCGTAATTACCCTTGTCCCACCCTGCCCAAAACACACACACACACACTCACACGCACTCACACACACATGCACACACATGTGCACACACACACACAGTCAGCACAAAAGCACACACAAGCAGTTAAAAAGGACACAGAGTCCTGAACACACCTATATACAAACACACAGGCACATTTGTGGCAACAAAATACAGCAGTTACACACTTGGGCATGGTGGCACATGTCTGAGGAGCACTAGTGAGGCAGAAACAAGAGGATCGGGAATTTAAGATCATCTTCAGCTACATGGGCCAGCCTGGACTACATGAGACCTTGTTTCAGGAAAACTTTTTTTTTTTGGGTTTTACGAGGCAGGTTTCTCTGTATTGTTTTGGAGGCTGTCGGTCCAGCCTGGCCTCGAACTCACAGAGATCCGCCTGCCTCTGCCTCCCGAGTGCTGGGATTAAAGGTGTGCGCCACCGCCACCCGGCGGGTCAGGAAAACTTAAAAAAAAAAGGCAATAACAAAAACATGAGCACACCTAAAAACACAAGAAGAACATGTACACAATACATGGATGTTCATGAGCACTTAAGATGCTCGAACATGCACATTTGAACACAGCGATGACCAAGGACATGGGAATGCAGACACAGGAGAATAGACATACAGGGGTGGGGAGACAGCTCAGTCAGCACATTGACTGTTGCACAAGCATGACGACGAGTTTGGATCCCAGACACCCACGGACAAAAGCTAGGCGCAGTGGCATGTGTCTCCAAAAGCTAGGCGCAGTGGCATGTGTCTCTGGTCCCAGTGCTGGGCGGGTAGACACAGAAGATTCCTGGAGCTTCTGGAGACAGCCTGGTCAGTCCATGAGCTTTGGGTTTGATGAGAGACTCTGCCTTAAAAAATAAGTTGAGAGACAACGGAGGAAGACATTCAAGGTGAAACTCTACCCCTCCCTCAAGCATAAACGCACATGCAAACACTCACACATACATCACACACACACAAATGGGTGTGCATATAACAACCTGCATGGCACACACACACACACACACACACATACACACACACTCACACACACACACTACATTCACCACCCCCACTTCACTTCTTGAATCTGTTTCCCATGAGTCTCTCTACAGCTCATGTTTCCTGCTTGTTCTGTTTCTCCACCTGACCCAACAGGGACATGGTGTCTGCGTCAGAGACACCGGAGTCTGATAACACCCTGTCTCCATTTCTTCTCTTTATTCTGTACCCTGCATGCCCAGTTTCCATGACATGTGAGGTGAGGCACCCAATAATGACTTGAGCAGGCATGAAGAAATACTGTGTGCTCCCTGAATCTGTTTCTACCTTCAGCACAGGTACCACCTGCTTCCAGGTAGACAGTTCATGGGTCCTTGTTTGGGTCCTCTGCCCCAGCCCAAGGAACTCTGTGAGGACAAGGCAGCCTAAGGTCCTGGGGCAGAAAGGATGTCTAGAAAGGGTCAAGGCGGGGCCATGGTGGTGGTTGTAGGCCTGAGTTGTCTCAGGCCACATAGCCATAAGGGATGTGAGTAAGGCCTGCTGGTAAGGGGTGGAGTTGGGATCCCTCAGTGGCAACTATAGCCTGGTAGGGTGACTCATCCCAAGTCAAGCTTGCTTCCTTAGAAATATCTGCAATGGGCCTACAGGGAGCTGAGGTATAGGAAGACAGTGGGGGATGGGCTGAGCCTGGGCCATGGCTAGGGGCCTTAGAAATGGGCACCCTGAAGCCGGGCGTTGGTGGCACATGCCTTTAATCCCAGCACTTGGGAGGCAGAGGCAGGAGGATCTTTGTGAGTTCGAGGCCAGCCTGGTCTACAAGAGCGAGTTCCAGGACAGCCTCCAAAGCCACAGAGAAACCCTGTCTTGAAAAACAAACAAAAAAAAAAAAAAAGAAGAAGAAAGATAGAAAGGAAGGAAGGAAGGAAGGAAGGAAGGAAGAAATGGGCACCCTGGAGAAGGCAGGCCCCTCTGGTCTGAAGACCTTGCTCATGGCTCTCCATATTTACCTCCTGGCCAAATAAGACTCAGCAGGGGCACAAACAACATCTGTCTTGTTAGTAGCTGACATACCAGAGCCCAGCACGGTGCTGTCCAGAATGTTTGGAAGAACATGGTAAATACAGGTGGGTGGGTGGGTGGGTGGGTGGGTGGGTGGGTGGGTGGGATTACGCTGTTTGCCTGTGAAGTACCAGCTGTGGTTTCTTGGTGTCACCTGCCCTGTCAACAATAGGATGTTGGTCAGCAGGCCCCTTGCACCTGTGCAGCAGACAGCTCAGGCTCTGCCGTGCTACCTGCCTAGCCACCAGGCTGTGACCCTCAGGACATCTGTTGTGCTCTTTTTGATTGCCCTCTCTGACCCTAGCAGCTTTCCTGTCGGGGTGAAGGGGCCCTACATTCCAACCTGGCAGGTGAGCAGTCAGTCTGTCTAACCTGGCAGGGAGGCTGTCCCTCAGCAGGGCAGGGCCCCACCTGTCCCCAGAGTCACACTGTGGCAGACCTGTGTGGCAGCTGCCTACTGTATCTTCCAGAATGCTTGCTTCCCCATGCTACAGATACCTTAGAAAAGGTTCTAGGGCTGCCACGCTCGTGATTAACCTTTATTAAGCTCCCACGGCTTGCCAGGTGCTGAGAATATTCCGTGGGCCTTCCCTTCTGCAGCTAGAGCACAGAGTGTCTCCCTGTGGGGGCATGCTGAGGACACATGTAGGCAGGGCGGTGACGGCATTGGGGTGGGGGCACAGTGTAGGGCAGAGAGGGAATGAAGCTGGGTTGGGCTGTACCTCTGGCGCACAGGGACGTGTGTGAGGCTGCTGCCTGTCACAGCAGCATGACAACTGATGTTGGCAGGGCCCATCTGGCCTGGAGCACGTGATAACACAGAACCAGCAGCCCATGGGCTCAGCAGCTGGCCAGCTGGGAAAACAGGGCTCCCAGGAGAGTGAAGGGGGTGTTGCTCCAAGGCATCTGTCTGTGGGAACTGGAGGCTCTGGGCTGGTTGAGGGATGAGGCTAGTGGGCATGATACACACAGGCAGATGGAGCACATGAAACTTCTCCGATTTCCTCTCTGACCATCTGGAGAGCCACCCATTCCCCAGGAACTGTTCCCCAAACAACCACACAGGCAGAAGGGAGGCATGGGACCAGGGGCCGCCCACCCAGGGTTTTTCTTGAAGGGTCAGGGCCCTGAGTAGTTCTGGCTTCCTCCAGGCACTGCTCCAAACAGATCTGCCAAGAAAAGTCTTTGAGGAACACATGTCCTCCCTCAACGCCCAAAGACCTTTGGAATAACCAGGTCAACCTGAGCCAGAGAGAAGAAGCCACCTGCCCAAAGTCTTGTGACTTGGGAGTACATGCAGTCTCTGGCCTTTCTTATCAGGTCACTTAGCTGGGGGCCTGGGATGGGCTGGAGCCTAGAAGCTTCTTATTTGCAGTCAGTGACAGTAAGGGCTTCATTTGTTTTTGTGTTAAATGGAGAGGGTGTGGGTGTATGTGTTAGAATGTGTAAGGTGCTTGTGTGTGTTTGGGTGAAGTCCTAGGTAAACAGCCAAGTCAGAGAGGCAACTGCCCATGTGACCCAGGGTCGGATGATGTTGAGCTGTTTTCAGTGAAGGTGCTATGAGCTCCAGTGTCCAGTGACAGGGTAGGACCCTAGGCACACAATCTTACAACAGTCACCTCCTTCCTCCGGGCCCTGGCACCCTAGGCAGAAGGCTCACACTGCCAACCCACAGGAACAGCATCTGGTGGTGGGGACTCCTGGGTCACATGGGAGAAGGTGGGTGGAGGTGGGGATGGGGGGAGGTAGCTCATGTGACTCCCAGAGTGATAGCAATCTGGGTCTCAGAGCTCCTTGAAAGAAACAGAAACCAATTTGATGACCTTATTTTATATTTGACAATATACATTACTCATTTATTTTGTGTGGGTAGGGGAGGTGAGTACAAATGTGCCATAGCTCTCTTAGGCCAGAGGACAGCTTGAAGGAGTTGATTCTCTCCATCATTTGGATCCAGCTGGGGTCGTCAGGCTTGGCAGCAGGCAAATTTACCCTCTGAACGGCCTGCTGACGTGGTGTCCTATTTTATTTTATTATTTTGGGAGTCAGAATCCCACTTTGTAGCTCAGGATAGTGTCAATCCTATAACAACCTTTAAAAAATTATTTTTTTTAGTTTTATGTGCATTGGTGTTTTTCCTATATGTATGTCTGGGTGAGGTTATTGGATTCCCTGGAACTGGAGTTACAGTTGTGAGCTACCATGTGAGTGTTGTGGATTGAACCCAGGTCCTCTGGAAGAATAGCCAGCAATCTTAACCACTGAACCATCTGTCCATTTCCTCTGATATCCTTTGGCCTATGACATCCTATGACAATCTTTTGGATTCAATCTACCAAGTGCTGGGATTACAGACAGCCGTGACACTCCAAATGCAGGACACTCTGAATGTACAAACCGTTCCCTCCCCACCATATAACAAAAAACATAATGACAGCATTTTAAGGGTTTTGAACTCTCACACAATCCTCAAGTGGATGTGAGGACAAGGCTTAGAGGCACACAGTTATCTGCTATGGTCCTGAGTGCCCCCACTGCTCTGGATAGATCCCCAGCTGCTGGTCCCCTTCATCAGGCAGAATCCTGCTTGGCTGTTCTCCACTGCTCTGGATAGATCCCCAGCTGCTGGTCCCCTTCATCAGGCAGAATCCTGCTTGGCTGTTCTCCACTGCTCTGGATAGATCCCCAGCTGCTGGTCCCCTTCATCAGGCAGAATCCTGCTTGGCTGTTCTCCACTGCTCTGGATAGATCCCCAGCTGCTGGTCCCCTTCATCAGGCAGAATCCTGCTTGGCTGTTCCCCACTGCTCTGGATAGATCCCCAGCTGCTGGTCCCCTTCATCAGGCAGAATCCTGCTTGGCTGTTCTCCACTGCTCTGGATAGATCCCCAGCTGCTGGTCCCCTTCATCAGGCAGAATCCTGCTTGGCTGTTCTCCACTGCTCTGGATAGATCCCCAGCTGCTGGTCCCCTTCATCAGGCAGAATCCTGCTTGGCTGTTCTCCACTCTGCTTCAAAATCTGTGGTGCTTACTGGGGAGACTCCTGGGACACGTAGGTAGCATACATGTGCTCAGCTTAGTGTCTTAGCTAGCTGTGTATTGCTGTGATAAAACTCCATGACTAAATTCAATTTGGAGAGGGAAGGGTTTATTTCTTCTTACAGCTTATAGTCCATCATCCAGTGAAGTCAGGGAAGGAACTCAAAACAGGGATCTGGAGGCAGGAATTGAAGCAGGGCCAGCAGAGGAGTGCTCCTTGCTGGCTTGTTCCCCATGGTGTGCTGAACCTGCTTTCTCACAGCACCCAGAACAAATAGCCTAGGGATGGCACCACTCGCAGTGAGCTGGGAGTCTACATCTTGTTATGTAACTGAGGATGTAGCTCAGTTGATAGAGTTCTTGCCTAGCATACACAAGTCCTGGGTTTCATCCCCAGAACCACTTAAAACTTGGTAGAAGCAGCACATGCCTATGATCCCAGCATTTGGAAGATGGCCCCAGAAGGATCAGCAGTTCAGGGCCATCCCACATACTGAGTTCAAGGCCAGCCTGGGCTATAGTACATGAAACAGTGTCTCAAGGGAGAGAAGGGGGAGATAGATAGATAGATAGATAGATAGATAGATAGATAGATAGATGTGTATGTGTGCATGTGTGCTCACTTGTGTCTTGGTCTTTTAGTAGTTAGACTTAATAAAGATATTAGTCTAGTTATTCCCAGTCTCAATTTCCAGTGAATGAATCTGTCCTTAAAGTCTCAAATCTAAGCAGGTCTGGACTTCTGTCTTCCTTGTCATTTCCTTCTCCCTGGGGAGTGGACTGCCTTCCACACAGCTTGTAAGCAGGAGAGACATACCTATTCACATGGTTTTGTTTTGACTTTTAAAAAGCCTTTTCAATGGCGCATGGTGGTATGGTATGTGCCTTTAATCTCAGCGTTTGGGAGGCAGAGATAGGAAGATGTCTGAGATCAGCCTATTAGACATAGCAAGTTCCAGGCAAGCCAGGGCTTCATAGTGAGGTTCTGTCTCAAAAACAAAAAATAAAGAAATAAAGAAAATGTTAATATTGGAGCTGAATTGCAGATGACTCAGACTGGTTTCTCAGGACCCACATAGCAGCTCACAAACACCTGTAACTCCAGTTCCAGGGGGATCTAATACCCTCTCTGACCTCCTCATGGACGAGGCAAGCTGGTAGTGTACACACACACATGCGTGCACGCACACACACACACACACACACAGGCAAAACACTCTTACACAAAATCTTTATAAAAATTACTAGTGTATATATGTGTATCTTCATGGTGTGTGAGTGTGTGTGTGTGTGTGTGTGAGTGTGTGTGTGTGTGGTGTGTATCACAGCATTTGGAGGTCAGAGAGCAACGTTGTAGAGTCAGCTTTCTACCTTAGTAGTAATGGGATCAGCCTCAGGTAGTCAGGCAAGCAAGATGAGCTCTTTTTTTTTTTTTTAATCCACTAAGTAATCTCCTTGGCCCAGTTTGGGCTTTCTTGAGACAGGGTTTCACGTGTATCAGGTTAGTCTCAAACTTGCTATGTCATTGAAGCTGGCCTTAACTCCTGCCCCTTCTGCCATCACTTCTCAACGGATGGGATGGCAGGTGAGTGCCACCAGGTCTGTTATCTCTGTGTCATTCATCACGATCCATCCTCTTCCAACTGCCCATACGACCTGGCCCATGATTCTTTAGGGTCGCAGAACTGCCCCTGCAGCTGGCTTATGACCTCTACTGTTCAGCCCCTTTGAGCCTGACACCCTGAGCATTGACACACCTATACCCATCTTGGAGCTTCAGAAACATCTGCTCGAACCTGGTGAGGAAGGAGTCAGAGGAGAACTAGCTGACCTCTGCCTCTGCTCCAAGGCTTCTGCGACAGGCAGAAGCTGGCCACATTCTCAGGCCTCAGGGCTGGTGCCTCATGTGCTGGTGGCCCCATACAGATGGGGCTTCTTTCCTATCCCCCTAGGCCTCTCTCCCTGGCACCTGTGAGGTTCCTTTCCTTCTCTCTCACCTGCAGGTCCAGCCTGGATGTTCTTTTGGGTAGAATCTTGGCTTCTGTAATTATGCATGCTGTCCCTCTCCAGAGCTTATAGACATCAGCTGTCTGCTCTTCAATTTCAAAGGCAGGCTTTTGGACCTACAAAGATTCTTTTTCTCATTCAAACCCTGGCTATTATAAGAGTCTAGTCTCAGCTCTGGATTTCAAAGCCTCTTTTGCAACTCTGAGCCTAGGATTTGCCTCTTTGTTCTGGTTCCCCTGGAGAGTAGCAGGCTGGGAAGCCAGCTCCGCTTATGAATGGAGGGAAAGGATGGAGGATAGATAGTGTCTTCTGAAGAACCTGGCTTTGCTTGACCAGCCACCCTGCCCTGAGCTTCATGGAGATTCCCCAAGGCAGAGTGGTTCTGTCCCTTGTGGACTGGAGAGGGAGGGAGAAGGAGACCACACTTTAGAGAGTGCCAAAAATTAGGTTGGTAGATATCTTAACAGGTAAGAGCACTTCCTGGCCAAGCATGAGATCCTGAGAATTGCTGAGAATTAGGGGCTGGGGAGATAGCTCAGTGGTTAAACACTTGCCTCACAAGCATGGGGCCCAGAGTTTGGATCCTCAGAATTTAGATAAATGATGGGTGGGTCTGGTAGCCCCATCCTCCCATAATTCCAGCCTCAGGAGGCAGAAACACTGAGGAAGCCCTGGGCTTGATTGAGAGACCTTGTCTCATTGAATGAAGAGGAAGCTCTGGGCTTGATTGAGAGACCTTGTCTCGTTGAATGAAGAGGAAGAGTAAACAAGGATAATTCCTAACATCAACTGTGATCATCTGTACTCATGCATACTCGAAGGAACAAACACTACCCACATGTGTGCCTTTATACACACATGTATCCACATACAGAGAGAGGGGTGAGGGACACAGAGAGCGAGGGAGGGAGGGAGGAGAGAGGGGTGAGGGAGAGAGGGGAGAAGGGGGAGAGGGAGAGAGAGAGGAGAGAGACACACAGGGAGAGGGAGAGGAAGGGAATGAGAAAGGGAGGGAGAGAGAAGGGGTGAAGGAGAGAGAGGGAGGGAGAGACAGAGAGAGGGGGTGAGGGATGGAAAGATGGAGGGGGGAACCAGAATCTACATAAAAAAGTGGGCATGAATCCGTGTAGCTGTAACTCCAGAGCTGGGGTAAGGTGAGGGATGGAGACAGGGTCACTGGGGTTTGCTGACCAATAGCCTAGCCCCAGGCTCAGTGACAACCCTGTCTCAAAGGAGTAAGGGAGAAAGTGTTAGAGTAGGGCAGTCAAGTTCTCTCTGGCCTTTGTGCTTAGATGTGTGTACCTGACACACACATTGCATGAAAGTGTTATTTACTTATGAACAAGTTTTCTATCTTAGTTTTTCAGCCCTTATTGTTTAAATTTGGTGTGTGTGCTTGTTCATGTATTCATGTGTGTGCAGATACACAGCATGTGTATGTGTGTGTGTGTGTGGTTTTGGAGGTCAAAAGACAACTTGAGTATTGTTCCTCAGAGGCTGTCCACCTTGTTTTTTGAGACAGGGTCTCTCACTTGCTTGGAACTTGTTGATTAGGCCTGGCTGGCCCGTGTGCCCTGGGGATCCATCTTCATCTGCCTCTCCAGTGCTGGAGTTTCAAGCACATGTCACCACATAGCTTTTTACATGAGCTCTGGGAATCAGATTCATGTCTCCATGGTTTTGAGGCAAATACATCAGCAACTAATGCCTTTCTGGTTTTGAGACATGGCAAGTGCCTCCCCCCACCCTACACTCAGTTCAGGCTTGTTCTCCAGGTGTAAGGAAGGATTGGGATTCAGAGAGAATGAGGAGCTCAAGGGAACAGGTGATCCCATGAGAGCATGAAACAGAGGCTGCTACTCTCCTAGAGCTCACACCCTGAACAGCCTTCAATCCGACAACCCACGACAGGGTCACCTGGTCAGGAACCACTAGGATCCACCATGATAGGCTGGGTCTGCCACCTCTGTTGCTGGGGCTCTGTTGTCCCAGGAGAGAGGAGGGGTGGAAGGTGTAAGCAGGTGACCATGCACTAGGATTCTGTGTGGTCCAAAAGCCACATCTGGGCTTGTGCTTCACTGGGCTGGAGGACAGGCATGGCGGAGACTGACCCAGCCCTGTGAGCTCCATTCCATTATGCACCTAGGACTCAAGACTGCTTGGAATTTGCTATCAGGAAACCCTAAACCTGGGTCCTCTGGACTTGGGGGCCTCTTTGTTCTCTTGAATCTGCTTTGGAATTCTGAGAGTTGTTCTCTCAGTTGCAGGATCGCTCCATCCTCAGTTAAGCAAACACGCTGAGTCCTCATGCTGTGACAGGGAGTGGGGTGTTTGTTTCTCTGTCACATTCGTCCTCTCTACCTACAGCAGAAGCATCAATTTGGGCACTCCTGGAAGTCTTGTTTTCAGGCTGAGGACAAGTGTTTGGGCACACTGGACGGTTTCTTTGATGTCTGTCAGCCAACTGAGTCAATGACCCAAGATATGAAAACTTTTGGCTTCCGATAAGACGGACCTGCACCTCAGCTTTATCCCTTCCCAGCTGTGTGACCTTGCTCAAGCCTCTCTGAATCTGTTTCCTCATCTGTAGAGTGGGAGGATGGATCGGCAGTGAAGGGGAAATTAGACAGCCCGTAGGTGCTCAGTAGATGACAACGTTCATTACCGTGTGGGAGAGAAGCAAGATGAGAGGGGGGTGCCGTGCAGGCGTCTTCCTGCAGCTGTTGTTCAAAAGCATGATCCCTGCTCTCCGTCTCTCAGTGACCTGGTATTCAAAGTCAATACCAAAAAGCAGCTGCTGCCTCCTTCCTTCTCTCTCTGCCTCACCTGCAGCCACGCCCTGGTTGCTCCAAGGCCCCCAAAAGCTCTTGGGCTGCTCTGCAAATCCCGGACCCACTTTCACCCCAATGAGCACCTTCAGGATGCACCCCTGGGCGCATCTTCCTGCCTTCACTCCTCTTGTTCTAGCTCAACGCTACTCTCTCACAGTAGCCCGCCTGGGCCACTCATGTGTCAGTGGCCTCTCTCCTCTTTTCTCCCCCCTCCTCAGTCCCTGCTTCATTTCTTCCACAACCTGACCATCACTCAGCTCCTTTTTGGTTGACTGTCTCCACTGGCAGAATCCTGTTCTCAGAGTACAGACTTGGACCTTGGTGTGTGCCCAGGCCTAGAAGCAGGTATTTGATGTTTTTGAATGAATACTTTAAAGACTAAGGGGATTAAGTTCTGGCTGGTGCAGGTAAGGAGACAGCCCTGTGGCATGAAGAAGCCATCACTTTCCTTTTTCCAAATGAGAGAATTAGAGTAGATCTCCAGGAGACCATGAACCCATGGGAACTGAAGATATCAGTGTGTGAGTCCCTTCTGCAGAGTTTTTGGAAGCCAGGGTCTCTAGCTTCTTGCAGACATTAAGAGCACACCCCCCATGAGGCAATGAGCCCTCTCCTTGCGCTGACATTTCCTGGTTGGGTCTAATAAACTGGAGTCTTTGCTTTCTAAGAACCTCCAGTGATGTGACATTTTGTGACTGTTCAACTCTCAGCAAGCAGTCAGTGGCCCTGGCTCAGGGTAGGGAGGGAGCGCTCAGGAGGAGCCTAGGCAGGGGCAGCAGGGGACACAGAAGGGGAGACAAAAAGCCCCCTTCTGTATGGTTTGTCAGAGTTTTCGTTCTTTTATTTAAAAGAAAACATTTACAACAGGCATAAAAAAGTGAACAGTCGTGAATGCTGGAGACTAGGTACAGAGACGTTTATCACTGAGAGCACTGAGTTTTTGTATTCAAAGGAATCTTCACATAGAGTTTGGGGGGGTAAGATTATTATAGCTGGTAGCTGGCAATAGAGAGTCCATTTTGAAGGCCTGGGGACTTGTCCTGTGGGTATTTTTGCAGTGTGTGTGTGTGTGTGTGTGTGTGTGTGTGTGTGTGTGTGTACAGAGGGCAACAGCTGAGTCTGGGTTGGAAGCTAGAGCTGCCAGAGCCCTGGCTCCTCCTAGCAGGTCTGTTTCCTGCTCTCCTGGGGAGTGGGGAAAAGCTGAGAGGCCCCACGCTGGGGTTGAAGCTAATTCATTAGTGACACCTCAACAGGGACCAGGCTCCTGCAGCGCCAGTGTGACTCATTGAGATGATTGCTTTGCTGCCAATCTGCGTGGGCCCTGAACTCAGCGGCACATTTTACCTTTGCCCACTGAGAAGGGCCTGGTGGGAGGTAAAGAAACAGTATCTACCCAGAGCAAGAAAACGACCTAGAGGAAGCATTGGGCTGGCCTCCTTGCTCCTAACCCCAGGAGCATACCTGCCTGGTACCGAAGCGGAGGCACTCATAGGGCTTCTGGGACCCCACGGAGTCCAGGCGGGCTGCCTGGCGCTGCAGTGCCAGCCTGAGCATGTGGTGAGGGTAGGCTGGCAGGGTTCCCTCCTCCACATCGAATGTCCCTTGGTAAAGATGCTGAGGGGATGTGGGGGGTTGGGAGGTATTTATGCCTGGCTGGGATTGGCCTGGATTCCTGGCGTGTGAGTGCCCACCTCCTCTGAGAAATCCTCTCATGTAGGAGAAAGGGGAGTGTTGGGCTGGGACATAACGTGGTCTGGGAACCTGAGGAGCTAGAACCTTGTCTAGCTGGGCCTGAGAATCTATCCATCTGGGGTCTGATGTCTGGACTTGGTTTTTTCTAAACATGGATCCCTTACCTTGGCTGGGGTCCCCACATAATTTTATTAGTTTCCCCCGGGATGGAGGTACATGGCTGTTTCCTAGTAACAGCCTGCCACTTTCCGTGTTTCCCATTATCTGCTCACCCCCAAGAGGCCCCTTGCTTGAAGACCACTACTGTTGCTCTGCCCTCTGGTCCTTTAGCTAACAAACATCTATTAAGGCTCAGAGAAGGAGAGGCCCAGGAATGAAAAAGGATTTGCTGGATGGCTTCATTCCTAGGAAATTCAATAGCAAGACAAGTTGACCCATGATGATAGAAGTCATGACCCAAGTTGCCTCTGGGATGTGGAAGAGCCATGAGGGACACGAGGACTGCGGATGTAGGTCAGTTAGTGGGGCGCTTCGCCTAACATGCTCAAGGCACATAATCAGAACACAGTGGTGCACATCTGTAATCCAGCATTAGGGAGGTGGGAGGACCAGAAATTTGGCTAGCCTGAAGTATGTGAAACTCACAAAGGAACAAAAGCTTAAACAAACAAACAAAAAGCCCGTGATGGCACAGGCACATACATTAGTCAAAATACACTCAGTGGCACTGAGGGACACTCGCAGTCCTTCCTTCTTTATGTCATTACCTTTTATTTTTCAGGTAGATTCTTACTATGCTGCTCAGTCTGGTTAACACACCTGGGGTGAGCGGTGTGAGTCACTCTACCTCCTTTTATTGCCTCCATCTGAGACAAGGGCTATTAGACTTACATCACTATATACCTTAGGCTGGTTTTGAACTTGCAGAAATCCTCCAGTTTCTGCTCTGAATGTTGTGGGATTCCAGGTCTGAGCCACCACACCTGGGTTCTTGCCGCATTGTTGCTCAGGATGGCTGACCAGCTAGGATCATAGAGGTGAATCTGTTTCTTACTTTCTTCCACTGTCTTAATGTTAAAACTGTCATGGCAGTAGGGATGGTTTGGAAGACGCTAAGGTCTGTCCCCATAGCCAGGTCAGAGAGGGCAGGGAGGAGGTGTGAGGTCTGCTGACCGAGTTCCCAGGGTGCAATCTCTCCTGGCTGCACAACCCTCCAGCACGTTTGCCTAATCCCTGGAGGCTGCTTTCCTCCTGGTTTCTATGGTTTTAATACTTCCTTTCTCCTAGTTTTTGCATTGTGAGCCAGAAACTCTGTTGAGGAAAAATTCACTGGCGGGGTGGGGTAGAATGATGTGTTTTCTTTTACTGGGAGTTATACGGTTAGGACTTGGGGCTCTTGAGTCACACTGGCTTCAAATGCCATTTTTTTTAAGTCAACAGGCTTAACTCCAATCTCTTTGAGCTTAACTCAGTGCGTCTATCTTTAAAATACGGGTAGTAGCTTTTAGCAAAGTGCCTGGCACCGGGAGCCTTGACAGAGTGGGAGGGGAGGAGGCAGGTCAAAAGGCTGTTGGGGACAGCAGCCCAGTGACAGAACTAAGGTGATTATCGTTGTTGGCACTCAAAGGTCACTTGTTCCAGTCCTTCGCCCAGCACAGCCACACACAGACCTTGGGTACCCTCGGAGGGGCACGCATAGGTGCGTGAGAACACCAGCAAAGGGCGGAACCCAGCGTGGGCGGAGTCAAGCATAGTCCCGCAAATCCTTAGATCTAAAAAAGGCCAGAACATTACATTGTTCCTAGTTAGTCTAAAATAATCTTGAAGTGACCCCCACCTCCACTGGGCGACTATTCACACGCCACTAGACGCGAAGGAAAAGGCAAGTGACCTCGCCTTCAGGTCCTCTTCCAGTGTCCACACTCCTCCATTTCTTCAGTCCCAGGTTTCTTCCTCCTGGGCCCATCCGCCTCGAGGCGCACACAGCTACCCGTTGACGCTGTTGCAGACAGCGTCGGACGTCGGGGCTCAGCGCTAGCCCCGTGCTAGATTTGCGCTCAGCGGCAGCCTCGGCTCGCGCTAGCTCCGGGAAGGGTTAGCTAGCCAGGGACCCGCTTTAGCTTCGGGACCCCACTCTCCCCGGCCGCCTTGGCCCCGCCCCACCCCGCCCTCCCTCTGCCTCATTGGCAGCCGCAAGCGCGTCGGGGGTTGCCAAGGCGACGGGTCGCTAAGCTGCGAGTCAGCTCGAACTCGAGCCAGTCGGCCTCCGGCGGAGGCAGCGGGGGAGGCCAGAGGGCGGGCGGCCGAACGCGGTGCCGGGCGGCGGGGCCCAGGCGGGCGCCTCCTCCCGGCACGGCCCCCCTCCCGGCACACAGGCAGGCCGGGGCGGGGGGCCCCCGAGGCCGGAGCGGCCCGGGCCCCGTCGGGGCGGCCAGGGCGGGGCGATGCCGGGTGGTGGCAGCGCCGGCCCGGGCTGGGGCCCGTGACCATGGGTATCGCGGAGTCCACGCCGGACGAGCTGCCGTCGGACGCCGAGGAGCAGCTGCGCAGCGGCGAGCAGCAGCTGGAGCTGAGCGGGCGGCGGCTGCGGCGGCTGCCCAGCGCCGTGTGCGCTCTGAGCCGCCTGCAGAAGCTGTATGTGAGCGGCACCGGGCTGCGCGAGCTGCCCGAGGAGATCGAGGAGCTGCGCGAGCTGCGCATCCTGGCGCTCGACTTCAACAAGCTGGAGCGCCTGCCCGACGGCCTGTGTCGCCTGCCGCGCCTCACGCGGCTCTACCTGGGCGGCAACCGGCTGCTGGCGCTGCCACCCGACTTTGCGCAGCTGCAGAGCCTGCGCTGCCTCTGGATCGAAGGCAACTTCCTGCGGCGCTTCCCGCGGCCGCTGCTGCGCCTGGTGGCGCTGCAATCGCTGCAGATGGGCGATAACCGGCTGCGCGCGCTGCCCGCGGAGCTGCCGCGCATGACGGGCTTGCGTGGCCTCTGGCTCTACGGCAATCGCTTCGAAGAGTTCCCGCCCGCGCTGCTGCGCATGGGCCGGCTGCACATCCTCGACCTAGACCGCAACCGCCTGGGCGGCTTCCCTGACCTGCACCCGCTGCGCGCGCTACGAGTTTTCTCCTACGACCACAACCCGGTCACTGGCCCCCCGCGCGTGGCGGACACCGTTTTCTTAGTTGGGGAGGGCGCCGTCGAGCGCATGGCTGAGCGCGACGAGCCCATTCCGCGGCCGCCACCCCGGCGTCCAGTCCGGGCTTTTGAGGATGAGGAGGAAGAAGACCTGCTCATAGGAGGCACAGGACCCAGGGCCCTGGGGTCCGCCAGGGACAGCCTCCGAGCCTTGGAAGCCCCTCCAGGATTGGGCACCTGAGCCTCTGCCTTGAGTGATGGGCTTGGCCACTCTGGAAGGAGGGTCTCTAGGAGGCTGCGGCTGTCTGGTTATGGGGTGCCGCTGCGCCGCTTATTGGGGCGGTGAAGGAGCGGCATTGAGAGAGCAGCCTGGCACAGGCAGGCCTGAGGCTATCTTCCGATAGTCCTGGGTAGTAAGAAAGACTCCCTGGGCAGACCTGTGGGCAGTTTTCAGACCAAGAAGTCTGGGATAGAGCCACTGATGGTACAACAGATGAGCCGGTTCTCACCTGGAACCAGGGTCACCACTATCCATAGAATCATCCCCACTCTGACACTGGATGCCCAGGGTGCCTATTGCTTTCATCTGGAGTTTGGATTTCCTAGGCCTACCCTAGCTGTTGCTGGAGCCATTACCTCTGGGGTGGGTTGTATGGAGGCAAAACTTCCCCTCGTGTGTGTGTGTGGGGGGGGTCGTATGGCCAGTGTTAGGGCATAGGGACTCTGTCCAGAAGCAGGACACAGATTGGGGCCTAACACCTTAGTTTCCCTTAGCTCTCCACCAGGTCCCCCGATATCTGTATGGAGCGCAGAAAACAGGGTCTCCACCCCACCTTTCCTTCTGGTCCCTTCTCCCAGCATATGTGGAAAGATTGCTGAGCAAAGAGATCTTCCCTGTCCTACAGCCTGTGTCCTCAGTTGTCAAGTTAGAAAAGAAGCCGCTGGGCCCGTAGGGCCTCTGCCCGGGGAGCGAGCGAGCGAGGGGCTCTGCCTTCTAGGAGACTGCTCAGGGCCTCCTACGGCTTGCACTCTCCATTTCCTTACATGGGCACAGCCAGGGTGGCTGGCACAGCATGGGGCCCCGGACGGGCACCATGTGCCTCTACTCCGTCACCAGGGACAGCCTCTGAGGGGGTGAGGAGACAGGCTCTGCAGTTCCCAGGGCCAGATCCAAGCAATAACAGGAGGAAGGGGTCAGAGGACACTCAGGGACACTGTCAGGGGCTGGAGCCCCAGAAGGTAGTGTTTTCTTTAGGAAGAAAAAAAACTGGTTGTAAACATAAATTATATTTCTTGGAGGAAGAATGTGTGTTTCCCACGTGCCTATTTATTTATAAGCCCAGGAGCACCAAGTTCCACCGCTGCGGTTACACCTCCCCCACCCTTGTGCCCCGACTCTGTGTCAGAATGACCCTGGCCAACTGCTGTGTCCTTCCTGTCTGGGGAGCAAGTGCGGGCTGCAGAAATGGCATTGGCTCCCCGAGGCTGGTCACCTGGCCCCTTAGGGTGTCTTCTTCCCCACCCTGGCTTACCCTGCCCTCGGTTGTGCTGTGGGGTCGTCTGGTGCTTAGTTCTCGGGTCCAGGCTCTGCTGCTCCCCCCAGCTGGGCTGGCCTTCCCCTACTGTTTCACGGCTCCCGGCCCCTCCCTCCCACTCCCTGACTGCACTTGCTCCCATCCCCTTTGCCTTTCTGAGTCAGGGCTCCCTCAGTTTTGGCCGCTATCACCATGGCAACGAGGGCTGATGTCATATGAGGCCAAAAGGTCAGGCTCAGCCCAGTAGCTGGGCTCTGGGTAAGGAGACGCTGGGCATGGATCTGGAGTGCGAAGAGACTGGAAAGAGGGAGGAGGCAGGGCACTTGGAAGCGGCCTCTTCCACAAGGAGCAAGGCCAGCTCGGGACACAGCTGTCGGCTTTGTCTTTGCTGAGCTGCCATGGGGTCCTGGGCCTTCTTGGGGTCTGGGAACTTGGGAGAAAGGGTATGGGAGGTGGGGTGGTCAGATGGTTTGGGTCACCAGGGACTGACCTCTTGACCCAGAACTTGCCAGGTCCAGGGAAATCCCCTGTGGACCAGGTCTGGCCCCCTCTTAGTTCTGCTATTGGCTGTGTGATCTTGGTCCCCTGGGCCTGGGTTTCTCCATCTGTAGCTGAGGAGTTGGTCTGATGCTCCTGCCCAAGACTCCACTCACTGCTTACCCCCACCCTTTCGTTGTCCAGCCCCAGCCATCCTGAGGTGTTCAGGTCCCTCCCCTGCCCCCTTTCCACCTTGGCACCATTACCTATGGCTGTTTACCAACCAACTGGAGCTACTGAGGCTGTCTGCGGCAGATCCAGTTTCTTGTGCAAAGTTTGGTTAGAGTCCCTGCTGATGCCCGACACACTGTTATAGCTCTCCTGAGAAAGACGGAACGGTTGCCAGTCCCCCTGATACAGCTCCGTTGGAGTGAGGAAAGCACTGTGTGTGTGTGTGAGGGGTCCCGTCATGACCTTGGAGTGAGGAAAGCACTGTGTGAGGGGTCCTGTCATCTCCACCCTCCCTTGGCCCCTGGAAAGAAGGATAAGAGGTGTGACACATTTGGCCACAGCCTCATCTGTGGTCCCCACACAGTCTCAGGACAGTCAGAGGTGGGACACACGGGGAGGGGATAGGGAAGCTCAAAGGAGTTTGGTGTGTCAAGCCAGGGCGGAGGCCAAGAGAGCTGATGGTTACAGCAGAAAAAAAGGCCAAGGGAACAGAGTAGTGGGAGGGCAAGAGACAGATTGAGGAGAGTCTGTGATCCACCCATTGGCCTATCTGTAGACTCCTAACCCAGTGCTCAGTTCAAGCTGTGGAAGAGCCTCTCCATCCTTGGCTGGCTGGCAAGTTGGCAAGTGAGATGGAGGAGAGTTATAGCCTGTCTCCTCCCCTCTGACCCGCAAGTCTCCAGTCTGGTTCCCAAGTCTCCAGAACAGCTGACTTCTTGACTGGCAGGCAGGGCAGAGACGCTGGGATGTTAGCAGAGGCCTTGCCAGGCTTCACTACCGCCCCTTCGAGAGCTTGGTAAAGGGGGGAAATGGGGTGATTGGGAACCAGAGACCCTCCCCAGAAGCCCCTCCCCTCCTTCCGCGCAGCCACACGGGCTTTGTCACCGCTCCCAAAGCTTCCTCAAGACACCGGGGCACCGTGACTCTGAAGATGGACATTTATTACCACAGCCAGGCACGCCACACAGAACGCATATTCAGACAGGGAACCCTGCCCAAGGGCTCACAATCTAAGAGACACCACACCCGAACGCGTGTGCACATACAGACACATAGCACATGTACCGACACATACAGGACCCAGACACAGGGAGTGGACGACTTCACAAGAAACAGATGGACGGGGGCTCCGGATGGGGCATCAAGCATGTTCAGATTGTCCTTTGGGCTGTCTTTCTCAGAGAGGGAGAGGAGAGCCCAGAATTCAGGGAGGCTAGTGAGACCTTTGGAAGCAGCGTATCTGGGAGGGACTCGCAGGAGAAAGTGGTCTCATGAAGGGATGGATGGGTAGCTCAGAACAGGCAGAGAGAGCCCTGTGCCAGCGGCCAGGTCTGGCATCTCTGCTGTGCTGCCCCACCTACGCTAAAGCTGTTTCCTGACTTTACTTCCCCCAAAGAAAGGCTAAACCAAACCCAGGCTGGTTTGGGGTGCCCCTGGAGCTACTTACCTGACCCCAGGACTCCCTCCAACCCCTGGAATAGAAGCCAAAAGAAACTGCATATGCACACGCACTCTAGGCAGGCACTGTACCTCTGAGCTACACCCCAGCCTGCAAACAGCTTGCAAAAGGGATCTTTAAACCATACTATAGGAAGTTGAAGGAGCAGAAGGGGGAAGGGTGGGAGACTCAGAATGGGGGTGCTTAGTACAGATTGAGGAGGCAGCTGCTGGCCCCAGATGTGGGGGACCAGAGGGTATGGGACCCTCTTCATGCCAGAGTAGGGCAGGTACCATGGAGATATGGGGTTCAGTGTCTATTTGAAGCAGATAGTTTTCCTTCTGCAGTACCCTGAGAACTGGCAGGCCAGCTGCCCTGGACCGAGCAGGGAGTGGCTGGGAAATTATTGCTTCTTTGAGGATAGAGGACACTGAGGGCCCAGCAAGGGACAGGTCTTTCCAGAGCCACAGATAGGGCGCTGGAGTTCATTCTCTCATGCCCTCAGGTTGGAACTTTCCAATGGGGCTGTTAGATTGGAGAGATTGTTTCCAACCACAGAGAATCAGCCTAGACCACAGGTTGGAGAAAGGCCACAGGTCCAGCAGGCCGACCAAGAGCTCAGCCTATCTTTTCTTTCCCCCACCAGGACCTGTGGACCTGTAAAGAAACATTGTCCCCAAGTCTTAGCAGCCCAGCAATGATGGTGAGGTAATGGTTGGGTGCCACCTTGGCTTTTTCTGCCCATCTGGGATGGGGTTAAGGACCCTCTGGGAAGAGACGGGGTGCATACCCCGCTAGGTGAGCTCCCAGGGAGGCCCTGGAAATCTGTAGGAGAGACCACTACTAAGCATGACACATGCCTGGCCCAGGATGCAATGCTCCCTGGTGAGTGTGGAGATGACAGTCTCGGCCTGAGACTGGGTTGGAAGCTCAGGCAGGCCCAAGCCACTCATGAAACAATCGAGTCCCAGAGGTGACAGACTCCCCACTCCCAGCTGCTGCTTCCCTTGGGGGAAGAGAGAGAGGGCTGGGACCCACAGAGGAAACAGCCAAGGCCCTACTTTTTCACGATCCTTTATTTATCAGAACAGGCCTTGCCACAAAAAGCAGGGCCCATTCCCACAAAAATATGGTTTTGCAAAGAGGAAGATTTTGCTGGCTTAGAGGGTGCATATGGTGGGAATTTTCGTATGGTTCTTTTTCCCCTTTTTTTCTTCATTTCTCTTTGCTGTGATTTTTCTTTTTTTGTGAGAGTGGATTTTTGTTTTATTTTTTATAAAACACTTGCGCTCAAGGACTCAAACACAATACAAACAGCGCCACCAATTCCCACCCCGGGGCCCCAGTCGACCTGGGAATCCCCTTGGCTTTTTTTTCTTTTGTGGCTGTTTTCCTTTGTCCCTTCCCCGGCCTCTGGTGCCGAGGGCAGGTGGAGTGCTGGGGCAGGTGGAACTTGATAGCAGTTACATGGAAAGATGGTCACAGGAAAGGTTACCTAAACAACATAACCACTAAGTCTAGGGTGCCCACAAAACGCCAGGTGACACTCATAAAGGGGCTTGGGACACAGTGAAGAGACAGATTGGCTCTGGTGGTCCCTAGAGGCTCTGCGGGGTAGGGTGGATGGGCAGGTGGGCCTTGCTCTCAGGCGCCAGTGACAACTTTGCTTTGGGTAGCACCTTCAGAGCCCTCCTGCCTTGATCCCCTAGGTCAGGTGATGGTGGGCCTCACAACCTCCCCCATGAGGTAGGTGAAGTATTATTACCATCATTTTACAGATGGAGAAACTGAGGCCCAGTGAGAGTGGGTGACTTGCCCAAGATCCTAGGACAGTGGTAGCAGAGCTCTGGGGCCCTCCCCACCCTCAAGTTCCCCTGTCCCTGCTCTCCGACTGCCCTAACTGTCCCATGCCCAGACTCCTTGTCACCCAGCTGCCTCTTGTACAAACCCACGTTGCTCTCAGCCCACCGTTTGGAACCTCTTGCCGGTGTCCTCCACTCTCTAGCTACATGTGGGGGCTGAGGAATTCCAGGCTGGATCACCAGTGTTCCTAGGTGGGGTACACGGCAAACCAACTCTGGAGGATGCTCTCTGAGTTGATTGACTAAGTGTGTGACTCCATAAATCCTCTGCCATCCTTAAACCCATTGGGGGAAGTTGGGTCCCTCAGATGGCTCTGTGGGAATGTTCAGGGAACTGAGGCAGATGGAGTAAAGGATAGCAGCAATTTCTCTCTCATTTCCAGGCTCTTGACAGTACCCTCTCCTATTTCCACACAGGCTCTGGGGTCCCTTTCTGGGGACTACACCCAGCTGGGGAAGGCAGTTGGGGCAGATCCCCCTTAAAGCAAAAGCTGCAGTATAGAAACATTTATAATTACAAGTAAAATGGGTAACTATTTGTTTCACAATAGAATTATTCACTCTACAAATGATTCACCTATAACATAAGATGTTCTTCCAGGTACCAGGGGACACGGTGTGAAATTCAACTTAAGAACATTTTGATATGGGTGAAAGGAGACCTCACTGCCCAGAGCAGAAAATTGAGCTTAAGGGGACTCCCAACAAAGGAAAATGTGCCCAAATATCTGTTTCCACTGTGCTCTAGATGTGTAGATCCAGCACAGAGCCCCTTCTGTCCCTGGGGTGTCAGGCTTGCCAGCCAGGGTAGAACTGTGGTCCCCGACTGTTAACACAGATGTGGTGGTCTGGTGCCACCAGGTGGTAGGTTCTGGGAATGTCGGGCTCAAGTCTAAACTGGTTTTGAGGCTCTGTCATCAGTGGCTATTTTCTCAAAAGAGCACAGAGGGATCATCCTAGAGTCTGCTGTTTCCAAGGAGAAGCCAGTTCTAGTCCCAGCAGAGGCTAGGAGGAGAAACAGCAGCTTCTTTGGGTATGGTAACCTCAGAATTCTGGAATGTTCCCTGCTTCCTCTGTTTGTGTGTGTGGGCGGGGCACAAAGAAAGAGTTGCTGCTCTGGGGTGGCGGGGAGGTCGGGGAGGGTGGAGGAATGTATCAAGACAGCCTGGAGTAGGTCAGGGGTAGACCAGATAATGCAAAGAGAGGAATGGAGGAGCTGGGGTAAGGGGTGGGGACGAGGGACCATATCCACGCCAGAGTGTGGGACAGATGCCATCTTGGCTGGAGCATGAGATCTGGGAAGGTGGGGGTCCCTGGGTACGGGGTTAGGGATGCCTGAGAAGGATGGGAGTGGTGCCCTGGAGGAGTGCCATGCACATGGTGAGTAGGAGCCTACAAAGTGTGAGCCCAGGCCCAAGGGATGACATTGTAGGGAGTTGCTACTGGGCAATTATGGGGTGGGGGCTACAGAAACTGGCCAAGTGGGTGTCAGGAGGCAGCTGAAGCATCTGCCCTGGTCCTGATGACTCCTTCTATCCATCTGTCCACACCCTTCCTCCCTATCATCCTTAACCTCTTCACCTCATCCTCATAAAACTCTGCTCCTCTCCATAGCCTCAGTACTGCTGGCCCCACGGGGACAGGGAGTAGGCACCCCTTTCACATGTGTGCACATGAGCTTACACGTGCACGTGTGCACGTGTGTGGACATGCGCGCGCACACACACACACACACGCGCGCGCGCACACACACACACACACACACACACACACAGTAGACACAACACAAATACACAGGGCCACGTGTCTCCAGGACCCCAGAGCACGGGCTATGTACTATCCTCAGCATCCAGGGCCCAGCCGGCACCCGAAGCTGGGGACAGGCCTGGTGACCAGGCCGTGGCCAAACGCCTCGGCCTTCCTCTCTTGGACCCCAAAAAGGGGGGCTAGGGAAGGGGTGGCTTCTCTCCACTCCAGGCACTGCCTTAAAGAAAACGGCGGACTATGCCCACCTGGCGGGCCTCTGGAGGGATCTGCCTATCTGGCTCTTGAGCTTTCCCCCACTTCTTTAGTATCAGCAAATCAGGAAAGAAAGAGGCAAAGCAGGGAAATGGCTCCCAGAGCCCCCACCCCCAAGCTGGACTCATGGGGGTGTGGCCGGTACTTCCTAGAAATGGGGCCCAGTGGAGTTCTGGCACCCCTCCCTGGCTGAGCCCTCAGGTTCTCCCCTCACCCAAGGCAGGGCGCCGGGCAGGGCGTTGTGCATAAAGTGGTGGGGGCGTGATGGGGACCCAGGTCTTGGCCCTTGGGGCCTCATTTGGCCCCACTCAGGCTTTCAGCTGATGCCACTGGGCCACAGGCTGCCGGGGGCGAGCGATCATGTCCTTCCAGTGTTTAACTTCGCCCGGTCCGCTCTTCCAGGACAGGTAGATCTGGGAAGGAAGAGAGGAGGTATTATGGCAGGCTCTGAGGCTTGGGCCCTGTCTCACAGTAACAGCCCGTCCCACAGAGGCTGTTCCTTTCCCTCCTTGCCAGCCTGACCTAGTTTCCTGCCTGTGCTATCCCTCAGGGGCCTGGACATGCCTGGCCCTTTGACATCAGACTGTAGCTATTTTGTGGTGAAGGTCAGGGCACAGGCAGTTGACTTGGGTGACCTTCCTTGCCCTACGAGGTGGCACCATTGTTACTGTCTCTTCCATCTCCCGACATTTCCTGCCACCACCCACCCCAAGGCTCTGCACTAGGGACCTTTCAACGTACCCTTACAAACCTGACAGGTGAACAAACTACACGACTAGCCCCAGTTTTCAGATGGGGAAACCAAGGCACACAGAGTTAAGAGTTTAAATGTTCAAAATGGTACAAGGCAGGTCTTGGGGGTTCTAGACTACTAATCCTGTCCAAGCTAATGTCGGGACTCCATAACTTGCACGGTTGCCCCATAAGTCCTCCAAAGTATGCTCAGCCGAGCCTGGCCTGGGCACTGGTGGGTGCTTAAGACCAAGGACACTGGAAGAAAGTGCTGCAGGATCCTGGCCAGGGCACTAAAGCCATCAAGATGACAGTTTAGAGGGCGAGAAACTGTCTCAGTCCAAAGAACCTGGGGGGCTTGACAATGGGGTACAATGTGCTAGCTAGTACTGGATCCCGGACCAGAGGCGGGGCATTAGCGGAAGAACTGACCAAATGCAAATGAAGTCTGGTGGCTTCACAGCAAGGCCCCATGTCAGTTCCTCAAGCTGTGACAGATGCAATGTGAGGGGCCAGCAATTGAGGACACTGGGCAAGAGGGATATCGGTACTCTATGCTATCTTTGCTACTTTCTGTAAATTTAAAAACTATCTGCCAGGTTTAGTGTCTCATACCTAAAACCCTCACACCGAGGCAAGGGAACTGCTTTGAATGAGGCCCTGGAGTCACTGCATAGAGCAGGTACTGTGGCACTGGCCCATAACCCCAGTGTTTGGGAGGTAGAAGCAGCAGGATCAGACATTCAAGGTCATCTTCAGCTATAATGAGTTGGAGGCCAGCCTGAGCATGGCGGTGCATGCCTTTAATCCTAGCACTAGGGAGGCAGAGGCAGGGGGAGCTCTTGAGTTCAAGACCAGACTGGTCTATACAGTGAGTTCCACATCTACCAGGGACATACACATATAGGGAGACTATCAAAACAAAACAGTGGAAAGCAAACTTCTGTTACTGAATAGATAACCGCATTTGCCAAGGTCAGGAACATTTCAAAACTAACTTCTATTATAATAGAAGCTATGTGTATGCTCCAAGTGCCAGACTAAACACTTCACTCTGCCCTTATAAATATTCCCACTCCATTGTGTAGCCAGGATAACTTCCCTACTCGCATTCTGAGCAGAGGAAGTAAGATTCAGAGAGGTGACAGCCGTTAAGGGTGGAGTTCCAGGGCCAGAGGTACAGGTCAGTGGAAGTGTATGCCTGTGTTCCATTCAAATGCCACAAAACAAACAAATGAACAACAAAACCAGAACCCCACAGACTTCTGTGCTCATACTTCCAACATTGAATCAGAAACACAGGAATGTGATTTTCAAAGAGTGGAGGGTTTATGTCACAGAATTGTGTAGAAAAATTCAAATCAGGTCTGGGTCTGGCTTCTTGTTTAATATGCAAGAAGAGATCACCATTGCTGGTTGAGGCAGAGGCAGAGAGGCAGAGAGAGAGGCAGAGAGGCAGAGAGAGAGGCAGAGACAGAGGCAAACAGGCAGATCTCTGTGAGTTCGAGACTAGCCTGGTCTACAGAGTGAGTTCCAGGACAGCCAAGGTTACACAGAGAAAACCTGTCTCAGGGAAAAAGAAAAAAAAAAAAGAGAGAGAGATCATCTTCACCCAGAATCTCCATCTATTTCAGGTGATTCTTGCCTGACTCTGGAAAGTTCTGGAGGGCTGGCATTAGCTTCGTTTTACAGATAGGAACACAGAAGCTCAGAGAGGCCAAGTGACTTACTCCAGGCCACCCTGGAGTGCAAACCAACTAGGAGCTAAAGTCAGGTCTTCGGTTTCTGGCAAGGGCTCCACCACAACACCATCTAGGTCATTCCATGAGCAGGGCTGAGCCAGTCTGAGAGCCCACTCAGAAAACCTTTAGGGAACTCAAGGCACTTCCCCTGTTTCTCCTTTCCCTGTCTGACTGGGTCTTTCCTGGGGTCCAGGCCTGTGCTCATCCTAGCCCCTGCTGTCTCTTAAGGACAAACCCTTGTGGCCCTGGCTATGCGCCACATCCAGCCCTACCTTGCCAATGACGTCATTGCGGCTGAGCTTGTCTTTATCCATGACAGTGATGATAATGGTGGTCTCCCTCAGCTTCTCTGTGGGGATGTCGAAGGCGAAAGACTCATTGAAGATGGGATTCAGATTCCTCTTCTTGGTTACCGTCTTCTTTTTCTCTACCCGCTTGTCTTTATACATCAACCACACCTTCACGTAGGGGTCTGGGGGCAGTAGAGGAAGGGTCAGAGAGATGGGGTGTGTGTGTTGGGGGGGCTCAAGGACCCTCATGCCCTTCTAGGCGCAGAAACTTAAGCAGGAGCTGGCTACATGCTTTCTAAGAGGGTGGTGAGGCCAGGTGAGGGCAAGAACAAGAGAGATTAGGGATAATCAGCAGGTGGACACTGCCCTAACGTTTTATGCTGGCGCTCCAGACAGCTCTCCCAAGGCCACACACAGTGGCATGGAAGCTAGGACTGGGGTCTCCCCACCACAATGTTTCTTTTCTTCCTGATTCAGGGATGCCTGGTTGCTAAGATGACACCTGACCCGGAGTGTGTCCAAAGAGTCCCGCTGTCTGTAGTCAGGGTAGGGGGCCAGGGTTAGGGCCCCAATACCCTTCTATCCTCCACATCCAGCATGACCCTCATGTCGCGGAAGCTCCCCAGCTCCCCACACCCGCCTGCCCATCCTGTCATGATGAGTCTCAGCACCTGACGTGCCCCCGATGTCCATGGCTTTGAGGTTGCGAGCTTTGATGATGTTCACGATGATGGAGTTGGCAGAGGGGTTGTAGCAAAGAGACAAGAGCAGCTCCCCTCGGCTCCCCTGTAGGGCAACAGGAGGGGTGAGGTGGGGTCATAGGGACGGGATGCTCCCATGACCTCGCTGTAGAGGTGACAGGCGTGAGAACTGGAAGGGAGGGTGTGGTTAGAGCCCAGCTGCCCGCAGGTCCCTTCTGCCCTCTCCTGGGTGATGCCAGCCCCTCTGCCAGTCACTATCATGCCATCTCCTCTCCTCTGGCAGGTCTGTGCTTACTCAGGACTCCTGATTCCTTAACCAGAGCCCTGGGCTCATTGCACAGCTCAGGTGATTCCCCAGCTTCTAAGCCCCAGCACATAGCCATAGGTAGGAGCAAGCTCTCCGGGGCCGTCCATCAGGGCTCCACTGGTATCCTAAGGCTAGGGGTGGCTGGGCACCCTCTGCCAACCCTGACCACATTGCTCTGGCTAGAGGACTGCAGGGGGTCTTACACTCCCATCGCTGCATGGCTTCAGATCCTTCCAGAAGGTCTGCATCTGGGTCAGGTCCACCTTGTTGAGAGGGATGGACACCTCCCCAATGGGGTCATTGCGGCTGAAACGGTCGTAGTCCAGGACCTGGAGGTAGAGGACCCTCTGCACCACTTTCTCATAGGGAAAGCCTGGGGGGGAAAGATAAACAAGGCGATGAGGGTTATCACAGGGACGAGAGAAGGAAGCGGAATGGAGGGAAGGGAGATATGGAGAGAGGGAGGGGAGAGGGGGAAGGGGGGCAAGGGAAGAGAAGGGAGGAGGGAAGGCAGGAAGGGAAGAATGGGGGCAGGGAAGGAGGAAGGCCCTGTGAGTGGGGCTGGCCTTGTGTCTTCTGTCAGCAGTCTAGGCCAGGGGGCCACAGCCGACTGCAGTAGTGCTTTCAGAAGTGCCAGCAAGAACTCTGCCTCATGTGACCCAACAGATGGGGGAAGCAGGCTTAGATGGTTTACATGACAGTCCCAGGGCCAACAGGAAGATCAAGGCCATTAATGTGAGCACTGCCTGTGTGTCCATTTTGGGTCTGGGCAGTGGCCCCTTTGTTCTCTGGATAAAATCTGGGCAACTGGCTCTGCCTGACCCAGGAAACAGGGGGGTAGGGAAACTAGAAAGGTGCCTGTGAGAACAGACCAGCTTCTGGGGCTCTGCTTTCTCCACTGCCTCCCCAGGCATCAGCCTGTCTACCTGCTCTTCCTAAACTGACCCCATGTTGGGTACCCAAGCCGCCAGCATCTCTTACCTAACAGCCACGAGTGTGTCCAAACCGCCCTCCCCACTCCCAAGCTTCTTCTCATGGTCCATTCTCAACCCTGTGGCCACATCGATTTTTTAAAAATAGCCGGCATGCCACAGCCCGCTCCTTTTAACATCCCAGTGTACTCAGAAGGAAAGCCAGCCTACCTTGCCTTCCGAAGTGTGGCCCCAGTGTCTTCCCACTGTGGGCTGGAACCCTCTTCCCTCTAGGCTCCATCCCTAGAGACTTTCCCCCAGCCCTGAGAAGTCCTGGCTCTGCCTGCATCAGGACCTAACCTGCAGGCCACACCATGCCTGCTCTATCCGGTTCTCAACTTTTACATTTAGGTTCTCCCTCCTGGTATCACAGATGGGCGGGCTGCCCTGTAACACACTCCATCACTCTCCTTTCTTGGCTCTAGGGTAAGCCCAAACAGATTTATCCATCTGTCTCCTCCATTATCTTACGGCTTGCCTATCAGGCCAGGATAGGCACTTGATATTTTAAAATTACATTTATGTCTGTGCATGTGTAAATGTGTTTACATGTGTGTGCACATGCTCATGTGACATATGGTTACGCATGTGCCTCAGTGTGAGTGTGGATGTCAGAGGAGAACTTGGCAGGGATCGGTTCTGTCTTTCCACCTTGTGGATCCTGAGAATCAAACAGAGGTCGTTAGGCTTGGCACCACGCCCCTTGGCACCACGCCCCTTACCCACCGGGCCACTTCGCTGGCCCCGATAAATATTTGTCAAGAGAATAAATAATGGAGGCTGGGGAGATGAGCCAGTGAGTAAAGCCCTACCGCGCAAGTGTAAGGGCCCGAGTCTGGACCCCCAGCACCCATGTGGGGTGATGGTGGGTACTGGAACCCTAGCCCTGGGGAAACTGCGGGTTTGGTGGAGACAGGCGGATCCCTGGGGCTTGCTGTCCAGCTCCTCCAGCAAATCGGGAAGCCCTGGGTTCAGTGAGAGACGCTGTCTCAAAACTGGAGAGATGGCTCAGCAGCTGAGAGCAAGCTCTGTTCTTGCAGGGTTTTTGCTCATGTACACAATAAACACACATCAAATATTTTCTAAAAAATGGTCAGAAGCATTGAAGAAGACACTAAGTATTGACATTTAACTTCTATACATGCACGCGCGCGCGCGCACACACACACACACACACAGAGGACAGAGATAATAAATAATTGGGTGGATGAAGAAATGCTAGTGAGCTGGCCTAATGGAGTGGCCAAAATGAAAGGGGGAAGGGAGAGGGGCAGGTGTGAGCTCTGTGAGGCACAGGGGACCTAGGGTGGGTGCAGGACAGCCTGGAGGACAGCCTGGAGGTGGTGTGAGATAGTCTTTCCCATATGGCAAAAAACTAACCCATCAGAACCTGTCTTGAATGGCTGGTTTTGAGGGATGTTTTTCTCTGCACACCAAGGGGAAAGCATACAGGGTTCCCCCAGAACATGACTTAATTATCTGCACAGCTTTGTCCTCCGTGAGACTGGAGTGACTAGACAGCTGTAGCAATGCCTCATTCTTTTCTGAACTCCCAGGATCCAGCTGAAATTTGGTGATGAGCAAATGCTTGTGTGAGGGACTTGAGGATTGGGGCTTTGCCCTTAAGTCTCACCCATGTGCTAGCTATACATGCCACCAGAAGCCAAGCCTCTGGTTGGCTGTGCCATCTCTAACCTGGTGCCCATGCTGACCTGGGGAGGAGGGGCCTAGAAACACAGACGCACTTACTACATTGTCAAGTCATGAGAAGCTCAGACGCTGATGGGCTTGGACCCAGATGGGGAAGAGTCCCTGGGACCGGAAGGGCAGGGCACTTCAAAGCGATTGTAATCCTATAGGGGGTGATTTCCCCTGGTGGAGACAGGTTATGGCGAAAGAGTTAAGGCTTCCCGTGGTAGGACCTGCCACCTCAGGCCTGGGAAAGGAACAGCTCCCTCACTGCCCACCCCGTGTCCTCAGACACAAGAGATAGAAATGGCTTTGGGAGCAAGGGCACATTCAGTTCAATGACTCTTGGAGCCAGAGGGAATGGCTCTGAGATCTTGCTCACCTCACCTCCCATGGTGGGGAGGGATCAAATGCCAGCAACAGACCACATTTTCAGCAGGTCAATATTGGCATCTTCTGGATGTCAGGGCCTGCTCTAGATGCTTGGAAAAGTTACTAATTTGTTCAATTGTCATTATTTCTCTTTTATAGCTAAAGATACCCAGGACCAGACGGGTTAGGATATTGCTTAATGCCACACAGCTAGTAAGTGAGAGAGCTGAGATTCCAGCTCAGACAGCCTAGAGCAAGGGGCTGATGGAGATGAAGATGAGGATGAAGAAGAGTCCCAGGTTCTGGCACTTCCACTAGATGCATAAAGGCCCTTCACATGGTTGCTCCAGAGCAATGCACAAGCTGGGATTCTAGCTGTACAGTCTCCCTCTCCAGCCTGTGGCTGGGGTTCCAGCTGTACAGTCTCCCTCTCCAGCCTGTGGCTGGGGTTCCAGCTGTACAGTCTCCCTCTCCAGCCTGTGGCTGGGATTCCAGCTGTGCAGTCTCCCTCTCCAGCCTGTGGCTGGGATTCTAGCTGTACAGTCTCCCTCTCCAGCCTGTGGCTGGGATTCCAGCTGTACAGTCTCCCTCTCCAGCCTGTGGCTGGGATTCCAGCTGTACAGTCTCCCTCTCCAGCCTGTGGCTGGGATTCCAGCTGTGCAGTCTCCCTCTCCAGCCTGTGGCTGGGATTCCAGCTGTGCAGTCTCCCTCTCCAGCCTGTGGCTGGGATTCCAGCTGTGCAGTCTCCCTCTCCAGCCTGTGGCTGGGGTTCCAGCTGTACAGTCTCCCTCTTCAGCCTATGGCTGGTACACTGACTTCTCTCATCTCCTGGGGCCAGTCTCAGCTAGAAGCAAAATGCATTGGGTAATCCGGGCATGTGTGTGCATGAAATTAGTATGTTCATGCATTGTATATGCATGTGTGTGCACTTGCACGCATGCATTTGTTCATGTTTCTTGCCTGTAGCCAGAGTGGGATGGATTCAGCGTGTGTGTGTGGGGGGCAAGAGGCATGCTGGGCGTGGCACCAGCCTCACCTTCAAAGAGGAAGGTCTCGTTCCAGTGTGGGTTCAGGTTCTTCCGCTTCACCTTGGTCTCCAGTTTGTGCTTCTTGTCGGGTAGCAGGTAGATCTTGACGAAGGGGTCACTGGTGCCACTGAAATCCTTGGCTGGCAGCTCCTGGGCCTTCATGACCTTCACGGTGAGTGTGGACTCCTGGAAGTTGTAGCCAACGCTGAACTGGATGCGGCCCAGGTTTTCTCGGCTGCAGCCCTCATGGGCCTCATCCTCCTCGGAGCCCGGGGAGAGCTGCAGTGGGAAAAGATGGCAGGTTGCTGGGGATTCTGTCTCCACACGGCTCCCAGGCAGCACGGCAGGGTCCACAACAGCATGACAAGCCGACTTCTTGTGGTCACAGCATGACTGGCTGGGGTGGTGGCCTATCCCATTCATGGCCAGTAGAGGATGTCCAGGCTCTGAGAGCCCTGACTTAACCAGAAAGGGAAGGGAACAGGGCCAGGATGATTCTGCATCATCCTGTGAGCAGAGCTGTGAGCAGGAGACCCACATTCCCACCTCCCCTTGAAGCCACAAGTCTGCTCAGCTCTAAGAGCTACCCTGAGCTGTCCTGGCCTCCCTCCCCTCCTTTTCCAGCCCCATGGCCTCCTGGGAGGCATCCCAGCTCTTACAAAGGAGGCTCTCCGGGGACTGTGGATGATGCAGTTTACAAGATGGCATTTGGGAGATAAGATGAGAGGTTGGCCAGGCTGTCCCCAGGGAGTCTGACTGAACCAGGCTGGGGTCCCTGGGCACTGAGGTTGTACCTCCAAGCTATGGCCGTTCCCAGTCTCCACTCCTCAGGATAGAAGCTTGGATAGGCATGGACAGTAGCGGATAGTCATAAGGAGGGACCGGGTGCCACATTTTCATCTCAACACAGGAGTGGCAGTTGGGAGAGAGCAGTTGGGATCTGCCAGTTGGGGTACCGCTCACTAGGAATGATGGAGGGCCTTGGGGTCAGGGGCCTTCCTGGCCTGGGTGTCTTTGAGTCCACATCTCCTCTGGCAATAGATGGGAGTCAAGAGTAGGTCCCAGGAAATTGCAGATGGGACAAAATGGTAGGCACTTGCTTTTTCCCCACACTACCTCAGAAAATCCTTGGGTCCCTCCTGCTTCCTGGAGTGGCAACCCCAGCTTCTCAACACAGAGTATCACAGATGACATAAGGCAGACAGAGGCACCTACCATGGCAAAGACACATCACCTTCTTACTGCCGAACCAGGCAGCTGTCACCTGCCTCTTGCTGAGGAGACTGGCTCAAGGAGGTTAAATCACATGTCCAAGCTCGCATAGCAGTCAGGACCCTCTCTGACTTCAAGCGCCACTCTTTCTACCAAAGCCCGCCCAGACCCCAAGTCAGTGTAAGGCCCTCCCTGCAGACACTGAAGCAAAGACACGCCTGCACTGAGCAGAGTGTCCAAGTTAGATCGATGATGGCAAATACTGCAGCTTACCAGCCACCTGCCGTAGGCCACACCCTCGGCATCTTCTGTGCCTTCCTATATCTTAAGGCGGGCTCTAGTATGTTCAAAGTTTGGCTTGGAGCACAGAGATATTAGGTCACTCACCTCAAGGTCCTATGATTGACTGGCCAGTCAGAACTTGAAACCAGGTTTGTGGCCAGCAACAGTGGGTGCCTGGCTCCCTAACTTGGACCATAGTTTGAATCTGGCCTCTGGCTCCACCCAGTGGCCAAGGGGGGAATAGCAAATTGCACTGTTTATTTATTTATTTATTTATTTATTTATTTATTTATTATTTGTATCTCTGTGAGACTGGGGTTCATATAGCCCAGGCTGGCCTCTAATTCTCTATGTTGAAAAGTTGGCCTTGAGCCTCTGATCCACCTGACTTCTGGGACATGTGCCACCAAACCTAGTTTATTAGGTGTTAGGGAATCCAACAGTGCTTCATGCACATTAAGCAGGCACTCTACCAACTGAGCTACACCCCTAGTCCATTGCTGATGCTCCTGTTTACCCCCTAGCTGATACTACTGCCCACAGGCTCTATCCCAGCCCCCCACGTGGCTTTCCATGTAGAGACCTCCATCCCCATTTTCCCTCAGCTTATAGCAATCCTCCTCTTCCCCTGAACCTGCAGGTTGGGGACCATGGAACCAGGAGGGTGAATGGGTACATGGCACAAGCAGGCAGAGCCAGCCAAGACCACCTGCACACCACTTCCCTCTCATATTATGGAGAAGTCTTAGGCCACTGAGGTGTAGTTCCCGCCACTCTTGGGGGGAGCCTGGGCTGTCTAGGTGGACTTTCGTTTGAAAGGGGCAGAGCCTCTATAGCCACTTGCTCAGCTTTCTCAAGGCCCAGCCCTGATTCCTAGTGAACAAGCCATTTCCATAGCAACCAGGCTGCCTAAGTTTCCCCTCCTCTGCCCCAAACCTCTGTCCAGAAGTAAGCCCTAAAAGACATCAAGTCAGCCTGTGCCAGGTCCCACGTTCCCCAGTGGGGATGGGTTCGTCATCTCTAGGAATCTGACTCCTTCCTGGCCCTCAGCTTCTGCAGCTTGGGGACTGCAGAACACCATGGGGTGAGGTCACAGGACACACTCTGTCCTGCTTATTTTTTTACTGTCACTGTTAATATCAATGACCTCGAACTGGCAGAGGGTTGGGCAATTAGCCTCGCTCTCCCACCCCTGGGCATCTGTGGAGTACATGAGAGGGAGACCGGCCTGTACTTCCTTCCGCTGCTTGAGTCTGCCAGCCTCTCCCTGAGGGCAGCAAGGGGCCAGCCAGCTGGCTGGGAAAGGGCTGCCCCTTCTGGGAACCTGACTACCAGGAAATAGCACTAATTAAGGGGCTGTGCAAGCAGGCAGGGTGGTCTGTGGTAATGGGCTGCCCAGAGCAGAAGATAGCCAGTCAATACAAAGTTGGAGATAGGAACTCAAAAAGGGCCAGGCCAAGAGAAATGCAGACTTGGGCTCCACCTCAGGCCTGATGCCTGGAAACCTGAATCCTTACCCAGGTGACTTGTGTGACTCTGTGTGCATATTGCTACTTGAGACAGGTCAAGCTGGCAGGAAACTATAGGTCTGGGCGGTTAGGAGTGGCTAGAATCCTGCCTCCACAGGGAGGGAGCCAAGGAGACCCCTTATGTCCAGTAGGAAGAGAGGGTGCTGGGTTCCCACCACAACCCTCTCTGAGCCTTCGGGGAACTTCTGGCCCACCAGACCCTTAACTGGTTCTTGTCTGCTAGCTTGCTATGCCTGTCCATGGGCCTCCCTCTGGAGATTAACCCAGCATCTCTCTGGAAAGTACAAGTAACTGTGACATACTGTTGCCACCAGGGGGTATCATGAGAACTGCGGCCCCAGCTTTGGTCAGCAACCTAGATGGGGATCATAGGCCTGTCAGGAACAAGGAGCGACTGAGATCACTGGTGGGCTATGGAACAGTCACCCCTGGGAGCCCACTTTACATCTCTACTCAAGGGAACGCCATTGGAGGGAAGGGACACCTGCCTCAAAGGTCACTGCTGGATAGCCTCTTCTCTCAGGACATAAAAACATCTTTATGAGTAGGTTTCTTAGGCTTTTCCTCAGCAGAAAAAGATCAAAGGAAGACAAAAGAGGGAACTGAAGCATGGAGAGGCATTTTGATGAAAGAGCGGGGAAAAGAAACCAGGCCTCATTCAGTCAGCAAACACTGAGGAGCCATTATGCTGGGACTGAGTATCTAAGTCTCTCTGACTAAGTCGCCTACTTCTGGTCCCCCCACAGCCCATCCCCAGCCCTTCTCACCATGAGCATCTCGCTGGTGAGGGAGTTGACAAGGTCCGAGACAGAGGAACGGGGCTCCGTTCTGCGGTCAGACTCATCGTGAGGCGTCTGGCCAGGCACTGGGGCTGTATTCACAGCCTTCCCTCCTGCAGGCAACCTGGAGGTTGGGGGTGGGGTGGGGAGAGGTCAATGAGTATGGCTGGCAGGTGGGGCTGGGCTGGACTCCATGGGCCTGGGTGGCCACAGGATCTTCTCTGAGAACTCAGCCCCTGTCACCTCCTGTGGGCCAGCAGGAGTGAAGCCCCGGTTCACAGCCTGGTTTTCCCTGAAGACCCGCATTCAGCGCTCATCCTCCCTGAGCCTCTTCCTTAAGTGACTGGCTGAGATGTCCTGTGGGAGCTGTTTAAGAGGGGCCTTCATCGTTTCTGCCACCCCCTCCGTCCCCCACCCTGTTCTCTGGCTTACATGGCTATTCTCTGAGCACCCCTGTTCTGCAGACGTCTTCTCAGTCTGGGAAGGAGGAGGCGCCAGGTGGCCTGGCCAGGTGTCTCTCCACGTCATTACCCTCTGCAAACACTCCACAGCCTCTCTCCCAGAGCTCCACCTGTGTTTGCTCAGCCTTAGCAGAGCCAAGGTGAGGCTGAGACCACTGTCCACATGGCTCTGTCTGGCAGTGTCTGCTTCCACAGACGTCTTTTGCTGTCTCGTGCAGTGCCAGCTATGTGCTTGGAATCTACATTTACCGTGTGACCAGCGTGAAGGAGTACTAACTGTGTGTGTGTTTGTATGTGTATATGTACATGCACATGTATGTGCATGTGTGTGGTGGCCTTGATGGTCATTCTTCGGTGCTATCTCTCTTGTTTCAGACACAGGCTCTCATTGGCTAGCCAGTGAACCTCAGGAACCTGCCTGGCTTCACCTCTCCAGCACAGTGGTTGCAGATCCACCACGCTCTGCTTTTCTTTTTACCATAGGTTCTAAGGGCTCAAGGCCTGTGCTTGTGTGGCAAGTCTTTTACTGACTGAGCTATCACTCCGGACCCAAGCATGGACATTTAATTCTGATTTAATGCAAGCTCTTTTATAGGCTGAAGATGTAGCTCACTGGTAAAGGGCTTGCTTATGCAACATTAATCAAGACCCTAGGTTCTGTTTCAAACATGACACAAAAAAGTGCCACACCCATTCATATTGAATAGCCATCTTTGGGCAGGGCCTGTGATGGCCTCATGTGCCCTGGTCCCCACCGTGTTCCCCACTCACATACTTAATAAGACTCTTACCCCGAGTCAGAGAAAGACAGGCTGCCACCTAGCAGGCAACCATGGCCACGCCCAATGCCATACTGGTCCAGAGAGCTGGGATCTCTGGTTTAACAGCCAGATAATGAACCCAGGCTCCATTCAGCTGGGACTTAGGAAGGGACAACTAAGACTCTGCCCAGGGACCAGACTGGAATGTCTCATGAGGAGGAAGAGGTGGGGACAGGCAGTAAGGAAGAGATGGCATAGAGCTTGGGGCAGGCTAAAATTAAACAGCTTTGAGAGCACAGAGGCTGGATACAAGCCACATCCCCCGACACAGACCAGCTTGAAATACACGGGCGGCCACAGTAGGCAGATACAGACATGCTTGGAATATGCCAGGCCCTGGGGGAAGACACCAGGACCCAACAGCAGGGCGTGCACACACAGACGCACAGACACACACACACAAAAATTCACACAAGCCCAACAGACACCTAGAGCAACAGGGAGAAGACAGCCCGGGCAGCAGGCAGGGTAGCAGGGGTCTCTGTGGTGACACACACAGTTGGAAGCACACTTAAGATTCCCTCAAAGGGGAGACCCAGCCATGCGAAAGTGTGCGTGTGAATTGGAACAAACCAGAAGCAGGAAAGGCAGGGACAGCAGGTCATCGGGTGTTACATCCACCTGCTATGAGACCCTGGCCTTGCTCCGTAACACAGCATGGCATGTCTGCCCACTGCCCGCCCTCTCCCTGAACACCCTAGAGGTTCGGACACACCCGTGCACACGAGCCCTCCCCCCAACATCGCACACACGCACATGGACATGTGCTCATACAGACAGGCACGGGGAGGAAGAGGAGACTGAAATAGCTGGAGAGGTAAAGTCAGGTTAAAAATAGAGCAGGAGAGGAGAGAGCGTGAGATTGACTGCTGAAGGTATGAGAAAGTCGGAGTTATTTTGGCCACACCACAGCGTCAGCATAGCTGCAAAGCAGCCTGGGAAAAGATGGTCAGCACCCCTGAAGCTGTCGGAGGTCACAGGACAGAGAGACAGGCAGAGGGAGAGACAGGCAGAGGGAGAGGTCCAGGGGCTGGTCGCTGGCCCAGGGACACCCCTGTGAGGAGCAGATGGAGGAAGGAGAGAGAGAGAGAGACAGAGACAGAGAGAGAGGCTAAGAAAGGTTAGTCAGACGGGTGGAGAAGACTGCTGGGTGGACAAGGGCACAAGGAGGAGCGTGGCGGCCGACAGGAGAGGCAGAGAGGAGGCGGGGGACACACAGAGGCGGAAGAAACATGGTGGCTTCGGAGGAGGCGAGCAATGGGGGTGGCCTGGTCCGCTCTGCCCCCCACTCGGGGTGGGGGTGGGGCCACGGTGGAAACCATTTGGATCCCAAGGAGCAAAGGTGAAATGCTGGATGGCTGTGAGCACGCATGGCTGGTGTGGGAGATGAGTGGGACGACACAGCAAGGGTCTCCGCCCCCTACCCCACTCCTCACTCAAGAGTACCCGAGGCATACGCTTAGGCCCAGGGCTTGGGGATCCTGGAAGGGAGCCTTCAGGGGCACCAAGAAATGTTGGGTGGGTTGGAGGCAGACTGTCCCTCACACTCCTTGTAGCTTGCTGGATACCCATATTCTTTGCCTGGGTCCTGGAGTGGCTTAGCCTCCCTGTTCTGTCTCATGGGACTCTGTGGCTTAACAGGCCAAGGGGGGGGGTGAGCATTTCCTCCAGCAGCAGCCAAGGACCTGGGCAAGGCGTCGGCTGGGGTGGAAAAGGCATGCTTTCGAGGAAGGGACAGATGAGCCAGCCGGCGGCTGTAAGGCCCAAAGGTCAAAGGGTAGGTCCCTAAGGTGCTACAGCCTATGCCAAGCTATGGGATAGGGGCACCTGCTAGGGAGGAATCACCTGAGTCAGCAGGTCCTTGAAGCTGCCCACCATTTGGAGACACCCCAAGAGCTGTGAGAAATGAGTTTCAAATGTGGGAGGGCATGAATAGGTGGGGATGGCATGTGTCCACTCGGAAAGTGGGGCTGGATGGTGGGGAGGGCCCACGGCAGGCCTCCACCTCCAAACCCACCTTTCCCAGGCAGGCGGAGGACAAGCTGATGTCATGATCAGAAGGGATAGCTGTACTAAAATATGGAGACCTGAGTGGCAAGGAGGTATAAATAGGCTGTGGGGTGAAAATGGGGCCGGTTAATTAACACATGGGTGATGTGAAATCTCGTTTCCAGCCTGCATCTGCTCCCTCACGCTTCACACCTTCTCCCCCAACCCTTCCTGGCAGAGAGAGGGCCTGGGTTCTTGGCAGGCTTTCAGAGGGCTCCAGCCCCGCCCTGTATCCTGTAGCCCCTGGTCCCACCCTTCTCCTCCAGGCCCTCTGCCAGCCTGGAGCCCATCTTGGAGAGCCTGTGGCTCCTGCCAGACCCAAGTAGGTAAGGGGTGGCAGACTCTGCTACTCCCTCAATCTCCACTTCACATACATGGGCTCAGGAACTGACACCAGCTGTGCCACCAAGCGAAAGGACAGTTCTCATCCTCCCCTCCGACTCGCTAGAGACGTCCGACCCACTAGACATGCAACGTGGATTCAGGGCGGGAAGGAAAGAGAGGGCTGGTCTCCAGAAGCCACTGTGAGATGATAGCCAGTTAGCTGTCACAAACACCCTACCCTGCTTCCCTAAGCTACAAGCCCCTGGCAGCAGCCCGGGGCGGTCCCTTCCTGTCCCTAGCAGCCTCTAATGAGCATCAGGGTTACCAGTCTAAACCTGATCTCAGCCCAGCTCACAGGATCTGACAAGTGCCCTGGCCCTTGGGCCCATTTCCTCATTAGAAGCTTTGTGTGTTCAGTCTTTCATTTGACAGAGGCTGGGGCAGAAGCCTAGACAGGGTCTCCGACTTGTCTGAGGTCACAGAGTGAGGCTCTGGCTACACCAATGCTGGCCCACAGGCCCTACCATAGGCCTTTGGACTCCTGGGAAGCAGAACTGAGCACAAGCAGCTGTGAGCCCAGCCGAAGGCCAGGTCAAGGGAACAAGTAGATAAGGACTCCATCTTTGGGAGTGCTAATAAACCCTGCAACCTTCCACCCTCCCTTTACCTATGAGCAGTGTCCACCCACTCCTTGACACCGAGGACAGCAGGAGATGCTTCCCTGAATCCCAGGTGGCGAAGGCTAGGAGGTACAGCCTGTACTGCAGCCACCTGGCTACTCCTGGTCTTCACAGGGCCCTGAGGAAGGCAACAGGGAGCCTGGCAGAGCCAGACCCTGCCCTCGCTGTGAACGGCTGGCCCCACTTTCCATTTCTGGAGGTTGTGCTCAGGGGCCACCCTTCTGGTCCCTTCTGGTCACCAGGCCTCTCCCATTGTTCCTCATCCCAGACCCTCCCCGCCAGGGGCTCCTCTTCCATGGCTGAGTAGCAGAACAGGCCCTGCAGGCCAGAGGGAGGTTGAGGTGGTGGGGATGAGGAAGAACGGGCTTACGCCATTCCCCCAACATCCCCTCCTCACACAGCAACCACCAGAGAAACAGGGATTTCTGGGTTGGGGAGGGGGCAGAGATGAAAGATGGAGGGGCAGCAGAGGGAGGCAAGCAGGGAGATGGGGCCCAGGAGGCTGGGCTTGCTCCAGGCCAGGACAAGCATGCTGGGGAACAGGCTTGATCCAGAATGGTCCCAGGATGGTCCCTTCAGTGACCCAAGGGACACCACTGACGTGGTCAGGGGACAGAACACCAGCTGGAGGGCTTCTCCTCCCACTCCAGCATCGGCTGAAGACACCACCACCTCGTCCAGTCCAGCAGTTGGGGCCGGCTGAGGCAGGTGGCCTCTCCGTGCCTCCTTCTCTGCCGCCGCCGCCGCAGGCCTCGCCCGTGCTCGTACCTCTTGTCCCCCTGAGCGTTCTGGTTCTGCTGGGTTCCTGGGTTTTGCAGGTCAGGGATATTGGCAAAGTCATCCTGTTCCGAAAGCCCTAATACCAGGGATAGCACCACCATCCGGCCTTCCCTGCCCAGGATGGGCAGCCCACCAGCCAGGGTGAAAGGAGGCAGCCCCGTGGACAGGGCAAGGGTGAGGGGAGGAGAGAGACAGAAACAGAGAGAGAGAAGAGAAAAAGCGTAAGAAACTGGTCCTGGAGAAAAGAAACCAAGCTTCAGAACTGTAAGTGGTTGGAGAACTGAGGGGGAGCAGAGGGGAGGTCCAGCTGGCTGTGGGCCAAGAGCTGCAGTCTCTGAGGTGACATGGGAAAGGTGCTAGGCACAGGCCTGAGGAGAGGACTTAGGTATCTGGGATAGTACCCAGGGAACACACAGGCTGGAGAGTGGAGCAGAGGCCCTGGGACATGGTATCCCCAGATGCATCACTCTGATTATCTGTTCCCTGGGAGAGGGGGAAGAGACTCTCTGAATATTTTGTACAGGGCATGTTCAGGGAGGTTTGGGACACAGGCGAAGCACTGTAGAATAATCTGACATCCAATGGACATAGTACACTGTGCTCAGGGATGCCCTTCACAGATCTCGGGGTCCTTGAAACCAGCTATGCAGCTTCTAGGCTTCCAGATTTACAGCCCATCATAGGAGAATTCCAGTTCTGTCCCTTCTAGGATCCCAGGCAGAGTGGGACTTCTCTCTTGTCTACTTCCCCAGGGAATCAGAGGTGACCAGATGCCTCCAGGACCTGTTCAGCGGAGGCCTTTCCACGGAGGAGCAGTTCAGAAGGCATCGGGGAGCAAAGGTGGAGAGAAAGTCCAGAAACTTGGCAAGGTGTGGGCATGCTTTGGCAGGGCTGCGGGGAGTCTGTGCCTGCAGTGAGACACGGCTCTGAGAGAAGGTGGCCAAAGCAGAGTGGTGGGCAGGCACCAATAGGATGAGAGCGACTTGGAGAGGGTGTGTGGGCAGCAGGACAAGGTCTGAGGCCACACACCTCGAGAGTGGAGGCCTCCTCAGAGAACCTCTGTGTGGAGTTTTGCTGGTGGCTGTTCTCCCTCAAAGCCATCAAAGTCTATGAGTTTGCAGAGGCTTTGTAGAGCTTGAGGGGACCTCTGTAGAGCTCATCAGAACAAAGAGTTAAAGGATTCTCAGGCAGGGCAAGCATGAAACCACGCCTCAAGACGGGCCAAGGGAAACACAGGGAGACTGGCAGAATGTTCCAGAAGGGGGTGGATCTTAGGTCAGGAATCTACACTTCAGGCACTGACAGAAAGCAAGAGCTTCTGTGATTACTCCCCAGGGAGACTGTCAAAGTGGGACCTCTGACCAGACATAGCATCTGGGGTGAGGTATGAGGACATAAGAGTTGTGAAAATGGGAGACGCCACCAGGGTCTGAGAGAGGGGAGGAAGCTAGATGTCGAGGTGTCCTTCTTTTTCCAAGTCTTTGTCCTGGACACAGAGCCACACCAAGCTGACACTTATGCTGGCATCTAACTTTAGGGGCTCGACTCTCCCCTTCCCTCAGGCCGGATCCTGGCTTCTTTTGTTCCTGACTATTGCTAATGTCTGAGTTGGTAAAATTCCATTTGGTTGTTCAGGAGCTAGTTGAGCTGGGGGAAGGCGAACCCAATGAAAACACGTGTTCCTTTTTTTCCCCAGTTAATACATTTTTTCAGATACTGCTTTTGGTCTTCTTTAACACCGAGCTGCTCCTCTGCATAAACACCCAGATTGTCATTCTCGGCAGCTTCGCAGGCCAGGAGGGCAAGGATGAGGAGCTGAGCTGGACTTGGGGGAGACAAACTGGTCTGGCTGGATGGGGTTGCACCTAGCAAGTGGGATGGAGGCACCTCGGTGTGAGGGGAGGACAGGTTCCTGCAAGGCCAGGAGAGCCCTCACAAGTGGACTCTGGGGCCTCTGTATCTGGGGTGAAAGATCCTCGGCAACACAGCCTCTAAGCTGCAAGGCAGGGGTCGGCATACCTCAGCCTGCCAATGGTTCTGGGCAGTCCACAAACTAGGAACCGTTTCTGTAATCTAGAAACACTAAGGGGAAAAAAGAAAGCCTCATGTGGCAGAGACTGAATGTACCCTGCAAAGTATCGGGCCTTTACAGACCGAGTACGCAAGCCCTTATTGTGAGGGAGCAGTAGTGGCTGTGCTGAGCTTGGAGGTGGCCAGCAGGTAAGGGAGTATGAGAGCTGCTGTGGGGGCAGGAGCGTGGGTATGTGATGCTGGCATCTGAGCCATGCCCCAGGATGCTGGCATTTAAGTCACGCCCATCAGAATTCTAGTTGTTTAGGAAGATAGTGGGCCGGAAGAGTTGATATCTGGCCTCAGCCTAAGCAATTGCAGGAAGAACAGGAAGAGGGTGGGCACCCTCCCTCTAAGGGCAGGTGGGGCCCAGCTGCCCCTCAGTTCTGTTCGTGCCACAGCAGAACTGAATTTCTTCATCTCCTATTCCGTGACCACAACACCCATCCCAGAACAATCCATTGCCAAGACAGGAGGCCTTACTGGACATCTCTGGTGCAGCACTTGACTGCCTTCCCAGAAGGCAGGTAGACAGGCTTCCCTGATTTCCCAGGGGCAGCCTTGGGCAGAATGGACAGTAGGTCGTGGTACAGGCCTCTTGCAAGCAAGTGTGGGTACCTAGTTCTGTTGGAGGTGGCTCTTGTCTGAGCTGGAGGCTCTGGCTGGGCTCTCAGATGGAGATGTAACATGCTTTGAGGAACTTGCTTGCCTTCTGGAAGCCCTGTATCTCTCCAGTGGGCTTGGCCTCAGCTTGGGCTTCTCCTCTTCCTCCCAGTTTAATGGTGCCATTCTATACCTAAGAGGTCTCCCAGGGAAGACCGGGCTGGAACAAGGCCCATAGGCCCACAGCTCTCAGCTCCTAATGTGACCATCCCTGTGAGCATGAGGTCAGGGAAGCAGCTAGGGTCAGATGCTGGCTAGCATGGTGTTGCTTCTCCAACCCGGGTCCTTGAAATACCACACTTGGCAGCTCTGGGGGAGTGGCTCAGGTTTGTCCTCAGGGGAGGGTCATTGTGATAGGGCTGAGGTCAGGGATGGTTGGACGGGGAGGTCACGGGGGAGGATGCACGGGCAGAAAGAGCAGTAGAGTCTGGTTACAGACAGGAGGGACACTGGAGGAAGGACTGCAGGGCTCTGGAGATTTAGTGACAGGGACGGGTTGGGGAGAGGTGGAGGAAAGGGCAGTGAGGCAAGGCTGGCACCGTGACAAGAGTAGCTGGGGACTGATGGGGGGGTCAGATCTCAGGACCCGCAGAGCACTTAATTATGTGTTCTCACTAACCCTCAGAGGGCAGGGCTTCTCTTCTCAAGCCTCGGGAACAGTGAGAGGGTCTGCAGAGTTCTAGGGGCTCTGATACAAATCCTTTCATGGTGGGGCTCCAGCTATAGGTCACAAAAGGCTGGGGAGGGGGACCCCTAAACCTGCCAGACACACTGTGGGAATGTGTGTTCCCACACAGAGGAACATGGAACAAGAGTGTCTTGCTTCCTCTGTTCCCAAGGAGACTTGTGGGGGAAAGGCTGGGTTGGGGAGGTGGGGAGCCGGCCCGCTCAAGGGGAGGACTTACAGGAAGGATTTCATGTCCAAGCCTCGGTTTCGAATCTGCCCCACCACGTGGTCCCAGCTGCCTGGGTTGGAGCGGCTGCGGCCCCCAGCTGCCCGGTACTTGGAGCCGGCCGAGGTGCCCTGCCGAGCCTGACCCCGGCCATAGGCCCGGGGGTTGGAGCCCGGTGCCGAGGCCGCATGGGCCTGCAGCTGGCCCAGGCTCTGGCTGGTGGTGGGCTGGCTGGGCTGCCGGCCCCTCTGGTTCTGGCTCAGCGGCTGCTGCAGGCTCTGCTGCCGCATCAGTGTGCGGGGTCGCTGGCATTTCGGCTCTCCCGCGGAGCTGGGGATAGACTCAAGGGTAGTGGCCGTGGACAGGGTGGAGTCCTCGAAACTTGGGGCAGGTGGAGGAGAGGAGAGAAAGGAGAAGCAGGTGAAGGGATCACAGTGCAAGAGAAAGAAGCCGAGGGCCAGGGCTGGGAGGCCCCAGTGCAGGGCTCGCTCGGCTGGACCTCGCCAGGCCTCCATCGGAGTTGTCACTGCTGCAGTCGCTGCCACCGCCTAACCCACCCCGAGGTCCCCAGGCTGGTCCCCCCCCCCACCTCTGGACTTAGCTCGCTGGTTCCCCAGTACCTCTGTCTGGACCAACCTCTTTGCAGGTCTGAGTGGGCCGCAAGAGCTGTGGCAGCTGCGTGGTGAAGGCAGGTCCCCAGGGCCCTATGACTGCCTATCATGTTGGAGTGGGAGGGACAGAGAGCTGCCGCCACCCCTCTGCCATCTCACTAGGGGACACTAGTAACATACGCCTCTGTGTTCTGGGTACTACTGTCCTGAGACAGAAAGAAATCCAGGCCAGCACAGAGCTGGCCTGATAATGGCTGGGGAGGCAGGGCAGCCGTTCTTCAGGCTGTCAGAGGATGAGAGAAGGCAGACTCACACAGAAGCCTGCCTGGTGGCCAGCACAGCTTTGGGATTCAGTTCTGGGGCAGATCTCTGACTTCTTCCTAGGGTATCCTGCCCTGGTGCCTAGGCAATGATTCCCACTCAAAAGTGGGGACCAAGGAAAGAGCAGACAGGAGTGGGGAGTCCCGGAACCAGCAGTCTGCACCCACCCTAGTTCTGACTGGCAGTGGGGGATCTTGCTTCTTCACATATAAGAGGAGGTCAGTACAATAGCCCACCAGCATCTCTAAATGCGCTTGGCAAAGCAGGGCAAGGACAGACAAGAAAATGGTCTGGCTGTGAGAGACCTGGGTTCAAAGCTCACTTCTGCCATTACTAACGGGCAGCTTTCGGTGAGGTTTTATACCTCTTAGCTTCTCAGCTGTAGACAGAGGGTGCAAAACAGCCCTTCACCGGCCTGCTTTGGAGCTGAGGTCAGGGCTGTGCCACTAACTGCTACCATGCCAGGGCTCAAGGGCAGGGGTTTGTGTTTCAGCTTAAGGTTTTGTGTTTCTGCCTGTTTTGTGCTCTGGCCAAAGATTTAACAATTCCTATGACAAGACTGGAGGCAAACTGTCACTCAAGTGGCAGGGAGTCAAACCAGACACTGTGTTGAACAATTCCAAGTAAAGTTCCTTCTCCCTGAGTCTGAGGTTACAGCCTTTTCTTCCTTTCCCTATCCAGCTGTCTGGAATTAGGGGCAGTCAACTATGACCTATAAGCTGAATTTAGCCCACTGCCTCCTTTTATAAATAAAGTTTTACTGGAACCCAGCTGCTGGCATTTGTTTACATTCCACTTGAGGCTGAGCAGTGTGAAAGATGTGGCCTTGACTTGCAAAGCCCGCGTATTTCCTAGCTGTCACTTGGCCCTTTAGTGAGAGAGTTGGTCTATCCCTGCTCAGGGCCACAGGATAGCCAAGTACATCTTGGGAGTAGTAGAAGGAGGCCTCAGGACCCTTGGGAGCCACGTTCACCACAGCAGCCAGACCTCAGCCATGCTCACCCCTGAACTTACTCTGGGAACCAAAAGACAATAGTTAGGTGGCCCCTGTGGGCTTGGCAGAGAGAGAGAGAGAGAGAGAGAGAGAGAGAGAGAGAGAGAGAGAGAGAGAGAGAGAGAGAGAGAGAGAGACAGAATGAGAGAAGAAAGCAAAACATGGCTGTAATTGGGGGTTCTAGGCAGGTAGCAGCCTGGCCTGATGTGGGCTGGAATCAGGGCTCTCCCCAGGGCAGGCCTAGGTCTGTCCAGCCTTGGTAGGCCCACAGCTCAATGGGGGCAGCCAGCTGGGGGAGGGGTGCACACCATCTTCTCTGTTTCCTTGCCGACCTCATTTCTGTTTCCTATCACATCCAAAATTAGTCCAATTTACAACCTTTCAGTCACAGGAAACTAAAACTGGATCCTCCAGGCCTGAAGCCAGTGAGCGAATGCCAAGGAAGCCCAGTCAACCCTGAGCTTGGCTGGGGCAGCCTGGAGGGCAGGGGGATGTGGTTCTCAGATGGGGTGTGAAACATCCATCTCTAGAGACATTCCTGAGATCATATATCAGGAGGGAATGGACTTGTGTCCACTCAAGGCAACGAGCAAATGTGTCCTCAGCCTAGTAGTCCTCCGTGGTTCGATGTGTGTATGTGTGTGGGGGTCTTCTGAAGAAAGCCAGGAGGGCCTTGACTTGAGCTGAATATCCCAACACTAAGAAGGATCAAGGCTGCTGGCCTTCTGAGGGGAGGCTCCTTCACGACTGGAAATGAGACAGTGTCAGCAGCTCAAAGTGGAACCCACTGCCAAATTTGTGAGGTGCTTGTAGTTCAGAGGACCTGGGAATTGGAAGGGCTCTACTGTGGGAGACGGGAAGTTCTGAAAGTCAAGAGGAGAAGAAGGCAGCCTTAGTGGGAAGACAGATGCTGTGTCAACCATCCACAACTGCTCGGCAAGGCCAGGAAGTCATTAAAAAGGGACAGGCTCTTCTCACTACCCTCTGACATTTGAAAGGGGCTGCTTGCTGGGGCTCAACAATCTCAACCCTCAAGATCTCCTATCAGTGGGATAGCTCACTGACCAAGACAGGGCCAGCCCGTGGGGATGGCTGAAATGAGATGAACATTTGTGGCAGCCTGGTGGCTGCTCATAGATGAAATCCTGTGGCAGATGGTGTCATGGGACAAGCAAGGCTGGGACAAGCAGATGAAATCATTCAAAATGGAATGGCCCAAGGTGGGGTCTAGAGCCATCAGCTGGCCAAAAGAGGAGAGGCCCACAGGCTGAGGAGTGATAAAAATACAGGCAGAGATGGGCCTGCTCCCCAGGAATGGTCCCACAGTGGGACCACCAAGGGCCTGCTGCCCATGGAGGGATGACCTGATGGCTGAGATGGGGTGGCCAGTCAAAGAGGATGGGATGGCCCAAGGACTGGAGTGAAGCTGCTCTGGGGACAGAGAATGGAATGACCTGGTCACTGGCAAAGGAAGACATTAATGGGAGGCTGCCAGAGGCCTGAATGTGAGAGCATATGGCTGAGCTGGTTGTGCCTGATGGCGAGGACAATGAAAGAGTCTTGTGAAGGGATGGAATGAGCCAGGGGCCGAGGACGGCACCTCTGGGGGCAGCAGCGGGCATGCCGGGGTCCCGCTGGCCGCCCTGGTGGGGCAGGCCTGAGCTCATGGCTCTGGCAGCCATGGGGCGCCATCACTCACTTGGACAAGTTGAGCTTCCCTGCGGCCAGGTGGCTCTGCACCATCCGCCAGCGGCCTCTCCCCGCCTTGCCACTGCTGCCCGGCTCGTTGGGGGCAGCCCCGCCGCTTCTCAAGGCGTCCTCTCCGGGTGGTGGCACCGGCGCCGGCTTCTCCCCCAGCCGGCCTTCCCGCTCCACCGCCAGCCCCGCCGCCGCAGTGGCCACTTTGGCGCCTGACAGGAGGGTGCCACTGGAGGCGTGTAGGAGGCAGCCAGGCCAGAGGAGCACCGGGGGTGGCGGTGGGGGAGAGAGGGCAGGCCACACATGGGGGTGGGAGGGGGGAAGAGGAGGAAAAACATCGACAGATAAAAGGAAGAAAGAGACAGTGAGAGAGGAGAGAAACAGACGGACAAGAGACAGACAGAGAGAAAGAGAGACATCAGCACTGCAAATGGGTTAACAGTGGAGCCTGCAGAGGAGAGAGGGGACCGGGCGGGCTGGGGTCAGAGAACAACGCACCACGACAATGGAGGGGGGCCCCTCCCCACCGCCTAGGGCAGGAGCGGTGGGGGTTGGGGGAGGGCAGCCACCTCCAACTCTATCCCACAGGACAACGAAGGGTTAACGACGGAGGAAGAGCGGGCTGTCCAGGCCAGGAGGCCCCCAGGCAGGGAGAGAGAGAAAGCCGTGTTAGTCAGAGTTCATCACCACCACCGCCACCATCACCGCCACCACCGCCACGAACCACCGACCACCGACCACCGACCACCAGCAGCCACGGCCGCAGCACACAGCGGGGAGGAAAAAGCGAGCCACAACCGAGAGGGAGGGACCAAAACGGGCAACCCCATCCTGACTGCACAGAGGGTGGGGAGCCAGGGGGCGTGGCTGGGGACCAGGCGTGGCTGCGAAGGGGGCTCTCCTGCATGGCTGGCCCTGGGGGAGGTGACAGGAGAGGGACAGGCAGGCGAGGGGGGCAGGAGGGGTTGCTCGTCTCCATGGCCAGCCTGCCCATGGGGTGAAGGAGGGGAAAGTGGAGGGACAGGAGCAGGAGAGGAAGTGAGGGGGCGGGAAGGATGGGTGGGGCGTGCGCGGATACTCAGTACATATGATCAAACCAGGTAAAGTCACTCACTTGAGGGACAGTCGAGGGTCGCCATAAGGGGCGTAGGGTGAAATGTTTAGAATAAACTCCTTGGGAGGATAGGAACTCCATTTCTGCTGCACTGTGCTTTCATTGTTATTCCAAAAGTCTCTGTCTAGGTCGCTGGAGGGGCAGAGAGAGAGAGGGGAGAAAACAGGAAGATACAAGAAGAGACCAGAACAGCAAGTCCTGCAGGGGCAGAAGGGACCAGAAGGGACGTGGGGCCCCTGGGGGCACACAGAGGGTAGGGCCTCGAGGGTCTGCTCCTGCAGAGGAAGAAAGGCAGGAGGGGGGATGGCCACTGCAGCCTGGGCCAGGCACCCCCGCACTCACACACGCATGTAGGTGCACACTCATACGCACACACACGTGCACTGGAAGGCTAGCCGGGGGAAGCCGCACAGGAAGGAGACAAGCTGCGGGCAGGCAGACAGGAGAGCCTCGTGCCTAGGAAGCTGGTGGAGAGAGAAAGACCATGAGAGAGGCGGGGTTGGGATGGGGATGGGGGTGGGAGACAAGACCTGGATGGGGCAAGGGGCACCCTGGGGGAGGGGAAGGTGCTAGTTCAGTGTCAGAAGTGTTGGAAAGCACCTGCTGCTGGTAGCTGGCCCTGTCTCTCTCTGGCCTCAGTTTCCCATCAAAGGAGAAGACTGGCTTTTCTCCCTCTTCCATCTTCTCTTCAGTGGCCTAACATGTCCCCTGGCTTCTTCCTCTGGTGAGGCTGGAATACAGGGTTTCCAAGAAACTGAGACAAATGGGGTGATTGGGACCGGTTAGGTGAGGCTTCCGGATAAAGGGAGGTAGCCTGGTCTCTGATGCCAGAGAGGATATCACCAGGGGTCATCAAGATCCTCTGTTCTGGGGACTATGTGGAGAGAGTTTGCTCTTCTGTCAGTGGAGCCAATGGGACCTGCCCAGCCTTGGGCCCACAGTATAAACTTGGTCTGGCCAACTGGGAAGGTTTCTTGTGCTCCTGTCCCTAAGGTGGAGCTGCTGGGTTTAGAAGGGACCATCACCCTAGCCCACCACCCCTCCTTCCGGGTGACTTTTCGTCAGCTGACAGGCTAACAGCATAAAGGACGTTGGGATTTCTGTGTAGGGGTATAGGGTAGAGTAGGTGGCAGAACCCTGGACTCCTGTAGTTCATGGCCTGGAGGTTTCAGAAACTACGGACAGCTTGTTAGCTTCCTGGGATCCCAAAGCGGCAGGGACTGGTGCTGAGAGAGACAGAGAGGTAGCTCCCAGGCCACTGAGTCATTCCGGAAGGGAGTCATGTACGGGTGACAGGAATGCTGCTACAGTAAGGGTCGAGGAGGAGAGTCTGGCCTGTGCCATGCTTGGGTGAGAAGAAGCACGGACAGAGGGCCGGCATTATGGGGGCGTTCTTCCCTAAGGGTCAACTTTTCTCAGGGGAGCTGCTTCTCATGTCCCTGAGAGTTAGGTCTTGACCTTGGTGCTCCATCTGAGACTCAGGCACAGAGAAGAAAAAGAGATGAGAAGCTGGGCTGTCACTATGGGCCTAGAGGAGATGGTAGCCTTGGCTATCCCTAGAGATAGTCACTTACTATCTAAATACACTTTGGAAATGTCTCACAGGGGAGTCTATGCACAAAGTTCAAGCCCAGGCCCTGAGCCAGCTCACAGAGACAGGGGGAACAGTGGGTAGGGAAGGGAAGCAGTCTCCAGTAGAAAATTCTCTCTCTACGAAAGATCTCATGCCCATAAGAGATACACCTTTGGCTCCACTCCCCAGCAAGACCTTGCTTGGATGGAGACTGCCCACATCGGGTGTTAAAGGAATGCAGCAGGTTGGCAGTCTCCCTCCTCATGCCCCCTCCAGGTCTCCATCCAATCTAGGTCCTAGAGGGAAAAGACCCACCCAGCATCATTGCCAGGTTGTCCCCCGACCCTGAGTTCTGGGGCCACTTGGATTTCTACCGTGGTACTGGAAAAGAAGATCCCACGTAAAAGAAGGTTGGGGAAACCGGTTCCTTTGCTGCATGACTTGTCGGTCCTAACGTGTCAGTGGCCGTCAGTATCGCCAAAAGGGAGATGGAGTGTGCAGTGTTTCCCAGACTTGGTTGCTGTGAAATCTTGGGTATGTTAATCATTTCTGAGGCACAGGTGCTCCAAGGAACAGTTTGGGAAGCGCTGCTGAAGAATGCAGTGTCCCAGAACCCTTGACAACATGATCCCTTTGAGGAGGCGCTATGCCAGTGGGGAGTTATGAAGTAAATAAATTGCCCAGGATGGGGAGTACAGGAACCCAGACATGGGTAGTGGCTTCTGTGTCAGGGGCAGGGCCTGGCAGCACATCAGGTGGAAGCAGGCTCAGACTGTGGACAGTGGGTCTACAGGGCGTCAGAGGGTCACTCTCCCCTCACTGCGCCTTAGAGCTTCCTCTGGATGCTGGCTGTCGCCTGCTTTCTACCCTGATGCCCTCCTTTCCACTTGCTGGCTAGAGGAGGATACTTTCTAGAATGCCTTCCCTGTCATGAGCACCCCTATCTAGGAAGGTTATGATCACCTATTTTCACTCGGGGCTTCAAATAGCCCAGACTAGAGGTAGCCTCTTGCTCGGCTCACATGATCCTCCTCAACCCCCACCTTCAGAAAGCTCAGAGCCTGTCTTCTGCAACAGCCCCCAAGTCCTACCAGCTCCTGCCTTTGAAGAAGGAGAGCATGCAACCGAACTCAGCTTCAAAGACTCCCCGTGGTCTCCTCTGAGCCTTCCACCCATCCAAGCCCTAGTTGGCCCACCCTTCTATTCATCCCCCACCTCAGACAACCCCCCCCTCACAACTTCTATGAAAGCCCCAAACAGGGTCAGAGCAGGAGATTTAAAAAACAGGAGGGGCAGGGAGGGAGCCTTCAGGAATGGATAGGGGAGCAAGGGAAGAATGAGTAATGCAGGAGGGCAAGGGTGTGCAGGGGTGCAGGGGTGCAGGGGAAGGGACAGTGAAAGTGGAGGGCCTTGAATTGACAGGGAAGGGGGAGGGGGAGGGCTGGGGGGGCTCAGCTTCCAGGCAAAGCTCCTTGGCCAGCAGACTTGATCCCATCCAGGTGGGCTGGACAGAACTCCCTATGAAGGCCTGGTCTCCATGGACAGCAAGGCAGGGAAAGGTCTGTTCTCAGAGCCTGAGCCCTATGTGGACTCTCCTAGTGACTCTCAGCAGAGGGCTGGCCAAGGTGGTCTTGGTCTATGGACTAGGCTCTTAGCTCTCGGTGGGGAACTCTAGGCAGGGTATAATCCACAGGACCCAAAGGGGGACAAGATGCACTTGGAGGACTGAGCCCCTCCCCATGGGCCTCATTCCCCGGGCTCAGCACTGAGACCAGCTGGGGTCCTTATGGCTTGTCTGCCACCCTTTCCAGGTTGCCCTGGGAGCATGTGAGGAGAGTGAGAAAGGAGACTCAGACTATGAGGAGAGGATTCCAAGCCCAGAAGTAGGGTCTTGGGGAGAGACTGAAGGGCCCAGGGGCCTGCCAGGGGGGTGGGGACAGTGTGTATGACACTGAGAGCTGGACAGAAGAATTAGCATGGCACAATAGGGCTATGCGTGAGAGGCAGCCAAAATCCCAGGGTCTGAGGCATAAGAGGAAAAAGGGGGCCTTGGCGTTGTCCAGGGTTCTGAGACCAAGGAGGTGGGCATGGGCCTCAGGGAGTGAGGGACATACTAGATGTGTGTGTGGTAGGTCTGAGGAATGGTAGAAGGGGCTTCTCCCATGTGGGCTGTCTGTGTACCCCCAAACTGGCAGCCTGGCACCTACTTGATGGCTTTCTTCTCACTGCGCCCGCGCCCCGAGTCTGGCGTGCCCACCGTCTCCAAGGAGTTCTTGTAGCGTTTGCCCTGTGGAGACAGTATCAGGGTTATTTCTTGGGTGAAGATCTGGGCATTCCCCATTTCTCCAGAGCGGGGGCTCCAGAGGAAAGGAGAGAGACTAGAATTTAGATTATCAACAAAGTCTAGAGTCCCTGTGAGGGATTATTGTCATTGTGGGGTGGTTGTCCCACGACCATGAACCTTGTGGGTTCTAGGACCTGCCTCTGCCTACAAACAATCCTTCATGCCTGACCCTCAGGTATCAGGCCATCCTGTCTGCCTGTCTCCTGTGCCTCTGGCCCAGCTCCCAGAAACACAGTTCCCTCTGCTGTGGACAGACGGCTCTCAGGCGCCTGGCCACGTCACAATGTCCACGTCACCACCCCCAGATGGTGGGGGTGGCATCCTGCAGGGCAAGGTTGGCAGTGGCCAATGATGTGAGTGGTGGGGGCGGGGAGCAGGCCACGTGCCTGAGCCTGCCAGCATTGTTGGTCATTGCTTGGGGGCTCTCTGTCCCCATGCCCTAGGGCTAGGAAGCAGGGACAAGGCCTCTGTAAGAGATAATCTTGGGAAGAGAGAGTACATACATCCTGACCCTAGGGGCTTCAAGGTTTCCTGGCCCCTGGACAGCCCCCAGAGTTGCTTAGCCCAGTGTAGGCAGACAAGGAGCAGGGATGGGCATCCTAGGTTCACCAGTGCAAGGAAGAACAGCAACAACCAGGCCTGCTGCTGGGAAGGTGAGCACCATTCACCTTCTCAGTTTGGGTTTCTAAATTTAGCTCATGTAGAGCCCGGCCCCATTAACATTCCTAGCTGCCACCAAGCATCCTCACAAACACCCCATGGGCCTCAGGCCTGGGCCAGGCACCACTGGGTTGGTGCAGTTTGAGGATCCAGGCTGGACAGGGGCCAGGTTTGCCCTGCAGACCCCTTTACCCCTGGTTGCTAACGGGCCCTGAACTAGCTGAGTGGGGACAGACAAGTGCAGACACACATGTGTGCAAGCATGCACGTGTATGCTTGCACATTCCCTCATGTGCACCGACACTGTAGCCATAACAGTCAATTATTCCATCCTTCCAAACACAGAATAAAAGCTGCCACGGCCGTGTTCCCACATGCCCCCGCCAGCTGCAGCCCCTTCCCGGCCACGGGAATCTGAGGAAACTGCAGCAAAGCTCCCAGGAACACGTGGAGTGCAGAGGCCTCCCTCCATTGTACATGCAGCACCTCTACATCTCGGGGCACCTTGGTGTGGCCCTGGCAGAGCCACGGGTGCCCCATGTCACCCTGGCCAACCTTTCCACCCTCTCTGACCTCTCTATCCTCCCTCTGGAATAGTTTGATGTCACCACATGGGTCCGCTGGAGAAGGGGCTCCCGGTACCAGACAGCATCAGTTTCTCTGTTTATTTGTGTCAGCTCCTACTTCCTGGCACAAAGTCACACAAAGGCAAGGCTTTTTTCACTCTCCAGCACCTAGAGTGGCATCTGGCTCCTACAGGTAGTTCATAATGTCCCCATTCACACGGAGGCTTGGGCCTCAAGCTGTTTCCCTGAGCTCAAATATTCAAACCCAAATACAGAGATGTCAGGCCTTCAGGTCCACAGAGCCACCCTCCCTCACATTTCTCTGGTCTCTCTCATCATCTGTTTCTTAGAGGTTCAAATCCCAAACAGTTCCAAACATTGACGGAGACCATCGGGGTGGGGCCGTGCTGTGGTTACCAAGGACCTTAGGCAGGAGCCAGAGTCCCACTGTTCCCCAGGATCTGGGCAGCACAGGGCCCTTCTGAGGGAAACCTTGAGACTCTGTCCACCTGCTCCTCTTTCTTTCAGGTATTTGCAGGAGAGCTAGCCTTGGCTAGTGCCATCTTCCAAGGATGTTCAGCTGCCCCTTCCTCAAGGCCAGGTAGGACTGGAGTTGGTGATCTTGATGGCCTAGAGCATTTGGGGGAGATTCTAACTGCCGCCCACCTGCAGCTCAGAGAACTTTTCCTGCTGTCTGCACAGACTAACTCTGCAGCAGGAGCCAGAGTGCTATGTGGGACAGGACCCAGGGAAGGATTGGGCTGGGGCATTGAGAATTTCAAGGACAACCCAAATTAACAGAAAACCTAGGTGAGGTCCCAGAGATACTGGGTGGCTTGAGAGGAACCTGCTTGTCAGGGAGGGGACTTGCCAGGATGATCTGGAAAAGCCAGCTGAAGATTATGGAAGTTATTAATGTCTGGAAATGGGATCTGGGCTGTCAAAGTATCGTGTCACTGGGACTGAGGGCACAGGAAGGCAAAGAGATCCCAGCTGCCACCGTCTGTGAGGACAGTGTTTTAAGGTCCCTTCTAAAGACCAAGGAAGCAGCCTGGGTAGAAAGGGTCCTGTCGTCTGGGATCCATGGTGCCAGGAGCTTGGGGTCGTGGCGGTGGGGAGCGTCCTGAGAGAGCGATGTTCTATGAAGCCCAAGTCCAGGGAGACAGACTGTGGTCTGGAACCCTGGAAAGGTTCCTAGCTGGAGGCTGCAGTGTGGTTGGGCCAGCGAGGTTGCTGGTTCAGAACCTCTCAAATGGCCAAGGCACTCTAATTCTCCAACTACAAACAAACCTGTCTCACACTCTGTTCTCAACAGAGATGCTGGTGGGGTGAGGCCGTTTGTACTCTGGTCTTGGAAAGGGTGTCTTCACACACACACACACACACACACACACACACACACACACACTCAGAGTGGCACAGTGCATATGCAGGGAAGACTAGGACATGGGGCAGACCTCAGTTACACAGGGATCTGAGAAAATGATACACATCCACTGCTTACCAGTATGTATACACTCAGACACAGGACAGACAGACAGACACCCAGTCACCAGCTCATACAACCTTTTTCCTCTGCCTTCAAACACAGACAGGCAGGAACAGTCTAGCCAGCCCTACAAGGCACACACCAAGAGCAGTCACTTCCATGGTCTCAGAAGACAGCGGTACTCAGGGCACGAAGGCCATCTCCTTCCAGTACCTTCCTTGAAATTCTGAGGCGGATACGATGGGCCAAGGAACAATGGATGGCAGCTAGCTCACACTCCTGCCCACAGCAGGGGATAGCTCACACTCACACAGGGCTCCTACCCCTGGTACTTCCCCAGGGGTAGGAGCTGCCTATCTACCCCAGGGTGGAGAGACTCACCCAGTAAACAAAATTGCCTTCTTGAAGGAGCCATGCTGGGTTATCAGTCCCTTAGCTTCTCCTCATAGATTCCTCACCAGACCTCAAACTCTTTCCAAAGGTGCTTGCCCCTTCTCTTCCTACATGGGAGTGGGGCATGCAGTCTCTACTCACTCAGGGTCTATGACCCAGCTTTACTCCTGCCCTTACGGTCCCTCTGTGTATGCTGCCCCAATTATCCCATTCTGAACGCGGGTGGAGGGGTGCCTGATCCCTGCCCTGCCCCTGGGACATCTCTGAACCTCTATTGAGATCATTCCCTGTAGCCCTCAAAAGTCCCACTGCGCTACTGGGCGGAATGGGAGGTGGGACTCAGGCTGCAGGGCCCAGCAAGGGGGTCCTGCGGGAACAGCGGCACTTGCCTAGCTGAAGAGTGCTGGAGGAATGGGTGACTCACAGTTCTCCCTCCCGGCGCCCTCGGGTGATGAATGTCCCTCCTGACAGTCTCGTTACTTATTGATAGCCTAATCCCGCTCGTTAATTCCCCAGCCCTCGTTAAAAATGAAAAGAAGCCGTTTGTGCTTGTACAAACCAGGAGAATCAGGATGGATGCGCAGGAGGCTGGGGGTGGGGCGGGGCAGGCGGCGCCTTCTCATTGGTCAGGAGGCTATGTGGATTAGCCACGCCCATTGAGGGGCGTGGGGAGGGGAAGGGTGGTGCGACTAGTAAGGGGTTCAGAGGGCCTCATTTCTCAGTCTGCAGTTCTTTATGCGTGAGGTGGTGCATGTGAGCGCACCCACCTGCCCGTGTAGTGATCTATGTGTGTCCCCGATGTGTGTGCCTCTGGGTATAAAAAGATGTATAGGACCAAGACTCAAACAAAAGAGTGTGTGTAAGCTTGTGGTGTGAAGTTGTCTGCACTTGTCCCTGACTGTCGGCAGACAGGTCATCTGCCTACGCACTCCATAGAGTTGGAAGCCAGCAAATGCAGGATGGCAGGGTTCAGGGTGGGGCCCAGCCCCAAAACTTCTCCCCACAAGAGCCTCACCAGTTTGCGCTGACACCAGTGGCACAGGCCGCAGAGGACGATAGTGACGCTAAGGCTGACGGTGATGATGGCAGAGACCAGCAGGACATCGCGGGTGGGCGCCCCTGAGGAGGACATGCACAGTCAGATCATTATGGACCAGGGCCATCCTCCATCCCAGAGCCCCCAGAACAAGCACCGCTCCCCTCCTTTCTGGCACTTTTCACTACCAGTTCGGCCTTTTCTGCCTGAGCCTGGGAAGTTTTCCCTGCTTCCTCAGCTTCTTCATCAGGACAAACAGAAGAAACACGCTGCTCAAACACTCATCCTGTAAACAGTACCCCTTTCAAAGGGAGAGAGCACATCTATGCCCCTAGGTCCATTGATGATTTTGGAAGAGCCACAGCTCCTGTGTGGCCTTCCTGTGCTCCACATGCCAGACCTAGTTCTGAGCAGTAAACAGGCCCAGAGGCCACCTGCCCTCTGAACACCTTCAGACTCCCTTAAGGGCTTGGCCAAGACTCAACAGTGAATGTGTAATCAAAAGGGGATCTCTGGGATTTTCGGGCCACATTAACTCAACTTGGCTTCGCTGGAAGCCCTCTTCTGTCAGCTCCATCCTAAGCCCCTTGGCTTGCTTCCAGCCTTCTCATCCTTGTTGGCTCCAGCCTCCTCAGCATTATTTGTAAGGTCCCAGAAGCTCACAAGAGTCACCTGAGGCTTCCACCTTAAGCATCCTGCGGTCTCATATTTGAGGGGTGGAGCCCCTCTGTGGGAGGAAAACCCCAGGTTTCTGCACAGATCCCGTTTCCTAACTCCATGGCCCTGGATGAGCAGTATGAGCACTCAGTTTACTCCTCTGGAAATGCAGATTTAACAGCTTCCTCTGTCTTCCTCACAGGGGGTTGTAAACATTAGCCCAAAACAAATGTATAGACTGCAAAACCTGGACCAAAAATGACCACGTGGGGGAGTGAGCGGAGGGAAAGCAACAAAGAGCGCACATGAGCTCTAAATATGTGTGCACTGGGACGTGTCCTAAATCACGAAGATGCAGTTTATTTACAGAGGAGCCTGCATGGGCTTCTCGGTGCCAGTGATTGTGGTAATTAAGAGTTGACAGTATCTGTCTGGTCCTGGTTCCTGTGGCTTTAGCTTCTGCGTCTCCTCTCCTCTGGGCCTCTCCTGCATAGATGTCTCCTAGAGGAGAGACGGGTGGGTCTCTCTCGGCTCTCAGGGCCCCCAACTCAGTGCCCACCACTGTGGCACCCCAAGGAGCCTATTTACCACCCTTTCTTTCTAGAAGGCTGTTTGGGCCAAACCAACTTCCTAGACCTCCCAGGAAACATTGCCCTCACTCAGTCCTCACCAGCCTACCACCTGCCAGCCAACTGCTCACTCCTAATCACAGGAAACCCCTGGGCCCAATTCCTGTCAGCTTTATGTGCAGCAAAGATGCTCTGATCTGGTCCTACCCTATGGCCATGGACAAGTCCTTGATGTCTGGGACATGAGTGTCAACTATGTAAAAGAGTTGACTCTTCCGAACTCAGACAATGAGCCAGGATTTCCAGGTATTTCACCTACAGGGACAACTTCATTCTCATGACAATAAGAGAGATAAGGATCATAAATTGGTTTCGTTCTACAGATAGGGTAACTGAGGCTTAAGAGGTTCGGATATCATGTTCAGTCACTTAGCAAGTGGATAGTAACTGAGGGACAGGACCAGGCAGTCTGTCGCAGTATCCACACTCCTTGCTGGTTCTCAAAGTGTGCTCTTTGGAACACCTAGATTTCCCTTGACTCCCTTGGGGTCTGCAGAAGCAGGCTCTGAGTAGAGAAGGCTGAAGCCTTCTTCAATCAAATCAGCATCATTTCCCTTGGCTTTACATCTTGGGCTTTTGAAGAAAATTACATTTGAAGAAGGAGATACTGAGCAAAGTTGAATCCTTCTGGAACGATGGCTCTAGGGTCTCCTGCAGTGTGGATGCTATTATCTTTCAAGGAGCTGACTCCTCCCCTTCAAGATCCCTCAGCCCCCTCAGCATCCCTCGCACAGCCCTTGAAGGCAGGGTGAAACAAATGCTTGCCATTACAAATTGCACTGATGTTGGGAATAAAAGTGACAAGATGTCCTTGGCCAGCATGCCCTCAAGTGCTGTTACCATCAAGGGGCACAAGCGTGTTCTCGCCTGCCAGCCAGAAGGAACCATTCCTGGAGGATGGAGTCACTGTGTCCCTGGGCTGCCAGGGACCTTGGAAGTCACAGAGTCAAGCCCATGATGCATGATCCCCTCTGGACAGCCCTGGTGTTGACAGGGAGCTGTTCCTGCAGGAGGTTGGCTCTCCTGCAAACAACACTGAGGAGGCTGCTGTAGCTTGTGCCGAGTCCAATCTGTCTCCCTGGAACTCACAGTTGCGGTCCTCAGCCTGCCCTCGGGCAGCTCTGCCACCTGACAGGCCTCTGAATCCCTGCCGACAGCTCTCATGTCCCCTTCAAGTCTTCTCCAGGCAAAGCCGCCCCAGCTCTTCTATCCCTCCTCAGATGACATGCATGGTCTCAAGTCCTCTTATCGTCAGCATATTAATGTTTGAGGAGAGGAAATGCTGCGGCCCTAGGCAGCCTTTGCCCAGGGCGGAGTTCCATGACCTCTCCTTGGACAGAGGAGACATCCTGGGTCCCCAGGGGTGAGACACAGACAAGGGCAGACAGATGACATTGGGAGATCTGGGAGGCAGGACAAACCAGGAGCTAAGCAGAACCAGCCTTCTGGGCTTGTATGGGGTTGTTCAGGGAGGGAGGGGTGAGCTCAGACATACTGCTGCCCCTCTGCCCAGGCCTCTGCTGGGCATGTCACCACATGGGAACTCATTCATGACCAAACTGAGTCGTGTCGTCCTGCCCACATCATCAAGCAAACCCCAAAGAAAGGAGACTCAAGGAGGTGTCTTCTTTCTGAAGGGAGCCCAGTAGCTTGTGTATAGAACTCTCTAGCAGGTCAGCTCCATGAGGGCAAAGATCAGTTCCTTAGGTGAAACTATTCCATCATGGAGACTGGAGCCTGGTTATAGTAGGTGGTCAATAAATACTTGTTGGAAGAATGAATGAGAAAGACTCCCAGGCCTCTAGGAGTAAGAATAGCCCTGGGAATCTGCCATTTATTAAGCACCCACTGTGTACCACACTTCAGGACCTGTGAAGACAGAGACTGTCAATCCTTCACTCACTCCAGTATCCTTGGTGACACACAAAGACGTGCTCAGTAAATATTTGTTGAATGTTCAATGCCTGCATATGTTATCTCATTTGTCACCCAAACAAGATAGAAGAGAAGAGATGGGAGAGGCGTTAATGACAGTCTCCAAGCCTTTCTCTTTTACACACACACACACACACACACACACACACACACACACACACACACACACACAAACACTCCGAACCAGGACTCTGTTTATTCTTTGCACTACAAACCCAAACCCTTGAGTTGTCAAGACCCTGATGAAAACACCTCCGTGAAGCCTTGCTTAGTCTGCCCAATGAGAATCGATCAGTGTCTTCTGCTTCAGCATTCCCACGGCACTGTACCTGTCTTTTAGAGTGTAGTGTTTAAGCGTTGCGGCTCTAGAACCAGACTTCTGGGCTCAAATTCTGGCTCAGACTCTTCCAAGCCATGTGCCTTAATCCCTGCATGCCTTGGTTTCTCTACCTGTAAGCGAGGACTAATAATAGCACAGTTTTCCTGGGACTACTGGGAGACTAACAGGAATTAGCACATATAATGTGCTTAGCACAGTGCCTGACACAGAGTAAGCAATAAATGGTGGCTATTATCATAGCATTAGTGCATTGTGCCCTGGACCAGAGATACCTGGGGCAGGGAGCCGGGCTTACTGAGAAGTGAATGAGACACTGAACGGTCCGCTCTCATTCACCCCAGGACAGCAGGGGCCAAGGGTCACAGTTTATTGGATTCTCTGCAGGCTTACCCACCCCCTGCCCCAGGAAGTGGTCCTTATGGCAGGCATCAGTGAGTGCTTCTGGCATGGAAGGATGGAAGGGGAAGGGCTGGCACATGGGGGTGTGGGGTAGGGGCAACAGCTGGAGGCCAGGCTGGGTCTCAGGTGTGAACTGTAGACCCGGTGCGGGTTGGTAAGGCTTTGCTTCCATTGCCTCTCATCTCCTCAGCAAGCCATGATTTATGGATGAACAGAATCAAACAGGACCGCGGGCTGCTGGATGCCCTGGGGAAGCTGCTTGAGAAGCAATGGACTTCTGAGGGCAAGCTCACTGGCTGCCTGCTGGGGGGAGGGTATGTGCACAAAGAACACAGATACAGGCACCACAACCCTCTCACGCACATGTAACATGGAGATCCATTCCTACACAGATATCCATGCTTACACACACACATATGCATGCATGCCCATGACCAGGCCCACGAGCAGATGTTCAGCTCACTCTATCACTCATGAGGCCTGGGATTTCAGGTGCTTCCTCTGGCTTGGAACTCTCACTCCTGAGTTGGATGTCATTTGCCCACTCCCGTATCGCCCCCTCTTTCCTCTCCAGGTGGAGCAGACTAGGGACAGTAGGTTTCTTGTACTCTCCTGCCCTGGGTTCAAGCCCCAGCTACATCAATGGCCATCTGCGTAGCCCAAGCAAGGCCCGGAGTGGGTTTCCATGCTCTTCCTTCCAGCAGATGATCTCCTGGTGTACTGTTGTCAGGACTAAACGACAGCCAACATTCACTGGGGACACCTAGTGTGGCAGATAGTTTCTGCATATCACCTCTGGGCTACTTAGTGTTCCCCACTGACAGAGGAAGAAACAGAGATCTGGAGAACTAACGGCCCTTGAGTCTGTGTTTTCCTACCATGCTACAATGGGCTCCCTCTGAGTGGAACGATGTTCCAAGACATGCTCTATTGTACTGCCTAGTCACACACATTCCACCCTTCCCACATGCACCCAGGAAGCTTTGCATGATGTCTTAGTTAGGTTTCCATTGCTGTGAAAAAGACCATGACCAAAGGCAACTTAGGGAGGAAAAGGTTTATTTAATCTTACATTTTCACTCCATCGGTGAGAAATCAGGGCAAGAACTCAAGCAGGGCAGGAAACTGGAGGCAGAGACTGAAGCATAAGCCATGGAGGAGCGCTGCTTACAGGCTTACTCCTCCTGGCTTGTTCAGTATGTTTTTTTATACACCAAGGACCATCTGCCCAGGGGTGGTACCACCCACAGTGGACTGGGCCCTCACACATCAATCATTAGTCAAGAAAATGCTTTATTGACTTGCCTACAGGCAATCTGGATGGAGGTATTTTCTCAAGTAAGATTACCTCTTCCTAGATATGTCTAGGTTTGTGTCAAGTTGACTGGATGGCTGTTCCTTACAGTCTTTTCTTCAAGGCACTTGACTGAAGTTGGTTTTCATTCTCTTCCATAAGCCTTTATATGTACTGGAACTATTACAGCTCACTATTTGGGATTTATAACTAGCTCTCTATATTCTTTCTATGTTGGATTACCTGGAAGGCTGAGACCCAGATCCATGGCCTCTACAGCCAAACATCCATAGAGAGGCTGCGGAGATAATTGCTAAATGCATGAAATCATCCAGCTTCAGGAAAGCCAGCTTCCTTCAGGAAGCCCTCCCTGAGGACACAGCAGTGTCTTCTTCCTCCAAGTTTAAACTAACTGGCCTTCTGCCACATTCCCTGTCCTTGGGCATAGACCAGACACCTCAACCAGGACCACTGGGCCCACCAGAGATCTATACACAGGCTTGTCCCCCCAAAATTCATTCACATTTTTACTCGTGGATGGTGACATGGATACTACCTATGCATACTACTTCCCATCACTCTCAACCTGGGCTGTCCCCTTTCCTGGAGGCTCCTTTTAGCATCACCAGCTTGTATGCCATTGATCTCTTACCAAGTACTTTTAGCCATAGTCATTGATAGCACCAAGTCAGGTTCATAGCTCTCGGCACTTCTTTGGAAGTACATCTCTTATGGGGGAGGGTGTGGGGAGGTGAGACAGGGTCTCACTATGTAGCCTTGGCTATGCTAGAACTCAATATATAGACTAGGCTGCCCTCGAACTCACAGAGATCACTTGCTTCTATCTCCTGAGTGCTGGGACTTATTAAATGAAAGTAAGTTTCTTATGCCCATTTTACAGTGAAAGAAACTGAGGATCAAAGGATTCAGAGCCTTCCCAGGAGCACACAGTAAGAGAGAGGTAAAATCGGGATGGGACTTGAGGTCGTCTGGTCCCATGGCTCTCCTCTGTTCTACTCTAGGGGTGCTGTGTCTTAGATCACTCAATGGCTAGAGGGAAAGGAAAGAGACTGAGTGAACCCTAGAAGTCAGTGGAAGGGCGTGTTCTAGCTAGTTTTCTTTCTTTCTCTCTCTCTCTCTCTTTCTCTCTCTCTGTTTCTTTCTTTCCCTCCCTTCCTTCTTCCTTCCTTCCTTTCTTTTGTCAACTTGACATAGCTAGCATCATTTAAGAAGAGAGAACCTTCATGAGAAGCAAGCCAGTAAGCAGTATCCCACCATGGCTTCTGGCCCCAGGTTCTCGCCTTAAGTTCCTGCCCTGACTTCTTTCAGTGATGAACTATGATATAGAACTGTGAGATAAAATAAACCCTTTCCTCCCCAAGTTGATCTTGGTCATGGTATTTTATCACAATAGAAACCCTAACTGACACAGGGTTCTTTTTCAAGAACTGCCCAGAAGAAGCCAGGGCTGAGTTTCCCCAGCATTTCAGACACTACTTTGGCATATGTTGCTTAGGGATTTCCTCCCAGATGTTAGACTGATAGAGCACTTTCAGCTGATAGAGGCTAAGCCTGCTTATGAGTCCCAGAAGAAGCTGGGGGCCAGGTGCTGGAGTTGGGCTAGCTGGGAGAACAGAGAGAAGTCAGAGGATGTATCCAGGGCTCCATCATTGGTACTGATTAGGATACGGACACTATTCTACACACACACACACACACACACACACACACACACACACACACACACACACACACATACGCGGTGGGGAGGAGTGCTGTTGGGGGTGGCTGGGTCTACATCTGCCAGCACCTTCCCATCCTGAGCATGCCTCCTCCCACCCGATTCTGCTCTTCCCAGCACTCCCCTCCGCCCCCAGGATGGTGTTCCAGGTGGAAGGTAGTGAAAGTTGGAGTCATGGCTTTCCACAAGAAGCCCTCCCTCCAAATGCATGCCCAGTATAAGGAAATGGGGGGAGGGCATTTACAGGTGGACAGAGCCCAGCAGCTTGGGGAGGGTACACTTGGGAAGCTTGTGTCATCTCCCTTCTTTTGCCAGCCCAGTACACACCAGAAAGCCAGGAAGGGGCAAGAAAGGAAGACAGAACCACTAAGCCAAACCCTGAAGCCCAAACAGGCAGGCAGAGCTCTGCTTCTTGGCAGTCAGTAGAATTTTCTGTCCTCTCTTCACTCTGAAACTCCTCCTTCCAGGCCACCCACCTTGGAGCCTGGCAGCTCTCTCCTTGCAAGGAACAGAGAAAATGAGATGGGTGGGAGAGGAGGAAAGGAAAAAGGAGGGGAGCGAGCCCAGCATACCTTCCAAAGGGAAGCTGGGTCTCGGCCCTCTCCCAGGCCCTCTGGACAGCGTCTCTGGCCGTCCTTCAGGAAGCAGAGGAGCAGCACACAGTACCTTGGGCCTCACCTGGAGCAAGAACAAGAGGAGGCCCGAGGGGAAGTGTTTTGGAAAGTTACAAGTAGCTGAAAATAGGGGCTTAACACAAGCAAGCTTCCTCAACCTTGGCTGTAATAAAAACAGATAATGTGTGAGTGAGCCAGGGAGAGCATGCTGGCAGGGGCCGCAGAGGCCGGCTGCATGCAGACAGTTTAGAATTCAGAGGAGATGCCAAGTGAGTAAACATCAAACGAAGGGTTATCCGGACGGGCCAGGAGCTGGTCCAGCAAGAATTGGATATGGACGTGTCAGGATCCACAACCACCCAGGCTCCTCATGAGGGGTGAGGCCTGGCCAGCTACAGGGTCTTATCCACACCTTCCCTAGTTCTTCTGTCTCTTCCAGCAGACATCATCATGGCCTGGGGAATAATGGCTCATATCTGTACTGCGAAGAACAGTTTGTGAAATGCTGGACAGTTTACCAAAGCTTTCACATTCATTATCACACTTAATGGGGGTCAGGAGGGCATCTTCTGTCCAGCCACCTCCTCCCCACACCGCAGCCACCCTCATCTCCCACGATTCCTGGCCTGGAATGGGATTGCTCTGAGTGCTGATCCTCAGCCCCAAAAGGAGGGGAGACAGACTATCTGCAGACTGCAAGAACTGTTGAGGCGAGAAGTCATCAGAATCAAGGCCGTTCAGGACTGACACGTTCAAGTGTCTAGCCAAGTTATCCAGGAGCCTGCTGCTCTCCCTGCCCACCTTGTGCCCCAAGCTGATGAGCCGCCTGGGTAACCATGAAAAGGATCACATCCTTCAGAGCAGCAGGAACCCAAGAAAGGAGGAGCTCACAGGAAGGGCCTCTCCCGCAGGAGTGCGGAGCGGGGGCAGGATCGGGGTGTGTGATGATTAAGTACAAGCCTTGACCACTAGTTACTCCTATGAATAATGCATTGTTGTGCCTTGGCCTAAATCAGCATCTTATTGTTATTAATAATACACAGCAGCACAGAGGCTGGGGTTGGAGCGCAGTGCTGTATCTCATTGGAGGATCTCAGAGCACCACACAGTTCCTCATACTAATGACTCAACTCCACCTCCCCAGGCTACAGGCTTCCTTATGGGCCAGGAAGGGCACCTGTCCTTCTCTGGCTTCCTCCCACCTGAGCCTTGGAGTCACAAAGGCCACATGAGTGAGGACTCATCCATCCTGAATTTCAAGTACTCAGCCAGGGTTCTGGGAGGGGAAGGGGAGTACACTTAATCTTTGCCAGCTCAAGGGCTCTTGAAGATTCAAGATTATGTGAAGCAGTTTCCTGAGATGTTTAAGAAGGTAAGAGGTAACTAGAGAGGGACTCCAGATGTGGGCAAGAAGGATGGAGAGACACTGGTAGGGATCTGAATCCAGATGTGCCACCCATCAGTTGTGTGACCTTGGGCTACTCACTCCGCTCTCCGTTCCCAGCCTTGTCGCTAGAGCGTAGGGTGTTCCTCCTGGGTGTGCTGTTTCACTGTATCATAAGATATCTGTCACAGGGTTAGTGAGTAGGAGGTCTGAGCCACTGAGCCCTTCAGTGCTGCCCGTGGTACTGAAACAGGTGTAGGCCTGGCGTTCCCTGTCCTTGGTGCTGAACAGTCCTCAGTCCCAGAGCAGAGCAAGACTCAAGAGACTGGAACCTCTTCACAATTATAGCGCAGTACCTCTATGTCCTCTGCCGGTCCCTTCCTGAACAAACCCCAGCTGAAGCCACCAGAAGACCTCCAGAGCTCCTTTTCTTTAGATAGTGAGGTCCCAGCGAGTCACAAGTCTCTCTGCTAAAGAAAATACCGCACCCTCTTCCCTCTAGGCAGTCTGCCACACTGCCTCCTAGTGGCAGCTTGGAACTGTACCCAGAGCAGGAGCACAGAAGGTCCCCAGTGGTGGCGCAGGGTGCACAGGGAAGGAGCAGCAGAAGGCCTGGCCCCCGCCGCCCCCTCACTGCTCCTAGGGCAATCTGGCACACTGAGCTTGCATCATTGCCCAACGCATGCACGCTCGAACTCGTCCGTCCTTGTCCTAGCCTAGTTGGGCGCCTTGCTGCTTGGGTCACAGAGCAGACTGAACACAGATGACCAGAGTGCACCAAGCCAAACCTCCAGGTGGTGGGCGGTGTTGACTTGACGAACATCAATCTCTCCTCCCACTGCTAGGCCAGAAAATGCCTATAATTTGCTTCCCTCAGGGCGCGGCAGAAGCCCCATTCCCCCACAGCCACCATCTCATAGCCCTGTCCTAGAGAAAAGTGAGGAGCTTGGGAAGGAGAAGATACCCACGAGACACTCCTATTCTACAGGTGCTTGGTGATTCCACAGATCTCTGTTAACCTGGCTGACTGAAGAAACTCCCCCCAATCCCACAAAACAAAAAGCAGGAGTCAGGGGTTAGCAGTAGGGCTCAGCTAGTAGTGTTTGCCTAATCTGCACCAGGTCCTAGGTTTGGTTCCCAGGACATCATAAGATGGGGATTATGGTGCGCACCTGTAATTCCACATTCAGGACGTGGAGGCAGGCAGATCAGGAGGCCAATTTGGGATGTCTGAAGCCCTACCTCAGAACAAACAAACAAAGCAAAGCAGATAAAATCAGAGTAAAGACACCACTGAACCACAGATTCTCCGAACTCAGGGAAGGAGTGAAGCTAATTTACTTTAATTACAGTACAGCCATCTAGTACCATTCATTGAGCACTTGTTATGCACTAAGCGCCATGCTAAGAGCTCTGCAAACATCATACCCGTTAGCCTTACAAACACCCGTCGGAGGAAGCGCCATGTTCAGCCTCTTACAAACCAAGAGAGTGGGGCTCGGAGAGCAAGGAGGAACACACAGAACAATGGAGCTGGTGGATGTGAAGACTGCAGTGAGAAACCTTATCTTTCCACCCTCAAACTCCAACCGTCATCCAGTGTTCCAGAGGCCTCGCCATCCCTCAGATATCTGCAAGACCACTCTCCCTCCACCACCCCCACCTCTCAGCTGAGAGTCACTCGCATGTGACAGAAACACCTTGCCCTCGGCAGTACTTGTAGCCTCACTAAGTGTTGACCGAACTGAGCCCCGTGATACTGAGGGGCGAGGGCAAGCAGGAATGGCCTGGCTCTGACCTCACAGGAGTCAACATCAGGCTCAGAGGAATAAACGGCTGGCCCTAAGTAGCCTTTTGATGCGAGCTCCTCTGAAGGTGGTTGGCCTGCCAGGCCAGTGCTCACTTCCCGCTCGCTGCAGGCTGGGCCCTGTGTACACAGGGCTGGAGAATCCTCGGGGCCACGAGGCTCTGTGAGGCCCTGACCTGAGCTGCTTTCCCTCTTCCTGCTCCCCAGAGGCCACCAGCTGCCTCAGCTCTAAGTTGGAGTCTTGGAGTCTCACTCTAAATGGCTTTTTTCTTCCAGGCAATTACCTCCTGCTAATTAGGAAGCGAGGCTGCCAGTCCCAGGGCCCCAGACTGACCCCTTTCTCAACCCACAGGGATGAGGGTATGTGGAGGCAGTGAGTGGCAGCACTAGTCATAAACACTTCCTGGGTCACAGCCGGCCGGTCAGGGCAGTGGGGGCAGTGGAGGGTCAAGGAGTTTCAAGGACTTGAAGAAGGGAAGTGAAGATGCTGGGGTGGGGGGTGGCTGAATGGGAGTGAGCCAGGAGACCAGGAGTTAGAAGCAGCCTAGACACACCCATGTGGTATAATAGAGACCTGGGCAGCAGACGGGGCCAGAATATCTGGAAAAACACAGATGTGGGGAAGGCATGGAACGGATGAAGGAAGGAAGGAATTTAAGGAGACAGATCTCCGGTTCTTCAGAGAAAGAGGGCACACCATAAGATGGCCAAGACTACAAAAGAGGATGGCAAAAAGGGAGATACTGGGAGACTCCAAGAGGGAGAAGGAGACAGGAAGGACAGGGGGGAGGGAGGAATCACTGCAAACCCCCAGGGAGGAGTGGAGAATGGGGGAGAACGACTTGGAGTGGCAGCTCCCAGGGCCCCAAGAAGGGCTATTTCTACATCGCTGTCCTTGAGCCTCCCCAATGTCAGTCCCCAGCCGGCCAGGCCTGCATACTTCCTACACAGCCACAGGCGCGGGCAGGCATGATGATCATCACCAGCTAGCTCGTGCCCCAAGGTGTTCCACATTCTGGGGACAGCCAGCTGACTTTGCTCCATGCCAACCTGTAACCCCTTCCAGGGGACCCTCCTGGGTCACAGTAACATGACCTGAGCATGCGGCTGTGCGCTGCAGCCTCTCTGTCTCAGCAGGAAGATCAACACGCACAGAAGTAGCGGCTGGCCAAGGTCATATAGCAAGTGGGCGAGGGAGCCAGACACGGAGGACTCCGGGGCTGAGTCCCAGGGGGGTCCCACTCTCTGCCGGGCAGCAACAGAAAATGAATGTGGATCTTGGCTGTCAGCACTTTTTGTCAGACCTTGACGTCGTGTACCACATGGGAGGGACAAGTGTGGCCAGGGGGTGAAAGAAAAGCCAAAAAGAGGGGAGTGGAGGTGGGGGGGGGGAGGGCTGGATGGGAGGGCTCTGCAAAGGCAACAATGGCAGCTAACATTATTGAGCACTTACTAGGCACAGTGTGTCACCTGCTTACCACATGATGTGTGGGATCCCATTTGATCCCCATGACAACCCTACCACCCTATTATAGTGAAGAAACTGATATACGGAAGAGCTACCCAGTGAAATGGTTCTAACCAGATGGCCAGTCAGCCATGTTGAGGCCACTGTCCAGAAGATCCCTCCACTATGGCATTATCTGAGTTCCCAGTTCTGAAATCTAGGCCCAAAATGCCCATAGGGCTGTGGTTTTTCTTGTTACATAAAAGGGAGCAGTATCCTAAGGTCCCACATTCAATAAGGTGTGTGCATGTTGTGTATGTGCACGTGTGTGTGTGCGCGTGTGTGTGTGCATACGCATATGGAGGCCAGAGGACAACCATGGATGTTGCTCCTCAGGAGCCGTCCACCCTGGTTTTTTTGTTGTTGTGTTGTTTTGTGTTTTACATCTTTATCATTTATTTTGTTTGGAGGAGCATTCAGGTGCCACAGCATACAAGTGGAGGCCAGAGGACAACGTGGAATAGCTTTTCTTTCCTCCCATCATGTGGATCCCAGGGGGATCACAGGATTAGGCTTGGTGGCATTGATCCGTCACACCAGCTCCACCTCAGTTTGTTTTGTCTTTTTTTTTCCCGAAACAGGATCTCTCACTGGCCTAGAGCTCACCAAGGTGGCTGGGTTGGCTGGCAGGCAAGCTCTTCCTCCTCAGTGCTAAGATTACAAGGGTGTGCCACCGTGTCGGGATTTTGTTTATAATGTGTATTTTGGGGATTGAACTCAGTTCCTCATGCTTTCAAGGCACACACTTTAACAAGTGAGCCATCTCCCCAGCCCAGAATCCCATTATTTTTGATCTAGAACCCCAGTGTTCTGCCTGTCAGTCTGCACTCTCTTGGTCATTTCCCTGCATGGGGCTTGCTCATCTGTTCTTAATCATTGTCTACCTGGTATAGCCATGCTGGGTCACACATGTCCACAAGCATTCCAGCACCAAGAAGAAATCAACTTTAGTATATGCTTATATGCGCGCGCGCGCACACACACACACACACACACACACACACACACACACACACACACACACACACACACACACCCCTCTGGGCTCTGGTTGGTTTGTAGAGACCTTGTGCTATTCTGCAATGCATAGCCACGTGGTAGTGACGTGGGCCACCACACCCTCTCTCCTCTGCTTCCCTCTAGTGCCTGGGTGGCCGGCACGTCACATCACACACCTGCTGGCACCCCCATCCCCACTGCCTTCCTCACGCCTCTCCTCTAGCAGAAGCAGGCACCTTCTCCAGGAAGGAAGCAGGCTCAGGCACAGCCTGGCTCCCACAGCCTGAAGATGCCAGCCAACTTGGGGGTGGAAAGGGAGAAAGAGGCATCAGCATGAGGTTTGGGGGCTTAGGGTCTATGGTTCCTACCAAAGACCAAGTCTTCCCTCAGTTCTGACTGTCATAACTCAGCTCTCACAATTCTAGGGATGCCAGCCCCCCCTTAGTCACTCCCACAAATGAGACAGATGGGGGACATGGGAACAGAGGGCCTAGCCCTCACTCCCAAGCAGGGTGATGGTACCACCAGGGCTCCTCTGGCTGAGTTTTAACTGCACCCCTCCACCCCATCCCTGGTCCCTACGCTCTCCTCCCCCTGCCCAAACATTTCAGAGTTCTGGGTATTTTTAGGCCTCAGCTGACAGGCTGTGAAATCGCTCCCTTCGCACCTCCCCAACCAGGCGGGGGCTGGAGAGGGAGGAATGAGGTTGGGGAGGGCCATGTAGACAATTCACTGGGCTCCTCCCAGGCTGGCAGGTGCCAAGCAATGAGTGAGGGGCTCCTCCCCTTTTCCCCAGATCTGGCAAGGAATCCCTTCACCTCGCCTGGAGAAGAATGAAAACAGAATAGAAAGGGACCTCTACTCCATTCAGGGACTGGAGAATAAAGGGTTTATGAAGGTGCTGGGGACACCCTCTGAGTCCAACTCTGCAGCCAAACCAACTCTAAGCACTCCCTTCTGAGAGATGGGCTGAGAGACAGGCTGGCTGGGATCCTAGTAGGATAAGGGAAGCACTAGGCAGCATATCTCAGTGGTTAGCACCCAGGCTATGGACTAAGAATAACTCAAATTCTTTATCCTGACTTGTGGAATAACCTATCCAAGACCCTCTATCTCTGTGGTCCTTAGTTTCCTCATTTACATAACCTAGAAAACAAGGTGATACACACAGACACACACACACACTCAAATGGCAACGTGTGTGTGTGTGTGTGTGTGTGTGTGTGTGAGTGTGCGCGGCCAGCACCTCAGTGTAAAGCTGTTTTCCTGGAATGACCTCTCCTTAGGGAAATAGGAAGATATATCCACACCCTGCTGGAAATGGGCCCCTGTGCCAGGGGCCACGAGCATGGAGGGGAGGTGGCCTGCCTAGTTGTCATGGAGACAGTTTAGCTCTATTGAGATTCTGCAGCCCAAACCTGGCAGCATGAGTGTGAGTTCTGTGGTTCCTGCTATGGCCTCACCCTGATGCCCGAAGTGAGGGATAGGGTGCAGACCTATTCGGCAGCAGTATCTCCTACGTCTCTGGGGCCTTTGAGACCACTCACCTTGGCACCTCACCACCTCTGAGAGGCCTTTTCTAATGACTCCAGTGCCAGAAGGCCCTCTCACGCTGATGCCCATCCACGCTGGCTACCATCTGACTGCCCACTCCCCATTCACTGGTTTGCTAAGGCCAGGGCCCACAGCAGGAAAACTGAGACAGTCTGGGCAGGTATGTCCCCGGTGAGCCTCGAACTCCACTGCCAGCTTGCTGCCAAGCATCTCGTCTCCCACACCGCCACTGATATAGTTCCTTACAGTGATCTATTCCAAAGACTTCCATTACCTTACAAAAAACAAAACAAAACTGGGGATGTGGCTCAGTTGGGAGAAGTTTTGGTTAGCATGCACAGGGTCCCAGGTTCAATTCTCAGCACTTCATAATCTAAGTGTGGTGGTATAAACCTATAATCCCAGCACTTGGGAGGAAAAAGCAGGAAGACCTGAATGAAGCCCAAGGTCCTCTTTGGCTACGGCAGAATATCCAGGCCGTCCTGGAATACATGAGACCCTGTTGCTCCTCCTGTCAATAGCTCAGTTCTATAATTTCTGAAGTCAGACTTTTTCTAGTCTGGCCCAGTTTACCTTCCCAGGCCTCAGGGTACTCCTTCCTAGGATCTCCCTTCCAGTCAAGTTCAGACTGCTCACTACTGCCTCGACTGGCCAAGGTCTCTCAGGCCCCTGCACCTTGCATGTACTTGCTCCCAGTTGCCAAATGCCCAGCCTATGCTTCCTCCTACGGCAAAGCTCTTGGATCCTGCAGCATGGCTGGAATCCCGAATTGACTTCTAATGGCGAGTCCTTGCCAGGGTGTGCTGACAATGGACGTGCTATGCACTTAGAAGAGCTGTATCACACAGCAAGCACTCCACAAATCTGTGCTAGCCTGGCAGATACTGACAGCCATGGCTTCAGTGAGATCCTCCCCAAACTCTTCCACTAAGGCAGTAAGTCCTTCCTGGAGCTTCCAGAACCCCCGTCCCACACATCAATCTCTCAGAACGGGGTAATGTTGATAACAGCTGCCCTTCCATATCACGAGTGTTTACTACGTGTGAAGCTCTGGAATGGATGACTACTTTTCTTGCCTCATTGCTCCTCATCCTCCAGCCACCCAGAAAATAAGAAACATCCACATGCCCATTTCAGAGAGGAGGAAACTGAGGCAGCAGGAGACCAGTGAGACAGCAACAATTACCTCCGCAGGAGTTCACAAAGACAGCGGGGTGGGTCCAAGGGTCCTGGCTTAAGTAAGCCATCCCTGGAAGCACACATGTAAAGTGCTTAGCATATACTGAGTGCTCTGCAAATAAGAGCTTGCTACTAAAGTGCGTCTGCTAACACTAGTAGTGGGGAGGTGTTGGATGAGCTGAGAAGGAATTCCTTAAGCTACACGACCTGCAGAGCACAACTTTATTCCATTCCTGGAGGAAGAAACCAGGGGCTCAGGGCGGTTCTGCTATACATAGGGTCATAAATAGGAAAGACAGGGAACCCTAATATCTCGCTGGTCCTAGAGATAAGCAGCTCCTCTAGGGGGCTCTGATGTACTCAGATTGGGCCGAGCAGGAGAGAGCCTACTTTGGGCTGGCCAAGCCAGCCACAGCTCTCTGGTCCTGCTGACACTATCCCGTAGTAATGAGACGGATCCAATCTGTACCCAGAGCCCCACCGGGAGCAACTGCCGCGGCAGGGTTTGAAGTAATTTAATTGGACACATTAGCCACACAGCTCTCTCCTCTACTCCCCTGTTTGGGGCTTCACGCAGGCACCCCTTTCTCACTTACCCAGCCCTGGTAGGAAGCAGGCACACACACCACCAACCAGTTAGGACAGACTCATTGGCACCCCTTCTCTCTTTTTTCTGGAGGTGCAAAAACCAGAAGCCCCTTTTTGCTGATGCAAACAGTAGCTATGGAAGCTGACTGAAGCCGAGACTCAGACCCTGCCTTCTCCAGTGGTAAGAACAGGGTCACCCCTTTCTCTCCATCAAGCAGCCCCAGAAGCCCTCATCCTCCCAGACTCCAAGGACACTGAAGGAGCAGGGCAAGAAGCATAATACTGTTCTGACAATGTTTGGTTCTGTCACTATCAGGGTAACTATTGATACAGGGGACGGTCCTTCTCTTAGGGCTTTGGGGAGGAATGCAAACACACAAATGTGCATAGAATCTGACAGTCACCAATGCACAGATGAGTTCAGTTTAATCCAGCTAGACACACACTCACACACACACACACACACTCACACTGCACACAGAGACACAGACACACAGCATCAGAGTAACCTTGTATCTGTATACAGAATACTCCTACAACCATCCCATGTCCACACCCATGCATGCTTACAGCTAGGTGAGGCCCTGCTCCCTGAAGATGGAAGCCTCAGAGGTGGCTAAGGTGGCAGGTTAAGGGTGTGGCAGGGGGCAGGCAGGATCCCTAGAGAGCCCACACCCTGCCAGGCTGAGTACAAGGCTGGGGGAGGGGCCCTCCCCAAAGCTTTCCGTCACAGCTCCCCGCGCACCTCAATGCACCTCGCTATGAATACACTCATTAGCCGCTGTTTACAGCGGGCAGGGCACTCGGCACTGAGCACAGCTATTACGGCCAGCCAGCTGCCGCCCGCACACGCACACACGTAGGTACACACAGCCACCAAGCTTCTACCACCATCCTGTCTTCCCCTTCCCCCTCACTGGAGCCCCACATGCTCTATCACGTGGATATACCAATTCCCCAAACATCTCAGCCCACCATATAACTCAGTTTCAGGCCCACCCACCCAGGGTGACACACCTTTCCCAAGAGTTCCTTCTGGGTAGAAGCTGCCAAGCCTTCCTGAGTAGCCGATGAGCTAGCCCACCTTTCTTCCAACGGGCTGGAATGAAGGCATAGATGCTGAGCTCTCTCCAGTCCCTTCCACAGGTTCCATGCTGTCTGCCAACTCTGGTCCAACCCTCAGGGAATTCTGCTGGGTGAGACTAAGCCTGGCCCTCCAGAGGCAAATTGGACAGAGCCCAGCAGGGCTACCCCCTGCTGCCTGAAGGTCAGCACCTCAATGTCCATGGAACTGGCACAATTCTCTTGGCTCCACTGGCTGGGGTTCCCTGGCAAGGTAGAAGGGTACCCAGGCTTAGCCTGGCACAGGCTGGCTCCGGCACCTGGCCAGAGCAGTGACTGCCCTGATAGAAAAAGCTGACCTCATTGGCCACGAGTGCCACCTGTGGGCACTGACCATGGAATGGGGACTACACACAGAGACAGATGTCTGTGCCCACCTGGAACATCTCAGTATCTCTGAGGAGCCCATGGAACCAATTCCTCCCCCTCCACTCAGGACTGAGCCTCCCAGCCACCACATACCCCCCTCAGCAGCTACTCCCCTGCTGTTCTGGGCCTCACTCCCCTGGGGGAAGCAGTTATTGAAAACGGTCCATCAGATTCAATAAGAATTCAAAGTCCCTGAGAGAAGAGAGGGGTGGGTGGAGGGTGGAGGTGGATAGGAGGGGACCGCATGTTCCTCCTGCGCCCTTCCCTCATGACATGCTTCATATAGGGGCTGGAGGGCCCTTGCTCTGCTGCCCTCGGAGCCTGTGGGTCAACTAGGGCCCGGACCAGCTGCCTAAAGACCTCTCTTAGTTTACTGGATGCCCACCTACCTGATCCCCTGCCTTGTAGCTTTCCTCCCACCTATCACAAGCTGACCTATCACCGTGATCCAACCTCTGTGGCACCCCTACCATCAAAGAGGAGCTTCAGGACCAACCTGATCTCTCAATCCTTGTGTTCATAGACACCTAGCCTGATGGTCAAGCTGTCCTCCCAAGACCACAGAACAGCATAGAGTTAGTGAGAGGCCTGACTCCACAGCAACTCTGTTGTTTAGAGGGGCCCCTAGACCCAAAGGTCATCCTCTCCCAACCCAGTGTCAGACTTGCTCTCCTCAGACCCCCTCCCTGCCATACCTGTTGGAGGGACAATGTGTTCTGAAGTACTAAGTTCTGCCCCAAGCACAGGACACAGGCACAACAGTAAAGGGAGCCTGTGCAGATGGGGTCAGCTAGGCGAGGGATGTCCCCGGAGAGCAGTTGTCAGGAAAATTGTGGGATAGTCTGGCTTTGTTGGATTTCCACACCCAGCCTTGGACCTGACCCCATCCATGGTCCTTATACCATAAACTTAGTCTGTTCTTTCAGCCCTAACTCCAGCCTCACACCAACCGTTTGACAGACGTGGCCCTTAAATTGTACCCAGGGAGTAGATAGGCGACTTAGACAATTACCTTGCCATGCCAAAGTCCTCTGCATATATATATATATGTATATATATGTATATACATATATATATATATGCAATCACCTTTACCCCTACGGAATGACCTGCCTAATGGAGTGTCTGTGTCTGTAGGGGACAGAGTCCACTAACAGGTGGAAGGGGGAACAGATGGAGGCTTCAGGCACTGCTGTCCAGTTGGACTAACCGAGTCCCAGAAGTCCGGTGACTAAGTGGGAATCCCTCAGGGCCTAACCTCTCTCTCCCAGCCCTTCTCTCTCTGGCCTTGCTCACTGGCTCACTGCAAGGTCACTTCTCCCTCTCTCCTCCTTCCCACTGCTGTCCTGCCTGTCCTGCCTACCCACTGCAACGCTGACCCCTGCAGGCCTGCTGAGGCCCTGCCCAGCCTGGGGACAGGCAGTCAGACAGACTAAGGAGGCAGGCCAGGCCAGCTTTGGGACAAAGAGGATAAAGGATGGGGGGGGGGGCTGCAGGCAGGGCAGAGGTGGCTGGGCAATCTGGAGCAGGAGCTCATGGGTGTGCATGGGAAGGGACAGGTCTGCTTTCTCCATCTAGTTTCTGCTGCCTTCTGACACCCCTTTCTTTATAGTAACAGGAGTAATAGTGTCTGGGGGCCAGCACCATGGGGGAAGGGAAGAGCTCCCATCAGATAAAGCCTTAGTCTTAGGATGAGCCCTGGAGGGACCGAGAGAGAGAGACAGAGACAGAGACAGAGAGACAGAGAGAGAGAGACAGACAGACAGAGACAGACACAGAGAGACAGAGACAGAGAGAAAGCACAGAGGGAGAGAGAATACCATAGGAACCCTCTGGAACTGGCTCAGGGCATGAGGAGCAGGAGCAGATAAGGTATCTGTTATTTATTTATTTATTTACTTACTTATTTATTTATTAACAAAACAACAGTGGGCCACAGGTGCTCCTGAGACGGGTGGATGAGGAGACCAGGCTGTAAGAGGTACTGGCTCCTGTGGGACCAGAGGGGAGATGAGGGACTGTTCTGAGTCACACAGGAATTAATTTGCACATCTCACTCCTACCTGGTGCCAGGCAAAGGGGAGTTGTGGGTGGTTGGAAATGGGGGACATAGGGCCCTAGCTGTGGGTAGCAGACCTTGAGAAGCTGCTAGGGATGGGAGATTGGCATGGAACTATAAGGATTCTTAGAAGTGATACTAAGGGTCACAAAGGGCCTCAGAGATCCCAGAGGAGCAGAATTCAAACATACTCTACTCCCTACGACCTATTTTTGGTTCTACCAGCCCAGCGCCCACACAAGAGAGAAGAAGACCTCGCCAGCTTCCTTCACAGTCAGGACCAACCTTGCCTCGGCATTGGGGGACCCTGCAGTTTCAAGGGGGCAAGACAGAAAAGGTTCAGGGTTGCCAGGTTGTCAGGAACAGCTGTGGAATCCAGGCCCTTTGCCCAGAAGATGCCAAGTACATCAGGTTGGCCTCTGTGGAGAGGGCAGAGGTGCTTGGAGGAGTGGTAATGTCACCGTGCCAAAGTATTAGAAGGAGAAGAGTGGTTGGATGAAGGCATGGCCCTAGGCCAGTGGACTAACAGCAATGGAGACTGTCCCTTCCATCTTCTTTCCTGAGTTGGGCTCGGAACTTGACTGCCGAGAGTGAACCAAGCCAAAGGATGCCCCTGCCTTTGGTCCAAGTGTAGGAAGCTGCCTTTCCCTAGGGAACAATGTCAGGGTAGGTGAACTGGGTTCAGACAGATGAGGAAAGGGCCCCTCAAAGGTAATGTCCCTTCAGCCCACACCTAGAGGACATTCAGAGAAGGGCACGAAGCCCCAGAGGAGACTGAGTCTCAGATCCAAGCCTTCAGTGTGTGCAATGTCTGCCACCCAGTAGCTCAACCTCAGTGAGACTGGAGTGCCCCTTGAGAGAAGACAGCATGTGTGGATTGGGCACAAATGGGCAAAGCCAATGTCGACCCGTTTGCTGTGCAGAGCTTCAGGGCTGGAGTCCCCTTCTGTGGAGGGTTTCAGTGCCCCCAGGACCCACAGCAGGGAACCCAGAGACTCTTGTAGGACTGGGTCTTAGGCTGGAGCCCCGCGCTCTTAGCCTTGGAGAGCAGCCCAAAAACAGACCTCGGAGGCCAGGAGGCTGAACAAGTGGGGGTAAGGGGTTAAGCTGTGTCTGAAAGAGCATCCCAAGTGGGATGGAACTGAGCCTGGTCAGGAGCTGCAGGGGACCTGTCTACAGGTGGGCACTGCGTGGGGGAGGCGTCAGGAGCCAAGGAGGAAATGGCAGAGCAATTTCCCGAGGAAGGAGAGATTCCTGGCACGGGCTCTAAGGATGCTAGAAGGATGCTAAGCCTGACAGTGGGCTCCCAGGCCACTCCCTTTCAGAAAGGCAAAGGGGTGCGGCCCCCTTCCCTTCCCTCCCTGGTAGGACTGGAGTGAGTTTGATGTTCTCTGCGTCCCCCTCCCCAAGCCCAGGAGAACACTGCCTGGCCACCCCCATTGTCATCAGCCGCTGAGATTTCTCTTCAGGTACCCCTGCCTCCCCTTCACCGCTCCTGCGGTTCCCCACCCCCCAGAAGCCTCTACCCCCCGCCGCTGCACCAGATTCCCACTTGCCCCCTGGAGCCCTCTCAATTCACAGTTGGCACCGCAGATGACACTCCGCTCCTCTGTGCCCACAATCTTGGCCCAAAACTGCCAGGATCTTCCTTGCCCCGAGGTCCCCCAACATTAACATCCCCAGGGCACTGGTGCTGGGGAGCAGGGGGTACCTCTGAAGGCACTGCCCGGCTCCCTCGGGGATAGCAGCTTCTCGCTCCGCCACACACGTTGTCCTTGGGCTGCTGGGGGTTGGGGGGGAGGTCCTTGTGGGGACACTGCGAACCCGGCCCTGGGCATCCAGCCTAGCAACGTCCCGACTGCGGGGTCTGAGTCTGAATCTCTGCCGCTAGAACCCACGCCCCCGGGACTGAGATAACCCTGGTAGGAAGGGGTGCAATTCGTGCGGCTCCAGCCGACAGCAGCCCTAGGCTGGGGCTCCGAGACGGCGACCAGGCGCTGCAGCCATCCTGCCCGCCGGTACGGGGCGCCCCAGCCCGCGCGGGTCCGCGCTTACCTGGGCTGGCCGCCTCCGGGTCCCGGTACATGGTCCCCTCGTCGCCGGCTCTCTCTGGGCTCCTCAGAGCCGCCTGCGGCCGCGCGCTACTCTGCCGCCGCTGCAGGGCATGGGGCCGGGCGACCCCCGGGGGCGGGTCCGAGGGCGGGGGCCGCGCGGGCTGCACTGAGCCGCGGAGCCGGGGAGCGGGGGCCGCCCGCCAGCCCTCCCGGCCGCCCGCGGAGCACGCTGCCGCCGCCGCCGCCGAGCCGCGCGGAGCCTCCTCCCTCTGGCCTGCGCGCCGCGTGTGCGCGCCGGAGCGTGTGTGAGTGTGTACGAGGCGGAGTGTGTGTGTGTGTGTGTATGTATGTGTGTGCGTGCGTGCGTGAGTGTGTGTATGTGTGTGTGCGCCCGGGGCACCGCCGGCGCCGCCCGCTCGCCGCCGAGCGCCAAGGCCACTGTTACTGCCGCGCCCACTGCCGGCCGCACTCCGCACTGCAGCCCTGGACTAGCCACCGCCGCCCGGTGCCGCCCCGAGGGCACGGCCGCCGCCCCGCAAACCCCAAGCGCTCGCGAAGCCCCGCTTGGAAGGATCGCGGAGCTCCACGGCTAGGTTCGTTCAGATTATGGAAGATGTGACTCACTCGGCTCGTGAGCCACGGGTGGCGGTGGACTCGCACGCCACAGGGTCGCCCAGCTGGCCACCTCCTCCGAGGTGCCCTCTGACTCCGTTCCGAAAGGCGTGGAGATCCTACCCGGGTTTTCCGCTTGGTGGCCGCTCGAGGGCGTTAGCTCTGGACTGGGAACAGCGGAGGACCTAGGAAGAAGGGTTGGTGGGTATCAAAACCAGGAATGGAATCTGTTGCCTGCGCTGGGCCTCGGCCTGACAGTCTTGTCTTTCCCAGAGCTGGTGCGCTGCAGGAACAGATAGGACTAGAATCTCCACCTTCCGTGGGGTACTACGCATCGCAACCTTTCCCATCTATCCCAGCTCCGGGAGCAAAGAGAGCAGCTGTTCAGCCCCTCTTCATTCCTCTCTCGACCCTGTTCTCCCGGGCCTCCCCTTTCATTTGTCCCAGTGTGCCCCTGAAAGAAATGAAATCCCCTTCTCCTGTCAACCTTGAGGACTCTTGGCGCGCTCTCTGCTATCTGCTCCCTTGATCTGTTTAACATTTTCCAAATCTGGAGGACTCCGTTTTTCTCTACAGAACTGAGACTATTTGCTTCTGGGGCAAGGAAGAGGCAGAATCATGTCCCAAGAACTTTGAAGGCCCAGGACCGAACCATGGGGATCAGGTACCAGGTCTCCTTACACATCTACACAGGGACTCAGTACACACAAGCATGCAAGCCGTCTAGCTCACAGAGTCCCAGACCCTTCCCACCGTGCAGGTCGTGCCCCTACCCTGGACTGAAAGGGGTGGGTAAGACAGCACCATCTTTGGATTGCAAATGTCAGCATCCCTCCTTCCATGCAGGTGACAAGTGAACCTGGCTTTCCAGCACTGGAGGTTTCTGCTCCCAGAAGGTCACCTAGCTGGCTTCATACTGTGCCTGAAGTATGCCCTCCCACACCTCCACCTCACTCGTGGTACAGGCAGCCAGCACCCACGGGGACAATCTTTGCTCCAAGTGTCCCTCATTGCGCTCATGCGCACACACTCGCACACACACAACACAGCACACAGACCATTCCCTGAAACTCACATGGAGGTTACCGCCCCCCCCCACCACCACACGCATATTCACCTCCACCCACAGCTTTTCCGGTTGAGAAGTAGATAAGGAAATTCCCCCAGCAAACCTTCTCTAGGATTGTTCCGGTGGAAAACAGATTTCCTGGGATTGAATATTCTAATTAAAAATGGAAGGGGAAAAAAAAGCATGTGTAGGTTAGGCCTGTAATTCCCCAGTGGAATCTCAGCCCTCACCCTGTGGTCAAGGGCTATTTTGTTCCACATCCTGTAGCCACCCTCACTCACTTGCAGCCTAGAATCCAGGGACTAGTCACAGCCTGCCTTGGGGGCTAAGCCGGTAGGTGGGGGCTCTAGGGTCTCCAGCCTGCATTCATTCCGCCTTCCAAATCCATCTGTCTCTCTCAGTGCTTCCTGAAGAGTCAAGCGCGCACTATGCCCTACCCCAGCCATCAGTGGGTATCCAGGAAGGGCCCCTCTTCAGAAATCTTCCTATTCCAGATCCCTCCCACCCTCCTGAGAGAGAGGAAAGGGGAACAGCATGATCCCTTGCCATTGTAACTTGACAAGGTTTTCCTTTGGCATCTAGAAGCTCCCAGTTTCTTAGCACTGATGAGGACATCAGAGAGATGATCCAAGCCCCCTCCTCAGGTGACAAATGGTGAAAGTCAAGCCCCTAGAGGAGACCCAGGGAGCCAGAAGCTCTGAGAACTCACAACCCAAGGTGCTGCTAAGGGACCTGGAGAAGTCCTCGGTTTAATTCCCACATTTTTGCCAATTCTGGGATTCATGAAAAAAGCCGTCCATTTGCTCCCACCCCAGGGCTTACAAATAAAACTCACCTCATTCTCTCAGCAGCCATGTGATAGCCACTACTCCAAAACAATGGAGATGGACAGTCCCCAGACATGCCAGATAAAACCTCAAGAGATCTCTTTGTGCAAAACAAGGCTCCAGGGCATTGTGGGGTTTGATTTATTTCTTTTTTATTTTTATTTTTTGAGTACTGGGGACTGAGTTCAGGGTTGTGTGCTTGCTAGGGAATTGCTCTACCATTGAGGTAAATCTTCAACCCCCTAAGATTTTAAAAAACCCTTTTCTGTGGGTCTCAGGCACTTTGTTTAGGGGAAGCAATGGCACTGGAAAGAGGAAGACATACACATTCATGTGGTTCTGCCATTTGCAGTTGTAGTTAGCCTGTGCAGACAGACATATGTCTTGGGGCCTTGGTTTCTTCATTCTGCATAATGAGGATAACAATACTTATTTCTTTGATTACTGTAAGATTAAATGTGATGACACCATTAACAATACTTGAAGCATCTGATTGATTCTTGATATTGATTACTATTATTTTTTTTATCCTTTAGAGAGATGCTGTATACTCTCCATTCTCATGTTTTGCTTGTTGAAGAAATCACTTCAGAAGAAATCTAACCTCAAACCATTTTGCTACATTTGAAGGCTATTCTCTCCTGATGTTGCATCCTGAGAGCTCAGCCAGTCGGGAGCTCCTGCCTTCTAAGCACTCACAAGGACTAGGCAGAGGCAGGAAATGGATTCTGCAGGAGAGCTCAGGTCCTTGGACAAAGAACCCAGGAGACTGTGAATTACTCACCCCCCAACCCTGCCCTCAGGCCCTGACTCTTCTTAGAAGAGGTCCTGGGCCTCTGGAGGGGGCCTTCAGAAGAGGCCCTTTCCTTCCAGATGGGCCCCTATGTCCTGAGTTCCATGACGTGAAGGAAGCATTCAGAGCACCTAGTCGCCCAAGGATTGGCTTGCTGCATGCCTTGGACCCCTCAGGCCTGTTTCCCATCTGGTGCAGTCATTGAAATCAGGTGTCCTGGGTCAGCTGCAGGCTGAGAGTAAGAGCAGGGAGGGACATTTTGTCCCTCTGGAGCAGATGCCAGGCCTCCTCTCTCCCAAACAGGGCCCCCGAGGCCACCTGGCTATGTTGCTAGGCCACGACATGGAGGCAGGACTCCTGGGTCCGCCAGCTTCTTTGCTGGCGTGATCTCCACGCTGCTGTTTCCCTACAGTGCCTGTCCCCTCACCCCCACCCACCAGACTACAGGATGAATTATTAATAAAAATGCTGAGGAAGCTGTTTGTGTGTGCATGTGATAGAACAAACACACCTCTCTCCTTGTCACCATCCATGTGGCAACAGACTCAGACTGAGCATTGGCCTCATCCAGCAGTGACAGGCTGAGGCCAGATAGCACAGCCTACACAATGTACCGTCTAAAGCGCTTGTCCCACAATCCTGTCCCCATCTGCAGTCAGCCCCTTCCTCCTCTGCAGAGGCCCAGAGTCTGGAGAGGATAAAACCATAGGATTAATAGATCGGCCAGGTGTGGTGCTGATTGAGGCAGGAGGATCAGGAGTCAAGGTTAGCCTGAGCTATAAAAGATACTGTGCCAAAAGAACAATAAACTGATGTCATCACCCTGAAGGGACAGGACAGCAAGGACCAAGAAAGCAACTGCAGGCCGCTATCACCATGCCTGTCTCATCACAAGGAGGTGTAATCAGTACTTTTGGATTTCCTCCCCATGCCTAGCCCTGAGACACTCCTGCTTTGGAGGCCTAGTCCTAAAAAGATGGAGTCCATGCCACAACATCCAGAGCAGAATTCTAGTCCTGTGCTCTGCTCCTGCCTCTGTTTCTCTAGCTGTTAGCCATACTGGATATCTCTGGATCTTGATTTCCCCATCAGGGCTAAAAATAGTACTGTAGAGATGTCAAAATACATTGGCAAGATATGGCAAGATGTCTTTCCTGGCTCCCCATGGGTGACCCCAAAGTATCAAGAATCCTGACCTAGACTGACCTCTCCACAGCTACAGGCACTCAAGAATCCCTGAAACTGTTGCAGGTCCAGAAGCATTCTCTTCCAGAAGCCCCACCTCCGTATCACCTGTCCTCCCATGTGTTTCTCCCATCTTGATTCTCTCTCTTTTTAGCTTTAAAAAAATGTGTGTGTGTGTGTGTGTGTGTGTGTGTGTGTGTGTGTGTGTGTCAGTTCTCTCCTACTATATGAGTTCCCAGCACCAAGTTCAGATCATAGGGTTTGGTGGCAGATGCCTTTACCTGCCCAACTATCTTGTGCTCCTGTCTCTCTCTTCTCCATGTTCCTTCTGATAGCCATCCATCCTTTGCTCAGCTATTGTGGCAAGCTGAAAACAAGTGGGCTTCTTCCAGTCAATCCCTCCGGGGACAGCTACAGTGTTAATGGGCAGCTTTGTCTCAGGCCTCTTTGATAACTCTTGGGCTGCTCTGGACTCCTGAGACTGACTGAGGCCCCTTGGAAATCCCTCAGCTGGCTGATGCCAAGCTCAGGGAGCTGGGGTGAGACCCTCAATTCTTCTGAGAATCTGGTTACCATTCTCTGCTACAGGGGTGCTGCTTTACCATCTTGGTAGTGTCTCAGGCCCTTCTGGGGATCTCATCTTCCTAGAAGAAATGCAGACACAGATACAACCAACATTTTGCTTATCAGTACGTGTGTGGTCTATAGTTTCTGGGGAAAGCTCCCTTGTCCTGAAGCTCTACAAGGTGGCTTCCAACAGTCTCTGCCTTGTTCTTAGCACTCCTTGCCCTACCCATGATGACTCTGGGTGATGAGAGAGGTGGGCTAGGGGGATCTATTCCTAAAGCGTTTCCCTCGGGCCTCTGTGGCCTCTCTCTTCAGCACTGCTGTGGCTGGAGCCAGCCTGTCTGCAGCTCAGACTGGTGTTTTAATCCTTCTTGGAACCCATTGAACCGGCTTCACCTGCCTTTCAAGGTATTTAAAGGTTCTTTGACCAAATGCTTTTTGATCCTCCATTGATGGGAACCAAGCAGAGGCTCTTTCGCCAGCTACCCCATTCCCCGTATGTGATTAGTCTCTAAGAGCTCTTTTTGATATTGCAGCAACTGTCTGTGGTTTGTTCAAAGCCCAAGCTCTTGCCACTACCTCCCCCAGAGAACCAAGCTGGTCAGCTCCAGCCTACACTGCCCATCTCCAGTGTTGGCCTAGTTAACAGGGGCCTCCCAGTATCAAACTCCTACCTAGACTGCTTTGGGACCCCAGCCCCAACTAAGCTGATAAAGAATGAAGCCTTGCTCCTCCCAGGGAGCTTCCTGGAGTCTGGATACCATGTGAAGTGATGGGGTGAGGGATTAGTGGCCCCTAGACTTCAGAGGACCATACCTCTGCTTCTACTCCAAGGATAGACAGGTCAGAGCCATGGGGTCTCTGGGCCTGTTTTCGGGGTCTGGTTAATGAGATAGCTTGATGCTAAAAGAGGGGGAAACTGAGGCTCTGAGTCCCAGATTCAGGGTTCTGAGTATGAGGGGACAAAAACTAGAACATACAATCCAGTGTCTTCACTACCCCACTCCACGTCGTGACTCCCTCCCTTCAAGACAGAATTTAGTGTATCCCAGCTTGGCCTCCAACAGGCTATGTAGTCAAGGACAACCACGAACTTCTGATCTAGCTCTATCATTCAGGGCCTGAGGCAACAAGCACCAGTAAGGCAGGGTTATGTAGTGCTGGCGATGGAACCAGCTAGGCAAGCACTTTACCAGCTGAACTACATACACTCCCAGTCCCATCCCAAGATCTCTGTGGGCAGCTCCCAATTTTCAAGGCGCCCCTCGACTGGGTTTAGATCTAAAATTGGAGGATCGGCGGTTGGGGAGAGCGACCAGGTGCCTTTGCTCCTAATAGCAGACATCCGGTGATCGCCCAGCTTGGGGCCGTCGTGGACCGCCAAGCCCAGAGAGGAGCGTCCTTCCCCACCCAGTGCTGGAGTGCAAGTAGAGACCGGAGAGGACGGTGTGCGCGTGCGCGGAGGGGGCGTGGCGGCGCCCTCAAGAGCTGACAAATTGTCACGGAAAAGAGAGAACAGGACCTTGCCCTCCCCGAAGAAGGAGACCCATCCTCAGAGCCAGTAGGCATCGCACTTTGGAAAGTGCTCAACCTCTGCCCAGCTCTAACTGAAGTTGAAGACCGCAGTGAGTGTGAAGTCCTTCAGATCACAGATCACCTGGTGTCCTGCAACTACTCTCCCTAGCTTTGGGCTTAGGACGAGTTCCAGCACCACAGGAGGGAGCGAGTGCAGATCACCAGTCTCTATCCTTCATCAAGAGCTCCAGAGAGGCTGCTGGGCATCTGAACTGTGCTAGCTCCAGCGCCAGAACCGAGTCCCGGCACTGTAATAATCATAATAGCAGCAGCCAGCATTTATTGAGCTCTGAGGACTTGCCTGGCCCGAGTGCCAAATGCATAACACGCATTATCCCACTTGATCGTCACAGCAAACAACGTAGAAATCATCTTGTGGTGATCCCCTTAGGAAGATAAGGAGCCTGAGCCTTCCCCCTTCCCCACTGCTCTGCAAGGTCACAGCCAGAAGGAGGGGTAAGGGAGCCAGGTACCTGAGTGGGCTGTGCTACTCTGTGACGCTTTGGAGGTGAAACTGGACAGGTACCAGAGGCAGTCCCTCAGCCACCTGTGGTCCTGCCCACAGAGGCCCCTAACAGTGTGGGAGGAGGGAAAAGAAAGGGTTCTACCTTCTACATCTTGGATGCTCTAATTTCTCCCAGGTCCCCCGTATTTCTGCTTCTATCCCTCCCAACTGTGGGTGGCCCCCAAGGCTCTGTCCTCAGCCTTCATCTTCCATCTTCTCTTCTTGTGATCTCATTCACTCCCACAGCCTCAGCTCCGGCTTCAACCCAGCTTCCAGCCCTGTCTCTGGAGCCCTGACCTCCCTTCGGAGCCTGGCATCTGCATTCGTAATGAAGCATCTCCACCCAGGTGGAGTGAACTCGTTCCCTTCCCCAGGGAAGCAGCCCCCATTAGATCCCACTGCCGCCCACCCCAGAAGGCCTCATTAACTCTCCCAAGCCCCAGATCTGTTTCCCAGCTCCTCCTGGAACTCCCCCCCTCATCCAGTCAGCCTCTTCGCTCTGCAGAGCTTCTCACATGGTCTCTGACTTGGCAGCCACCTTCCCAAGTCGCACTCACAGCCTCTCACCCGTGCCTCAGCCATGGCTCCTGACCAGTCCCTTGCCTCCTTTTGTCCCTCCCTCCCAGAGTCCTTCTCCACTGTGACTTTCTGACCAAGATCTGACCAGGCCATTGCTCCCCAACTCCTAGGGATCTTAAATAGCTCCCCATTTCCAGTGGCGTCAGTTATGAGTAGCTTTGCCCTAGGTGGTCTTCTCCAGTATGGCTTCTATCTCCTGCCCCCTTGATGGCTCCGTGTCCCATCTTTAGCTACATAGTCTTTCCGAGTTTCCACCTATGAGTCCCCACCCTTTGAGGCCCATCTGACAATCCATTTCTTCCAGGGAGCTGACCCTGATTGTCTTGGGAGAGCCTGAATTCTCTTCTGAAGCCCAATAGTACTTCCTCGATTGATTCACTTAATAGCATTTGACATCTTTTCCTTTTTTGTTTGTCTGTTTGTTTTTGTTTTCGAAACATGGTTTCTCTGTGTAGCTCTGGCTGCCCTGGATCTGTAGACTAGGTTGTAGCTCACAGAGATCCGCCCACCTGCCTCTACCTCTGGAGTGCTGGGAGTGAAGGTGTGAGCCGCTACTACTCAAGCTCATTTAGCATCTTTCTAAACCCCAGTGCACTGGAGATCCTTCTTTTATTTAACTTCTTATTTTATTTCTTGAGACAGGGTCTCACCATGCAACCCAGGCTGACCTTGAGCTCCTCCTCTCCCTGCGCCTGATCTCTGAGCCTGGGATTACAGGCAGGCACCCACACCTGGCAGTGGGAACTCTTTAAATGCAAGAATTACTTATTACTATCCATCTCCATCTTCTTTCCTTCACATTTTTATTGATACATCCAATAAACGTGGGTTGAGTAGCTACTTTCTGCTAAGCATTGGCTATGAAGCAGTCTTACTCTGGGACTATGTCTGGTGCCAGGCATGCAGTAGAATCAAGTCAGTGACAGAGGGGTGTTTGCGTATATTCAGTGTGATGGCCCTGCCCAACGTATGACTTTCCATCCACTAGCCACCAGAATGCCAGACTGTAGGTGATGGTATGCAGCTGACATAAGACCACGTCTTGCAAGGAACAGTACAGAAAGCATAATTGCAGGTATGAGTCAAGTCCTCTTGGATGAAAGAAAACAATACAATGACCTTAGTTAGCCCTGGGGAAATACAGACACTTCCCAAATGCCCACTGTGTTGCAACAAGCATGAGTCTCAGAAATCTTTGCCGAATTAAGTAGATTTGAGGCAGAAAGGGAACATAAATGGGACTAGAGAAGAAAAGAAAGGTGGGGTATTTTCATAACAGCTGCACAAAGCAACCCTGCTGTCTACTGCAGAGGGATAGATCATGGATATATACCACTCTGAACTCTCAAAAGAAGAGAGGTAAATACATGTATTGGCGATATTATTAGTCTGTCCCTGTCAAACCAGGTAAGTCCTTCCACCTACGAAACCCCAGCATCCCCTGAGGAAATCAGCCCGGTCCTGTGGCAGCTCACTGCTCTCAACAGGCCTCAGTTTCTCTACCTGCAGGGTAAAGACGTGAGAAGGTATGGCTTGAGGATCTCTGGTTCTGTTGGTGACATAGTCCCAGGGTCAGCATCTGCCTAGCACACACCTTCTTTGTTCTCTCATCAAGGTCACTCCCTGATGTATTTGTCTTTCTGATCAAACAAGGTCATGGGGGCTTTTTATCAGTGAGTACCCTATAAATCCTGGAGCATGGGCTTAGAGGTTTTTTCTCTCCTATTTGTGTGTCTCTGTTCACGTGTGTATGCAGATGTATGTACAAATGTGTGCATGCACCGGGTGGCGGTGGCGCACACCTTTAACCCCAGCACTCGGGTGGCAGAGGCAGGCGGATCTCTGTGAGTTCGAGGCCGGGCTGGACCGACAGCCTCCAAAACAATACAGAGAAACCCTGTCTCGTAAAACCAAAAAAAAAAAATGTGTGCATGCATGTGGAGACCAACAGTCAATTCTCCCTCAATTGTTCTCCCCCTTATCTTTTGAGACAGAAGACCTCTCACTAAACCTAGAGCTTGCCCACTGGACTAGACTCTCTGGCCAGCAAACCCAGGGGTCATTTTCTCTTTGCCTTCCCAGCCCTGAGATTACAAGTATGAACAGCTGTGTCAAGCTATTTGCATGGGTGCTGGAGATCTAAACTAGGTCCTCATGCTTACATAGTAATAATAAGCCACTTTACAGACTGAAACATCTCCCTAGCCCCTCAGAGTCTATTTTCTAGAAAAGCCCTTTGTGTAGACCTTTCTTTTCCATTCCTAGCTCATGATCTGGTCCCCTGGGGACTTCTGACCCCAATTCACACAGGTCTTGGAGTACCAAATCCCCTGGTGAAAGGATGGGACCTGCATCTGGAGAGAAGCCCCCCATCATCTCCAGACCCTGCAAAGCAGACATGAACCATGTCCCACTCCCCCCCCCTTTTTCTTTAACCAGCACATTTTACTGTAGTTGTTACTTTTGTGTCACTATGATCGGATACTGGACAGAAAGAACTCACGAGAAGAAAGATTTGTTGTTTTGGCTCATGGTTTTAGAGGATTTCGGTCTATCATGGTAGGACATTTCCTTCTGCAGCAGTGGGGGTGTGAGAAACTGTCCAGATGACCTTGGATCAGGAAGCAGATAGCAGCTGGAACTAGGGACCTGATTACGATCTTTAAAGTCCCAGTCTTAGTGACACAACTTCTTCCAGTTATGTTCCACAAAGAAAACCATCAGCTGGGGGACAAGCACTTTAATATATGCCTGTGGAGGGGGCTTCAGATTCAAAATCTAAGTGATAAGTTCCCCCCACATAGTATCCCTCAGTCCACAACCTCCCAATGCCTTCATCCTCTGCCCTCCCCTCCTCTCCACATCCCACTGCCCTCATCCCTTTCCCTCATCCATTGCCTTCCTCCCTAACCCCACTCCCTCCCCTCATCCACTGCCCTTACAAGAGGCTTGCTCCACAGTCCCCCTCAGCCTCTGACCTGGCTTCCCCTCTGTATTTCTCACCTATGGTGTCAACGCATCAAACTCAGAGCCCTCCCATGGGTCCCCTTTGCTTTTGAGCAAAAGCTCAGATTCCCTTTTTCACCTAACCAGACCTTTGCAGTGTTGTCAAAGGGGGCTGAAGGGTATAGCTCAACTGATAGAATGCTTGCCTAGCATGTAAGAAGTCCTGCATTTAATTCCCAGTGTCACATAAACCAGATGTAACAATGCACACCTCTAATCCTAGCACTCAGGAGGTGAAGGCAGGAGGATCAGGTGTCCAAGGTCATCCTCAGCTACAAAAAGAGCTCAAGGTCAGTCTGGGTTACATGAGAGATTATTTCAAAAACAAAACAAAACAAAAACAAAAACAACTCTGCCAAAGGGTTATGGGGAGCACACCTCAGACTGTGGGTACAAAGGTAGGAACGTGTGATGGCACCTGGGTGGGAAGAGTCAGAAACCTGATATCACAGGAGCCTGGGATGGGCATCAGGGTATATCAGGCACACCTGCTATGTCCTGAGTTCTCATACTGGGGATGCAGCAGGGTCTGAAATAAAGATCTCTGCCCTTGGAAAGCTGATACCCTAGCCTGGCAGGGTATCATCAGCACTAAGCATTGGAATACAGAATAAGTTAGAAGACATGAGCACTGTGGGGATAAGAGATGGCTGTGGCAATATTCACAGGTGGATGGGGCAATTGCCTTTAGAGATGGTCACTGGGTAGTCTGGAGGGCGGGGAGGGATTTGGCCCCGTGGCCTGGTGTGTGATAGTGAATCGGAGGACAGGAGTAGCTAGGCAAAGACCCTAAAGTGAGAGGGCACGCTAGGACTAGAGTAACAGCAGGGAGACTCTTGGGCTGGAGCAGGAGAGGAAGGGAGATGAGGTGGGAAGGACAAGTCACAGCAAGGGCTTTGGGAGCTTGAGGGCCACCAAGCACTTCGTGAGGAACAAGGACAGATGGGATCTGGCTTCCGTGGTGGGAGAGCCTCTGCGGCTGTGTGGAGGAGCCGGGCAAGCGAAAGGAGGCAAGGTGGATGCTGGTGCGATAATCCGGCTGAGAAACGATGGAGGTTGGATGCCATGGGGGAGGCGGATTGTGGATCTATTTTGAAGGCAGAACCAAAAGGATTTCCTGATGGATTGGGTGTGAGTTGTGACAAAAAAGGAGGAGGTGAGGCAGCCAGCAGGGTTTGGCCTGAGTAGTGGCAGGGTAGGATTGCCAATGGCTGACTTGGGAGGTTCCTTTGCCAGCTACCCTCCTTTCCAATCCCTTCTCATATCGCCCACTACCAAGGAAACTTTTAAAACTTTTCCCCCGGTTGCTCCTCCCTATGGAATTTTAATTCCAAAGTTACCATAAGTTAATATACTTGGAGAAACCACAAACCATTGCTCTATGTAAGAGAATTTTTGTCCTTCAAGAACCAACTTTTGCCTGTGTGTGTGTGTGTGTGTGAGTGTGTGTGTGTGTGTGAGTGTGAGTGTGTGTGTGAGTGTGTGTGTGAGTGTGAGTGTGTGTGAGTGTGAGTGTGAGTGTGTGTGAGTGTGTGAGTGTGAGTGTGTGTGTGTGAGTGTGTGTGTGAGTGTGTGTGTGAGTGTGAGTGTGTGTGTGAGTGTGTGTGTGTGAGTGTGAGTGTGTGTGTGAGTGTGTGTGAGTGTGTGTGTGAGTGTGAGTGTGAGTGTGTGTGAGTGTGTGTGTGAGTGTGAGTGTGTGAGTGTGTGAGTGTGAGTGTGTGTGAGTGTGAGTGTGTGTGTGTGTGTGTGTGTGTGTGTGTGTGTGTGTGTGTTCCCTGGAGGATGTATATAATGGATATAGTCAAAAAAGGGAGAACTGAGCTCAGCTTTGCCCTTGTCGGGTCAGAGCTCCCTAGTACAGGGAGACTCCGGTCATATACAGATGAATGATACTTGAGGTCCAAGGCTGGAGATGAAGATTTGGAGTCCCTAAGTGCGCAGATACTGTTTCAAGGGAGTAGAATGCATGAGCTCTCCAGGAGAGTAAATTAAGGGAGGCCAAGATCAAAGGCTGAGCTCGGAGTACACAATATTATCCGGGGGAAGACAGAAAGCCTGCATAAAGGTTGAAAGGAGCAACCAGAGATGTAGATAAAGGAGAAGAGGGAGGGGGAGGGGAGGGGAGAGGAGAGGAAGGAAGGGGGGGAGGAGAAGGGAGGGGAAGGAAACGGATGACTCCTGGGAGCATAATGGAAACCATGTTCCTAGGAGCAGGAGGGCTGTACTGTCAAAGGCTTCCAGAAAGCCAGGTGTAGGAAGCCTGAACCCGATCACTGGTGGAGCCACATCTTCATGAGACTGTCTCTGATAACGAACTTTTAGCAGGAGGTTTTTCAGAGAGAAGGCAAGGAAATGAGCTGTAGCTGGGAGAGGGAGAGGGAGAGGACAAGCCAGGATCCAGGGGATTGTGTGAGGTTTGGAGGAAGGCATGGGGTTTGTGCATGGAGAGGCGAGCAATAGAGCAGGAAGGGCTGAGGGTGTGGTGACATGGGGAGGATGTCCTTGAACGGAGCAGAAGTCCTGGGTTCTGTGTCTGCATGGCTGGGAGCGTGTGCTGGGGTATACTGGTGAGTGCTGGTGAGGAGGCATGCATCCATGCAAGCAGGTGCTGCTGGGTGGATTGTCTGCAGGGAGTGGGAAACAGGGCCAACCTGTGAGTGAGGAATGTTAGGGGAGGCGAGATCACGCATGGTGAGGGCACAGATGAAGGGAGCCGTGACCGCAGGCCTGAGCCTTCCAGACTGCTCACCTCCAGGTCTCAAGTTCCCTGACTCTGCAGAACTTTAACTGCATTGGGTAGCAGGGAAAGCAGAGATTAAATCGGGTGTCATTCTTCTTGTGCTGTGCACCTTGTTGGCTGAGAGCCTGGAGCTTGCTGATTAGGCTAAGCTGGCTGGTGATCAAGCCTAAAGGATCCACTTTCCTCCACCTCCCCAGCACTGGGACTAAAAGTGCTCTCCAGCACATCAGGCATTTTGATGTGGCTACTGAGGATTGAACTCGGGTCCTTGCACTTGAATGGCAAGTACTTAAATGACTGAGCCAGCTCTCCAGGACCCAATTTTAAAATTTTAAAATGTTAATTCCTGTGACTCCACCGGAAGAGGGAGGGTCCTTACCTTTTAAAGCCTAGTCACTAGCAAGGGCTGTATAGTCAAGCAGCCAGTGTTGGAAGAAATCTGGGCCTTTATACTACTTTTTTTTAATGCCCTGTGCCTTCTGGTCTGTGAAAAGAAGCAGGGGAAGGACCAGCACCATACTGTTGGAGTTTTACACCTGTTGCCTGGAGAGAGGGTGAAGGTGCTGTGGATGAAGAGAGAAGGGGTACATGGGGTGGGCTTGTTCTTCGCTCCTGCATATCAAGTAGAATGAAGAAGGCCATGTCACATCTGTGTCCCCAATGAGGGATGACCTTGAGTCCCTGAACACTGGTACTCAACTGCATCATGTGAGTTGAAAAGTGCTCAGTTAGCAGCTAGGTGTGGTGACACACATTTCCAGTACCAGTACTTGGGAGGCAGAGACAAGTGGATCTCTGAGTTTGAGGCCGGCCTGGCCTATAGAACAAGTTCCAGGACAGCCAGGACTACATAGAGAGACTGTCTTAAAAAACCCAGAAAGAAAAAAAGGAAGGAAGGGAGGAAGGAAAACACTCGGTTATGTGTGGATCCTGGGGACAGACCCACCAGTAAGTTCAAAACAGTCAAAGGCCAGTGCCACAGTGGTCACTTTCAATTTCCAACAGAGCTCACAGAACCAGGGAGGCGAAGCCTCTTCCCCTAGGCTCCACCCTTGAGCTCCCCCACCTCCACCCCCCACCCCACCCCTCCCCACCCCCACCAGGCCCTTCCTGTTTTCCTCCTTGTACTCACCTCCCCACCCCTGGACATTTCCTCCATTGGTTCAAGATAGGTGTGGCTTTGTCTCTTAAGAGCCTAGAGTTACTCTGATGAGGGCATGTCCAGTGTGCAAGTATATGTGTATGTATGCATGCATGAACGTATGTATGTATGCATGTATTTATGAATATGTATGTGCACATGCGTGCATATGTGTGATCATGTGATATATGTATATATGTGTATGCATGAGTGTATCTATGTATTTATGAGTGTGAGTGTAGGGGATAGGAGGACTGAAGGAGATGCTGTGGTCTTGCTCTCTGCTCATAAAAAGACTACAGCAAGAACAGCATGGGAGGGGGCCCTTATGGTCCTGTCCAAACACCTGCTGGGCACACTTGCAGAGCAGGGCCTTTTGCTCCCAGCAATTCACTCTCCTCCTGAAACCTGGAGGCAGCAATAAAACCCCATCACAAGGGCCTTCAGGGGGCAAGTGCTAATAGACCAGGATGGGATCCATGGCTTGGGAGGACAGCCGCAATGCTCCCTCCCCATCCAAAGGCCTAGGAGAGGGCTGGGCAGGAGCTGCTAATTGCCAGGTGGTGGTAAGGCTGGAGAGCAGTGGGTACAGACAAAGTGCTCTGCCAAGCCCTAGCCCTGCCTCTCATCTCTTAATGACCAGCCAGAGACACAAGAAGCTTCAGCCTCAGGTCTCAGCAGAGGCTGGCTCCTGCACTAATGGCTGGCTACCCTGGTCGCTCATGTCCTGCAAGCCGGCAGCGTAGTGGAGAGATGGCTCTCAGGTGCCCCTTGGCCCCTCTCTCTGCCTTCCTCCACAAGAAGGCTATGGCAGTGGGTCTAGGAGGAATCAGTCCACACGCTGGGGTCTTTGGACATCACTGCTCATGCCCACGCTGCTTGTGCCACAAGGCAAACCAAACAGAAAGGCATGGGGCCAGCCTACAGATGCACAACCGTCATTCCTAAGAAGCCTGCTACTTCCTTGTCTTCAGATGACTGAGACAAAAGGAGCCATTTAGGGCCCTCACTCATGGTGACCTGCCAGGAACAGAGTAGGGTAGGATGACAACAACTACTCTTTTTTACTGAGAACTACGGTGTGCCAGGCAATGTCCCAGATATCAGGAAGAGTGCCGAATGGGAACCTTCCCTTAGAGCCCATATTGCCAAATTCAGTCCCTGTGACCGCCACTCCCGGTTTACAGATGAGGAAACTGAACAAGAATGGCCCCTGTAGGCTCATAGATCTGAATGCTTAGTCATCATGTGTGGCACTATTATAAGGATTAGGAGGTGTGGCTTTGTTGAAGGAAATGTGTCACTGAGGGCCAGCTTTGAGGTTTTAAAAGCCCACACCAAGCTCAGTCTCTCTCTCTGTCTCTCTGTCTCTCCCCCTATCTCTCTCTCTGTGTCTCTCTGTGTCTCTCCCTCTGTCTCTCTCTCTCTGTCTCTCTCTGTCTCTCTCTCCCTCTGTCTCTCTATCTCTGTCTCTCTCCCTCTCTCTCTCCCTCTGTCTCTCTCTGTGTGTCTCTGTCTCTGACTCTCTGTCTCTGTCTCTCCCTCTGTCTCCCTCCCTCTGTCTCTCTCTCCCTCCTTCCCTCTCTCTCCCTCTCTCTGTCTCTGTCTCTCTCTCCCTTTCTCTCTCTCTCTGTCTTTCTGTCTGTGTCTCTCTCTCTGTCTCTCTCTGTGTGTCTGTGTCTCTGTCTCTCTCTCCCCCCCTCTCTCTCTGCCTACTGATCAGTATGTAGAGCTCTCTGCTACTGTCCCAGCACTTACCTGCATCCCACCAAGATGATGGCAAAACCCCAGTTAAATGCTGTCTTAATCACGGTGTCTCCACACAGCAATAGAACAGTGACTAAGACAGGAAGAGAAAAAGAATGACATTGCTTATCCAATCCTGGTGTCTCCTTTGTGCATCTGTTTTCCCCAAGGCTTTGCATCCCTAGCCCCTCCCATTGTGCAGAGGGAGACCATCGATGTGGAAAAAATAGAGAGGACCACAGACAGGTCAGGCTGGGTGGTGGTGAGGACTCTTGGAGGAACATGCACATGCAGAGCTAGAAAGGTATTTCTCATAAAGAGCATGCCTGCCAGGTAGTGGGGAAACCATTTCTTCCTTTGTTTTTCAAAATGACTGAGAGAAAGGCTTCCAAGAAGGAAGATGAGCCAGACGTCCATAGCTGGACTCTGATGGGCAGATGCTACCTTCCAGGACCTCCTCTACACCACTCAACTACAGACCCATGCCCAGCCCAGGCTGAGACTCCAGCTGGGAGAGAAATGCTAGCCTGATCCCCTCTTATTCAGGTCAATTACAATATTAAGAAGTGTGTGTGTGTGTGTGTGTGTGTGTGTGTGTGTGTGTGTGATGCTTTGCCTCGTGCAACAGATTTGGTAAACCTCGGAGCAGAGAAGAGACTGGCTAATTCTGGGGCGTGTACTGAGTTACAAACTTCCTGGGGGTTCCCTGGACTCCTCAGGCTTGAGATGTTCACCCAATGAGAAGGCATCAACTCTTTATTCACAGGATGGAAAAGAATTAGAGAGGGACAAAGAGGGCCTGGAGGGATGGCTCAGTAGTAAACAGATGCTGCTCTTCTAGAGGATCCAAGTTTGGTTCCCAGCACCTACCTCCAACAGATCACAATTGCTTGTAACTCTAGCTCCAGGAGAATCCAACATCCTCTATTGGATTCTGCAGACACCTACAGACACACAAAGTAAAAAATAAAATTAATATTTTAGGGGGGTTCTACAAACTACAGTAAGCCCCAGAAAGTGTTGTGCCCACACTTCATAATATATCCTCCCTTCCCCCTCTCCCCTGGCCCCCTTCACTTCAAACAGCCTCCTACTATCTAACTTCCATCCATCCTCCAGGTCAGTTGAGGTTCTGTCTCTGACAGGAAGCCTCCCCTGGTTTCTCTAGTATTTCTGTTACACTTCCCTGCTAGGGTACTAATCATCTGGTATGTCACAAATAGACATCCCTATTTTTTTATTTTAAATTGTTTATGTTAATTTTTTGCAGTATGGGAAGGAGGGAGAGGGCCTCACAAAAGCTAGAGAAGACAACTACCACTGAGCACCATCCCCAGATCCTTATTTGTTCATTTATTTTAATATTTTATTTATTTTTTAATTTTATGAGTGTTTTGCCTGCATGTGTGTGTGTGCACTATGTTCATGCCTGGTTCCAGGTCCCCTAGAACCGGAGCTACAGACCATTGTGTGCTGTAAACTAGACCCAGGTCCTCTGCAAGATCACCAAGTGCATTTAAACACAGCCATCTCTCCAACACCTCAGGCCTGTGTAAAATTTTTGTTGAGAGGAAAAGTCTTGCTAAGTTTTCTTTTCTTTTTAAAATTATCTATCTATCTATCTATCTATCTATCTATCTATCTATCTATCTCTCATGTGTGTTGGTGTTCTGCCTGCATGTGTGTCTGTGTGAGGGCATCGAGTGCCCTGGAATTGGAGCCACAGACATCCATGAACCACTATGTGGATGCTGGGAATTGAATCCAGGTCCTCTGGAAGAAGTCGGTGCTCCCAACCACTAAGCCATCTCTCTAGCCTCCCAGGTTTTTCTTGAACTAACTTTTCCTTCTTTCTTCCCTTCCTTCCTCCTTCCTCTATCTTTCTCCCTCTCTCCTTCCCCCTATTCTTCCTTCTTCCTCTTCCTCTTTCCCTCCTTCCCTCTCTGCCACCCTCTCCCTCTTTGAGACAGGGTCTTATGAATCATAGGATGGACTTGAACTGGCTATGTAGTAGAGTATGATTATTAACTGCTTGGCATTACAGGTTTGGGCCACACCCAGTTTATATGCTACTGAGGACTGAATCCATTGGTTCACATTAAACAAACATTATACCAACTGAACTATAAACCAGCCTTAGCTTTGAACTTTCAATCCTCCCATCTAAACCTCCTAAATGTTGGATTACAGCTGTGCAAAATCATACCCGGCGGCATCTAGAAGTCAATTATATGCTGTGCCAGGTATCCAGGGCCAAACAGGCCCAGCCCAGCAGTGACTTACACAGTGGCCCAGGATGTGTGTAGCAGAGTCTAGAAAGGTGTGGTGGAAACTCAGAGAAGGGAGGATACCAGACTTCCCAGGGAAGAGGCCAGGGCCTTGAATGGCAAATCACTGGGGCGAGGATTAGGGCAGGGGACTGTCGTAGTGATCTGAGAGTATGCTGCTTTGTTTTGGACCCAAGCCTGTATCCATGAGTGGTTCATGGTCTAGGAAACTAAAGCATGCCCTGGAGAGCCATTTTCAGGGTGTCCAGAGAGGCTAAGCAAGATGTTCAAGGTGATGCATCTGGGCTGTTGCTCTGGACCAGGGATCTGTACAGTCATTGCCCAGCTTTCCCTACATAGCTGCCTCCTGTCTCTGGGTAAGTAAGCTGCCACGGGCTCCAGGGATGCAGCATCAGAGGGAGGTGACAATAAAGGCTTATCAAACCGCTATGTAGGAGGCAGCCACAAATTTCAGCGGCTAAGTAATCTGTGTCTACTGTTGACTTAGCAAGAGCTCGGGTCTCTGAAATGCCAGTGCCACAAGCTGCCTACAGCTGTCAGGGCTGTTGAAATTGGGGAAACTGAGTCACTAGAGGAACATAAAGCACTGTGCTGCAAGAGGTTTCAAGGGTGGGGAGGGGAGGTTGAGGGTGGAAGATGCTTGAATGTTTGGACACCAGGCCGTCAGACCCCAGCTGGCCATTTCCAGATAGATCAGTAAGTTTCAGTTTGCGGCATGGGCAGGAGTTAAGAATCGCAGCTGCTCTGGTACAGACAGGGATTGTGCTGGCTAGTTTTATGTCAACTTGACACAAAAGCTAAAATCATCTGCAAGGAGGGAATCTCAATTAAGAAAATGTCTCCATAAGATCAGTCCGTAGGCAAGCTTGTAGGGCATTTTCTTAATTAGCGATTGATGTGGGAAGGTCCAGCTCATTGTGGTACCATCCCTGGGCTGGAGGTCCTGGGTTCAATAAGAAAGCAAGCTTGAGGTCCCCCAAAGAGCTGTGATAGAGGAAGGTCCTATCACAGCTCTTTGGGGGACCTCAAGCAAATCTTCAGTCTGCTCTGTGCCTCAGTTTCCTCTGCCTGCCAAGTGAGTGGGAAGGTCTCCAAAACCCTGCTCTTCCCTGCTCTGCCCACCACCTGCTTCCCTGTTCTCCACAGCCTAGGTTCTTGATTTCTTTCTATTTTATTTTACTGACATTTGTGATTGAGTATGCCCCAGTCAGTCACAGAAGCACAAGTATGTACCCCAGAACACATATGCAGGTCAGAAGACAGCTTGTAGGAGTCAGTTTATACTCAGTGGACTCTGCACCTCAAACTCAGGTCATCAGGCTTGGTGATGAGCGCCATTGCCCACTGAGCAGTCTCCATGGCCCTTACGGTCTTGGTTTCTTCCATTATAATCTCCCCCGGTGCCTGTTGCACACTAGGAGCTCAGACATGCTACTGACTTTGCAACTCCCTGACCACCCCACGTCATCCTTCCAGGTCCCTTCTCCCAGGGAGCCTGGTTGGTGCACCCCCCTCCTCAGGTTCAGCTGAGCCCTGCAAAGCTGGGCTGTATCGCGGGCTCCTGTGCACGTGTTGGGATACAGATCTGGAAGCCTCCCCCTGTTTCTCTTCCACCTTCTCTTTTCCATCGGGGGTGCGTGGGCACAGTGTCTTCTTTTAGATTCCCCTCAGCATGGCTAGGATGAGTGCCAGGGCCTTGGTGGTACAGCCAGTGCTCCAGGGGGTTGTGTACAGCCTGCAGTGAATCACCCACAACAGTCCAGGGAAAGCTGGGCTGGCCTGGGCTCAGGGATGGAAACAAGGAGACCATGACATGTATTCTTTAGACAGAGTCTCATGTAGCTCAGGCTGGCATCCAATTCACTGTATAGCTGAGGATGACCTTGAACCCTGGATCCTCCTGCCCATAGCAACAGAGTGCTGGGATTTCAGGTGTTCACCACAAAACCTAGTTTATGTGCTTCTGGTTATTGAACTCAGGGCTCTGTGCATGCTAAGCAAGTACTCTAATAATTAAACCACATTTCGCAGTTTGGGACAGTGTTTTGTGGGGCTGAGGATCAAGTTAGTTTGTAGAGTGCATAAAGCCCTGGGTTCTAGCGTCAGTCCTGCATACCCCATTGTAATTTCAGCACTCTGGGGGAAGAGGCAGAGGAGCAGAAGTTCAAGGTCATCCTTGGCTAAATAGGGAGTTTGAGGCCAGCCTGGAATACACGAGACCCTGTCTTTAAAGGGGGAGGAATAGAGAGAAACCTTAGTGGTTTAAACACTTGTCACACATGCATGTTCATGGGAGTTTGGGTCCCCAAAGCCCACATAAATGCTAGATGGGCATAGTGGCATGTCTAATATCAGGGCTCAGGAGGTAGAGACAGGGACTTCCTAGAGCAAGCCAACTAGGCCAATTAGCCACATCAGCAAGCTCTGGGTTCAACTGAGAGTCCCTGCTCCAGAAAAAGATAGAGCAATTGAGGGAGACTCCTGACATCAATCTCCAGCCTCTCCAGGCACATGCACACATACACACTCACTCACACACAAATACACACATACACACTCACACACAAATACGCACATACTCGCACACAAATACACACACATTCACACACAAACACACCATATACATTCACACAACACTCTTTTACAAACACACACATACACACTCACACAAAATACACACACATACACACATACTCACAAACACTCACAAATATACCACATACTTACGTTCACACACACACATATAAACACACATACTCACAAATATACCACATACATTCACACACCACTCACACACAAATACACACTCACACTCACATATGCACACTCACACACAAATACACCACATACTCACATTCACACATATACACTCACATATACACACTCACACACAAATACACTACATATTCACAGTCACACACACACATAAACACACACATATATTACATACACAAACATCACACATACCACATACACAATCACACACACACCCCACACATACACACAAACACTCATACACACACATATACACACAAGCACATACACATCAATCACATATATCTAGAAAAGTCTCTTGAGATGCTGGGACAATGTCTCCTAGCCTTCCTCTGTCCTAAAGGAACAGGGATTGGGATTTGAGAAGCCATCCTGGGCTAGGATGGAGAGGGCCTATTCTGTTTAAGTCCACTGGTTTATTTATCTCCCACCCCCAGCCAGGACCCTACTCTGAACGGGGGTGGGGGAGTCTTGGACTGAGAACCCAGGCATTTATGTGTGTGTCTCTCAGGGATGAAATATTCCAGACCTTGACCTCTAGGAGCTTATGACGGGTGCTATTGGAGGCAGTCATGGGGTGATTGGGGGCTCAGGCTTCACTGAGGCAAAAGCGACAGCATATACCCAATTGTAGAGGTTGCATATCACAATGAGTGGGTCTCTGTTTCCTCGTTTGTAACACTGACATGGTGTTTTAGTGGGGGGGGGGTTGGGGCTGACCTCAAATTTTTCATGGGTTTCCCAAGTAATTAAGGAGGATTCCACTGGAACAAGAGGTATGAATTGTCCACAGGGCAGGGATCTGGGTATTAGTGAGGTCCTAGGGGCTGGGCAGGTAGTACAAACAGGGCTGTCTGTTTAAGCAAGGAGGGGAGCTTGGAATAGGACATTGCCAGCCAATAAGACCATCTCTCCAAGCGCAGTGTTTGCTGTTGGAACAAGAGCCGGGTGTGTCAACAGTAGGGGATGAGGTGGCCCTTCGCTGCATACACAGACTGTCTCTGGAGCCAGCTGACATGGCCCTATGGAGCTCAGTGTTCCTATAAAGTGGAGTGCTCAGAGAGCACCTATATGAGCTGTGCTCCAGCCCTCTTCCCAAGTCTCAGCCTGAAGCCAGGAGCAGGGGCGGTGTGCCCCTCAGGAAGGGAAAGGGTTCCTAGTGACAGCAGCTAAGGCCTATAGCTTTTCTTCTTGGGGATGCTGCATACAAGTTTAGTCTTTTCTATTATTTTAATTGCATTTTATTTATTTATTCACTGGGTAAAGGAGTACCCACCATAGTTTGCATGTGGAGGTCAGAGTTGGTTTTCACCTTCCACTGTCTGGGCCCTGAAGATCAAACTTGGGTCTTCTAGCTTGACAGCAAACGCCTTTCCCCAGTGAGTCACCTTACCAGCCCATAGGCTCAGTCTTGACTCTGATACCAAGTTGATGGATGACCCTGGGACAGTCCCTTCCATCTCTCAGATGAAATCTCAGTATCACTTTCACTTCCTGAAATGAGAGTCCGGGAGATGTTATATCAGCCCTTTGCCCACAGGACCCTCTGCCTCTCCTACCTGATGCAACTTGCTGGCTGACTCTTCTGTGTACTAGCCAGTGTTATCAAGGGTCTACTAGGTGCCAGATGGCGGGGCATGAGTGTGCAGCTGGCTCTCCAGCTACAGTGAGTTTGTCCTTTAGAAGGGAAGCCACCTGTGGTTCCAGACTGTGCACAGGGGCCACCTGTGGTTCCAGACTGTGCACAGGGGCCACCTGTGGTTCCAGACTGTGCACAGGGGCCACCTGTGGCTCCGTGGCTCTGCAGAGGGTCTGGAGTCACACAAAGCTTACGTCACACCCTGATGCTACACTGGCTAGCCATGTGGTCTTACTCATTGTGTGTCGTCTTTGAGCCAGAGATGATGACGTCCACCTACTGGATTGTGGCGACAGCACTTAGCTCTAGCATTGTGTCTTCTCAGGATACTTGGAAGGGGGTTCAGAAAGCCTTGCTGATATTACTGTAGCCAAGGATCCTGACAACTCCCCTCAGCCATAGAAGAAAATCTCTGACCCTAGCACGGGTAAAAGAAAGTGAATCAAGTGCCCCAAAATTGATGGGCCGCCTGGGGCTGCATGAGACAGAGGCTCTGGGAAGCAATGATTATGCCCCTCCCCTTTCCATTGCATCCTGTCCACACCCCATTAAACTTGTAGTTCAGATGTCCTTCCAAGAACCCCCTCGGGCTGGAGAAATGGCTGAGTTGGTAAAGTGCTTGCCTTGCAAGTAGTGTGGGAAGTGGAACTCTATCCTCAGATCCCACATAAAAAGCCAGGTCCTTCAGTCTGAGTTTGTAATCCCAGTAATGACAAGAAGGGCGGAGGTGGATACCTAGAGCTCTGTAGTCAGCTAGCCTAGCCTATATCATGCAGTTCTGGACCAATGGGAAACCCTGTCTTAAAAATCAAACAAACAAAAAGGCCCATAAGGAACAACCCCAAAGTTATCCTCTGATCTCCATATGAATGTGCAAACATGCATCTGCACACACATGTACACTCTCCCCTACACACACATGCACACGTACACACGCAAGCCTCAGATCCTGGCTTGCTGTGGTTGATCAGAGAAGAATGAGTGTTCTGGCTAGGTAGGCTTCCTACCATGCAGGTGGAGAAACTGAGGCTCGAGTGTCAGGAGAATCGGTATTTTATATATCCATTAGGACCCATCAAGAGTCCCCAGCCTGGCCTGTCACCTCTTTATAGACAGCAGAGTGAGGGATGGAAACTCTAGACTCTAGACCATGTGAGCCTGAGCCCTGCCCTGATCTTCCAGGTCCCCAGCGACTCCAGCACCCCCTCCGAGCAGCCTGAGTCTATGGAAGCAGATGGTGCCAGAGCCTGCCAGCTACTGGCTGCCCTGGAGCAGCTGTTGCACAGATGTGGGGCAGGGGAGGGTGTGTGGAACCAGGTTCAGAAGGCAGGGACCCTTGGCAGCTCCTGTCTGAGTCACGCATCAGCTCTGGGAGTGGTAATGAGGGGATTAGGGCTATTACTGCCGAGTGACTGGGAGTGTGCTCACTCACCCGAGCAACCGCCTGCGGCAGCTTATCCCGCTTAGCTGTCAAGCAGCCTCACCCCTGCCCTCCTGTCCACCCTTTGTCTCTGGCCTCCACATGCCTCATTAGAGCTGGCTGGGTGTGCCTCCTCCCAGACACATCATTGCTCCCACGGCTCTTCCTGAGTCCAGGTCTTGGGGGCCAGATGGGTACAGTGATCCTTGAAGTTGATGCTCACAAAGGGTGTGGCAGGGATACCATCACCATGGGCAGATTTGGTCACTTAATGGGACTCTGAGGCCAACAGAACCAGGAACACCTCACTATCTAGGGAGGACCACCCCTTATCCCCAACTTGGCCTCATGTCTTTGCTTCAGCTCCAATCAGCAGAAATAGAGCCACACATCCAAGCAGCCTGGGACTTGGAAGTGAGATAGAGGATGGGGGTAGCACTTATAATAACAAATGACAGATGGCCCAACCTCAGTGCTTGCTCTGTCCCAACTGCCCTGGTCTGTGCTGGGCTTGTTTTAATTTACTCTGTCCTCAAAACAGCTCTGTGGACTGTTGTATTATCATCCCCACTCTATAGATGAGATAACTGGTCCCTAAAGGTTAAGTAAGTGGCCTTGGGTCACACTGCTGGTGAGCAGAGCAGCTGGGCTTTCATCCAAACATCCTGGCCCCAGAAGCATCTCTTTCGACTTCAGCCTTACAGGGCTTCATGATACCTGCCCCGGGACCTCTCTGCTTGAGACAGCTCCCACTACCATCCTTATCTTCATGTTCTAGAGAGACAGTGGCCATCCCACACATCTTCCAGACTCTCCTTTTGTGTCCTAAGCAGTTCCTCCCCTGTGTGCTGGCTTAGGCTCTTTCCATGGTATATACCTGTCTTCAAGGCCATTGTCCTGTGTGACTGGTCGGGCCAGACACATGAGCACTCATGAGGCACGGGGAGGAGCATGAGAACAGTGGTGAGAAAAGGACCTGGGGTCAGTTCCGTGGCTTAGGGACATGGGAAGTGGCCGCCTCTCAGATCCTCAGTCTCTGAAGGTGGGATGTCCTCCCAGTTCCCCTTGAGCATTCATGATGCCAAGTTCCAAAGATCCTGGATTCATAAGCAGCCCGTGTGACCAGTGTCAGGTCTCTCTCCTCCACTCGCTAAGTTGAACCAGGACCTTTCGGGTTAGTGGATCCCAAGAAATCTTCTGCCCTCAGAGTCTCTGTGCTGCAGTCCTACACTCATAGCAAGGCCAGAAAAAGAGGCCACTGCTCACCAGGTGGCCCCTTGTGACCTGTTGTAGGGCACAGCCTTCACCCTGTCTTCTGGAGCCCAGCACCCGCCCTCCCTGTGCTGGAAAGGTAGGTGGCACCCCTCCGCCTCCATGCTGTCGTCACCACCTCGAGGAGTGAGAATCCAGGGAGACGGTTTCCTGGCAGCAGAGCTCCTGCTGCCCTGTATGGGTGTGTTTGGTGCTGCCACACCCGCTGAGGGCTGACTAGACCCTGGGAGTGGGTTAGGGATTTAATTCTGTCGGGTGCACAGCACCCCCATGGGAAGTAGGGGCAGATGAGGTGGCCACCTTAGCTGCTGTGCTAAGGTGAGAGGAGGCACAGGTGCATGGCAGGTGCCAGATGCTAGGGATAACAGCCCACAGTGGGGTTCTTGAACACTTAGGCCACCATCAGGGTCAGAGTTGCCTGGGGGAGTTGTGCCTTTGACATGACTGTTGAGAAAATATTCGTTCAGCCTTTTCTCAAGAGAGTGGGCTCTTCCCGAGACTGCCCCGTCCATTCATGCACATGCACACCAGCTCCTTGGCTGGTCTCAGTGGACAGGATATGGAACGGAAGATAATGAGGGCAGACCTTCCCATGGCGCTCAGACCTGCAGGGGAGCCATGACTACGCAGGTGCAGATGTAGCCTCCATCCCAGACTGTCCTTGCTTTGGGACGGTCCCTGATGCCATTTTCACCTCATGGAGCCAAAGGCACATTTGAAGTTTTGTCTCAGTCAAGAGGGTCTGAAAATAAAGCAAACAAAATAATTACAAATTGTGTGTGTGGTTTACTTTTGAGTCAGGCTGTATCTCAAACTCCTGATCTTTCTGCCTCCTCCTACCAAGTTCTGGGGTTCCAGGCAATGCACCACCATGCCCAGCTTTATTTGCATTTATATTTTAAATGAGTGGCACACGCACAAGGTTCAAAACTCAAGTTTAAAAAGAAAAAAACCCACAGGAACAAGCTGGGGATGTGATATCAACACTCCCAAGGCTGAGGCAGGAGGATTGCCATGAGTTCGGGGCCAGCCTGCAATATAGCAAGATATTCTATCTCAGACAAACAAACAAAAAACCCCAAACCAACTAAACAAACCCCCTCCAAAAGAACAACTACAAAATGTCAAAACGGGGCCAGGAGGTGGCTCAGTGGGTAAAGGCTCTGGGCACTGAACCTGGAAACCTGAGTTTGATTCCTCGGACCTACAAGGTAGATAGAGAACTCATACACAGACACAGACACAGACACACACGCACACACACGCGCACACACACACACACACACGCACGCACACACACCAGGCAGCAAAGGGTCCTGCCAGTCCTCCATTTCTCTGCAAAGAGAGGCACCCTTATTTCCTGGAATATATTATGGGTGAACCATAACCTTCATTGTTGTCCACACCCATCGTCTTTTACCATGTGTGCATAGCCTTCTCTACCTCCCTGGCAGATGCATCTTGGTTACTGCTAGGCATTTTTTGGAAACAGTGCCCTCGTCCCTTGTTATGGCTATCCAGGACTTCCTTATATGGAGGGACCATGAGTTATTTAACAGATCTTACTGATGCACATTTAGCTTGTTTCCAGCCCTTGGCAATTACTTTAAATGTTGCAATAAATAATCCCTCACATGTGCCGCTTCAGTGGGTGCTTGCAAACCTCCAAGTGGAGGCCCTCCTGGGGAAGTGTGGGGATCTGAGTTCCTGATTGGGTGGAGAGGGTCACAATGCCTTCCCCAGTGGTGTCCCCAAGCTGTACCAGCCCAGCCTTGTCTGTTTTCCCTGCTTCCCCTGGGCTTTGCCAGCAGGCATGTTATCAAACTGAGAGCTTTGCCAATCTGATATTTGAACAAGGCTGTGTCAGTGTGGTAAGAAACTTTAAAACAGTAATTATATGGTCAGCTGTCTGTTGAGCTGAAGGACATTGTGCCAAGCACATGACACACGTGATATGGTGCTCATTTCTCCTGAAGGACCACTCGCTGTAGACAGAGGTTGCCTGTTCCATACAGGAAGAAACTGAGGCTAAGAGAAGTCAGGTGGGATTTCAACCTAGGTCAGCTGACCTAAACAGATTTGTTGCTCTTGCCCTCTTCCAGGCGGTCTTCCGGTGATAGGCTTCTGAAGGTCCCAGGCTGAGGGCACCGGTGCCACCTAGAGCTATTGCTCCTCACCAGGAGGTGATGGACAGAGATTCAGTCCCCTACAGCCTTGCCTGACATGGAGCCCTCCGTGACATTGACCCCCTGAATCTCAGGTCCGTCTTCAGGACAGAGAAGGCAGGCTCCGTGGGAAGTGGGCAGGTCAACATCACCTCCCTTGGGTTCATTTTCACATCCTGACTTCCTTGGCTTCTCCCTGAGAACTTCTCTCCCTGGAACCCATCCCCAGTACCCTTCCAAGGAATCTATCCACATTTAGCCCAGAATCCAGGGTGTGCCCCTCTGCTCTCTGATTTCATGCCCTGTGACATTATGCCGTATAGACACACCTACTCTTCTTCTAGAGCTGACCTTGTCCCCAGGGAAACCCAGGAGACTCCAGCTGCCAAGAGGAGTTCTCCTTGCACCCAAGGGGTGACTCCATGGAATCATCATCTCCATGACCCCAAATGGCTTTACAGAAACTCTGAACTCTGATCCTGGCCAGCATGGGTGGGGCAGAAGACTCTGTCAATAGTGGGAGAAACTCGTTAAGTGAATGTCAATAGGATTAAAGGCTTGGATGGTCCAGGAGACAGAGTGACATCACCTGACAGTAGGAAAGGACTCCCTGGGGCATGTGGGGGTGGAGTGAGGGTAAATAGTAGAGCAGATGTGGGGAAGAAGGCAGGGAGGGAGAGGGACGGATCATGAGATGAATAAAGGAGAAAGGCAAGCTACCCAGACAGAAGGTCCCAGAGGAGAGAAAACAAGCACAGGGGGCTGGCAAGATGGCCTACTGGACAAAGGAGCTTGCTGCCAAGTCTGACCAGCTGAATTCAATCCCAGAACCCACACTGAATCGTGCAAGTTGTCCTCTGACTTCCACAGTCCCACGGTGCATATCCATTCCTACAAACAAATGAATAAATAAATAAATAAATGTCATTAAAAGTTAAAAAAAGGAAGCACAAAAAATGAGAAAGAGCATTTAGAAAACAATGAGAGGGTGATAGAAAGATGTAGAATCCAGAGACACACACAGGCGGCTGGTGGAGAGAAAAGCCAGAGAAAGGGAGAGAAGGCACCAGCGCGCAGAGGCTGAATGGATCTGTAGACAGAGGGAGGAAATGAAGATTGAGCTACTCTACAAGACGTGTCTTAGCCTGTGAAGCCCTCTCAGGAAGCTGTGGACAGCATCCCCAGGAACCCTGAGTGGCAGGTTTGTCACTCAGGCAAGAATAAGATGGACTGAACACCCACAAGGTGTCAAGCTGGCTAGAGGTGTCAGGGACAGGCAGGGAAGTGGCAGAGTGAGGAGGAGATGGCCTCGTCCCAGGGCTTATAAGCACACAGGGCGATTGGCATGGGTTGGTCGGACGAGCCCCTGACCCTGGGGACCCATGATGAGGTCACATGGCAAAAGCTGGGACCAAGTGTAGTCCTAGGCCCTTGGCATTGCTTGTTCCATGGAACCACAGTACTGCACAGTCAGGAGAGAGAGAGAGAGAGAGAGAGAGAGAGAGAGAGAGAGAGAGAGAGAGAGAGAGAGAGAGAGAGAGTCTGTGTGTGTGTGTGTGTGTGTGTGTGTGTGTGTGCGCGCGTGGGCGCGCACAAGTGCTTAGCCCGCTAACACACATGCAGAGCTTTCTGGTGTGAACAATGGTGGGCTGGCTGCCTTTCATCTGGAGCTTCCTAGGCTGATCACAAAGGTTGGGAGAGGAAGGGTACTCAACCAAGACTGTGGTCTGATCCTTATAGGTAGCTGATAGGGACCAGTTTGAGCTCCAGCTCTGCCATTGTTTGGGTACCATCTTGTCCAGGGACTCTCTTCTCCAAACCCTCTCCTGGGGGACAATGGCAGAGCTACTGAGGGATTAGCAGAAAGTCCCTGCACACTGCAGCACTCCATCAGTCTGCCTTGCCTTGTCCCAAGTTCATGGACAGATGAGTAAGATTCCTTGGCTGCTCTTGACCCTGGGAGGAAGCTGGGAGAAGCAGAATGTATGGGAAAGAGAATGAGTCCTATTTCCTGGCCCTTCATCGGTGGGGCCAGGAGAGCTGAGAGTCGGAGGGAAAGCTGGAGTAGACCCCTGGAATCCCCAAGGCTAGATACCACCCAGCCCTTACACATCCAGGACCACCCTCCTGAAGTGCTCAGGGCACAGGGGAATTCCCAGAGCTGCCTAGCTCCTGGTGGGGTCCAGAACTTCTGCTGTGCCTGCCAGGTCCAGGCAGCTGGTTGGTATACAGACAGGCAAACCAGCAGGCAGGCTGGCCGGCCAGCGGGCACTGCAGGAGGGTAAATTCCACATTTGCATTTGGATGTTCCTGGCCCCAAGGGCTGCTGACCTTTACAGCTGTTACTTCCGCCCCTCTCCCAGGCATACTGGGCTCAGCCATGCTGGCCATTCAGTGCCCCGGCCTCATAGGTTCAGGGCCCTGGGAAATGCCCTGCAGACCCCCAGCTTGCCCTCCTCATTTATTCTACTGTGCCCTGATACAACATCAGTTGCTGCCCCCTCCCCAATTCACTCATAACCCCAGGATCCCCTCTGTCCTCCCACAGCGAGTCCCTGACTGATGCAGGGGTAGCTTGGGCCCTTGGATTAGCAATGTCAAGGAGACTTCTTCAGTCGCCCAGGCTGCTGTGACATCTCCCAGGGGAATCCCCGTCTATGCTGAGTGACAGCAGTGCTGAGCACTGTCAGCTTTTCTGGGCTCAGCAGTCAGGCCTGCACCTCGGAGAGTAGAAATGCTTCCCAGCCCACCTTATCCCCAAGGACTGTTGTCACGGGTGGCTTGGCTAGTCAGCTGACTGAGCAAATCCCATAAGATTTTTATAAATTAAAATCCATCTCCCAGATGGCTCAGTGCAGAAGACTTCTTGTTCTACAAGCAAAAAGACCTGTGTTCAAATCCCCAGAACCCACATAAAAAGCTGGGTGTGGTAGAGGGCACTGTGGGGAGGCAGAGACTGATAATTCAGTGAGACATCCAAGGGTACAGAACATAGAATAATGGATGGATCAGGAAACCCTAACCGTGGCCATTTCTCTGGCCTCTGACAATGTGTACACGCATACACACTTGCACATACACAACATGCAAAGGTTCTTTTTTCCTTAAAAACTTTCATATTTTGTGTGCATGGGTATTTTACCCACATGTATGTTTATGTACCACATGTGTGCCTGGGCCCCACAAAAATCAGAAGAAGGTGTTGGATCTCCTGGAATTGTAGTTAAGTTGTTGTGAGCAGGTGCTGGGAATCAAACTCAGGTCTTCCGGAAGAGCAGCAAGTACTTTTAACTGCTGAGCCATGTCTCCAGCCCCCATTTACAAAATCTAAAAACAAAGGCCATCTCCCAGCCCTCTGGGGCAGTTTCTCTATTCAGCCCAGGAACACAAAGACAGGACTTGACTCCTTTTCTCAGAGCTAAGGATTGAGCGCAGGGTTTGGAGAATACTAGGAACATTCTCCAGCACTGAGCTACAGCCCCTACCTGGTTCATTCTTTTTCAGAATAGACACTTGATCATCTTTTTATGCCCTGACTTTGAGTGGTGGGGGTGGCATGGGATGGCACCATGTGGTGGTTAGAGGACAACTAGCAGGAGTCATTTCCCTCCTTTCCCCTTCCGGGTCCTGCGGCTGGGACTCTGGCTGTCAGGCTTGCAACCAGCAGGTGACGGTGACATCTGAGCCATCTCACTGGCCTGCTCTCTTTCTTCTTCTTCTTCCTACCTCTCTAGCCAGGTGTGTGTGTGTGTGTGTGTGTGTGTGTGTGTGTGTGTGTGTGTGCATGTGTGTGTATGCATGTGTCTGTGTCTGTGTGTGCATATGTCTGTGTGTGTGTCTATGTCTGTGTCTGTGTGTGTGTCTGTGTGTGCATGTGCATGAGTGTGTCTGTGTCTGTGTGTGTGTCTGTGTCTGTGTGTAGGTGTGTGTGTCTGTGTGTGTGCATGTGCATGTGTCTATGTGTGTGTGTCTGCGTGTGTGCATGTGTGTGTGTCTATGTGTGTGTCTGTGTCTGTGTGTGTCTATGTGTGTGTGTGTCTGTGTGTGCATGTGCATGTGTGTGTCTGTGTCTGTGCATCTGTGTGTGTCTGTGTCTGTGTGTGTGTGTCTGTGTCTGTGTGTGCATGTGTGTGTGTCTGTGTGTGCATGTGCATGTGTGTGTCTGTGTCTGTGTGTGTCTGTGTGTGCATGTGCATGTGTGTGTGTCTGTGTGTGTGTCTGTGTGTGCATGTGTGTGTGTGTCTGTGTGTGTGTGTGTGTGTGTGTGTGTGTGTGAAGGGCTTGATGATTATCAGGGGTTGAATTACCTGTAAAGGATATGCTGAAGTGCCTTCCCCCAATACCTCAGAGTAGGCTCACATTTGGAAATTGGCACTGAGCACGGAGGCGTGCTGAGGTAGGGTGGCCCTGATTCCAATATGCACGGTATCCTTAGGAAGGAAAATACTAAAGATACTAAAGATGTAAGAAGAGGATGTCACATGACAGCCCACATAGACTGAAGCCTCAAAGCTGAAAGTCAGGAAACAGCAAGGAGGGCCAGGAAGGGGTAGGGAGGGGTTGTCTCCCAGGACAAACCTTGAGGGCGGCCCTACCAGGACTTTATTGAAGATTTCAGAGCTGGGAGGTAATCCGCTATTGTTTGAAGGTGCCCAGGTTGTCATTAGTTACAGCAGCCCTGAGACAGAAATGCAACCGGGGAAGAGGGCCTCAGTCTGCTGATGCTTCTAAGAGCATGAGATGGCAGCAATCCAGGAGGATAGCAGGTGAAAACACAGCAACAGGTTGGGGGTCTGAGAGAAACCAGCCTTGTACATGTTTGCTCCTGCCTGGCACTGGTACAGAGCTGTTTGTTTCTTCCTTTGTGCCCAGGCTGGCCCAGAATTCCTGTGCTCCGGGTCCTCCTGATTCTACCTCCCAAGAGGCTGAGCCTGCAGAAGTAGGCCACAACACTGGCTTGCGACACGTCGACAGGCAAAATTTACCTCATCTCACCAATCCCAATGCCAAGGCTGGGATGCCATTTTATAGATGGGGCTCAGAAAAATTGACAATGTACACTCACTGGTCTGTGGCAGGGGAGGACCTGAACTCAAGATTTAGACTCCAGACCCCACACACTTAACTAGTACTCTGTGTCCTCAGTAGGAAGCAAACAAGGGGCTAAGAGCTATGGGTGGGATGCTTGGAGAAAGAACCAAGTTTGCATCACAACCTGGGCACGTGTCACCTTCCTCTCGCTCAGATCTTCCATGGTTCCCTGTCTTCCAAGTTCAAGCTTCCTCATCTGGCACACAAGGGGTCCCCCTGCACACATACACACATACTCACACACACATACACACACTCACACACACACACCTGCCCCTCACCCTGCTGCAGTTACAGAGAAACCAGCGGGTAACTGGGGACGCAGAAATGCTGAGCTGAGCTAGGACACCTGTTTTGCCACTTATTAATGTGACTTCTGACCCTGGTACCCCACCTGTGAGGCAGTAATGGGACCAGGGCACCATAGTTGAGGGAAGGCTTTGTGATACATGTAAGCTGGAAGTCGCCTGCCTACAGGTCTCCACATGGGCTTCTTTCTATCCTTATTGACGAGGTTTCCTTGACATGCTGGGGAGTCTCCCTGCTGCTGCTCACCCATGCCTCTGACTAGATGCTTTTCCCAGAATTCTCTGCTCTCCTTCAAGATCCACCTTGAGGTGTTCTCTGCTCTGGCTATCCCCACAGCAGGATATGAGAGACTTTATATCCATCACCTCATCCTTTCCTCCTGGAACAGCAGCAGGAGGTACATAAGTTTCTTGCCTTAGTTTACCTATCTCCGAGGTCTAGCATGCCTGGTGTAATTTCCCTACCCCTGCTTCCGTTGCTTTTTATCATTTGTCCATTTGCTCTCTGGCTGGTCTCCATGGCTCCAATTGGCTGCCCTGCCACCTCCTGTCAACCATGGCCTCAGCAGGGGGTAGGGGAAGGGTCAGCCCCCTCTCTCCACCTGACAAGCAGATTACAGAGCTGTCTTTCCCAGAAGACAGCGGGTGACAAGGGGAATTAGCTGCCTGCCAACTAGCCACCCTGCTGAGATGGCTGTGCCCTGGGGGCTGGTGACAACTGTGGCCAGTATCTCCCTCCCTATTGTAGTTCTGGGAACAGGGATCCTTGTACAAGGCCCAAAGTGCAGGAAAGGGGGCTGGCCAACCATGGCATCATCTCAGGCCTGGGTTCCAGTCCCACTCCTGTTCTGCTACGCTTGGGATAAAATCACTTCTTTAAACCCTGGCGCCGGCTGTCCAGGTGGATCTGGGAGGGGCACAGTGGCCTGGAGGACACATGCCTGGAGGAGCCCCTCCACTGGGTGATGCTGTAAACTCTCCACTACCCTAACCCTGCCCATTACCTCCCACACCACAGGCTAATCACACTACAGTTTGTACAGGGTTGCCGTGGCCCTGGCCGATTGGGCTAGCCTCAGTTCATCCTCTTCCTGTTACCCACCTTTACTCTTTACTCTGTGGCTGACCAATGGGTGTGAATGGCAGTTGACCAGGTGGGATTCCAGAAGAAACGTATCTTGAAAAGTGAGGGACACGCTGGAATGAGCAAATTCCTTTTGCCCTCAGAGTTTATTTTTCTTGCTAGGTATTGTAGACAGGATGCCTGGAGGTAAAGAGGCCATGGTGCTACTACAGGTTAGAAAGTCTGGAGACATCTTGAAACCAGCACACTAGCCCTGGGCCTTTTCCTCTAGAGCCTCTGTTATGTGAGAACACAGCTTTCCGGTGTTCTTTGACTTGAAGTCAAATGTGTCCTAGCTATGAATGTCCCCATTGTGTCAATCCACTGTAAGCCTGTGCTTGAGTGACACCACTCAACACCTGTGGATGGGCTGAGATTTCAGTACCCACAAAGTCCCACCCATCTGTCCCTCCAGTAGGCCTCTGGGCTAATGTTTGCTCATTCCCCTGAGACCTAACAGAGAGGAGAATGTGGAGAGGAAGTCAAGGCCATTCCTCCCTTGAGCCTATAGAATATGGCTCTCATTTGCTTAGCCAATTATACCAACATGGCCAAGTGGGACATCCTGGGGTTGAAAAAGTCTTCAGGCCAGAAGTCCCTGTTCCTGTGGGCATACACTGCTCAGAGGGAAGGAGCCTGATCTCAACATGGAGGATCAGGAGACAGCCAGAGCTGAAACTGATGAAGGAGAAAGACAAAAAGCAGAGAGGGGGCTGGGCCGTAGTTCAGTAGGCAGAGCATTTGCCTAGCATGTATGAAGACCCAGGTGTAGTCTCCAGCACCACATAAGCCAGGCCTGATGTCCATTCCTATATCCCAGCACTCAGGAGGCAGAAACTGGAGGATCAGAAATTCAAGGTCATCCTCGACAGCATAAAAATTCGGGGTCAGACTGAGATACACAGATCTTATTTAAAAAACATTTTAAGCCAATAGGGTGTCTCAGAGAAAGGAACCAGTCTGTAGAAGGCCTTGCCAGCCCAGTGTGAGAGAGAAGTTAGTGGGAATGAGAAGGCGGCCCTGGGCCTGATGAGCTGTATTGGGTTTTATATACAAGGGCATTGAAGGGTGGACAAGTGCTCCAACAGGGAAGCAGGCTGGGGTTAGAATTGCAGCATCCCTCCCTTGGCTTCTCCTGACTCAAGATTCTGAGTCTCTGAGGCTGCAGTTAAAACCCAACCAACTCTGTAAATTGAACGTTGGCCACATGGAGATGTTCAAGGGGCAGTGACTATGGAAGGTCTGTGGTTTCCTTCAGTACCATGGTGAGACAGGAAGAGACAAGACAGCCCCTAAGTTCAAATCCAGCCCCACACAGCTCTTGACATGGGCTCTATCTACCAACACCATCAGGGAGACCGTGCCTCCTCTTCTCCTGTCTGGGCTTTGAACACAAAGCGTGATCTGAGAGAGAATGCCATCATTGTCATGGATTATGTCACTGCGGACCTGAAAAAGGACTCTGAGTCCTAGGATGGGGGGGAGCTGTGTCTTGTGCAGCAAATGTTTAGCTCTACATGTCTCCCAAAGTCCAAGGCACCAGCGGTTTGGGTACGAAAGGCTTGGGTGTTCAACTTGGCGTTTTTAGATGGTGGAGTGGGACCTAATGGTAGTTTTTAGGCACACACTGTGGGTGTGTCCTGGAAGGGGAGAGTGGAAATCCAGCCTCCTCTTATCTCTCTTTCCTTCTGGCCACAATAAAGCAAACAGCTTACTCCACCCTACATTGCGTCATCACAAGGCCAAAGGCAATCCCGATCTGATGCTCTAAAACTGAGCCAACGTGAGTCTTTTCTCAAGTTGGTTGTCGTTGGTGTTTTGTTATAGTAACAGAAACATGTTGAGGGGAAAGACAAGAGACTGGACCTGTCTGGCCCTCTATAGAAAGCAAGAATCCTGTGCTTTCTCGCAGGCCCTGTCTTCTCTCTGAGGGGTCCCTCTCCCTGCTTTCTTGGCGTACTAACTCTCAGTTCCAGAGATTCTTGTGAATTAATGCAGTATCCACAACGATGCTCGCCACGGCCGAGGGACCTTTTGCAATGTTTAAACAATTCAAACTACTCTTATATTTGTATATATAAATTTAGATATAATGTGGATGAAATATGATACATATTTTTTACTGCTGCATGGGTGCTGAACACAATTGCTAATCATTTAACAAAAAAATGATTGACAGGATTTCATTAAAATTTCAAAAAATTACCAAATCAGATTTTATTTCAAATGAGGATTTCAGCTATCACATTAATTATAATTTCTATTTTACCTCTTTGTTTCAATGAATAATTATGAACGTTAGAAGAAATATCTTTGGGGGACAATACTTTAAATTTTCATTTGCTGGAGAGATGGCTCAGTGATTAAAAATACTTACTGCTTCTGCAGAGGACATAGATTTCATGTGATGGCTCACAACAGCCTACAGCTTCCCTTCTAGGGAATCTGACTCCTATAGGTATACATACATTAACTAAATCAATCTTTAACAATCCCATGCACTATAATTTATCTTTGATTTTTTTTTGTAGTTATTGGTAATTGAACCCAGGACCTTTGGAATGCAAGAAAAGCATATCAGCACTGAGCCCTCCTCCAGCTCCTCAGTTTGTATTTTGGCAAAACTCAATTTTGTTTGATCATTACCATCACTGAAATGAGTCATTTTTGGTGAAATGAAGACATGGACATTTTATAAAATAAAATAAAAATTTATGAAGTATGTATCGCGCTATCACTTGTCTAAACACAGCCGGCCCTGTCAGTGGGCTACCCAAACAACAGTTTTCAAACATCTAAAAACCAAGGCCTCGCACACACTCCTGTTTTGCCACTATGAAGGTGTGTGTGTCGAGGTAGGAGAAGAGAACATATTTCATTTAACAGCTTGTTTGGTTTGGGAATATTTAGGCATATGGTATGTGGGTCTTCATCTGCAGTCCCAAGAATTTCAGAGGCTGGTCTGGATTTTAAAAAAGCTTTATTGATACATAATTCACACTCTATCAAGCCCATCCGTCTAAGGGCTGGAGATATAGATGGCTCAGCAGTTTAGAGTGTGTACAGCTCGTGCAGAGGACCCAAGTTCAGATCCCAGCACCCACATCGGGCAGCTCACAAATGCCTGTGACTCCAGCTCCAAGGGACCTGACTGCCCCTTTTGATCTGCTTCTGCACCATAGGCACACAAGCAAAATTAAAAAAGACCTAAGTGCTCACCCTTCTAAAGTGCACACTTCATAGTTTTTAATACATTTCCAGCCTTGCTTTAATCACCATTAATCCCGATTAAATCTCGTTGCCTCTGTGAGCAGTTTGTTCATCTGGAAATCTCTCCAGTCCCTTCCTGCCTCTATAAATTTGCCCTGGTGGTACAGATGGGTCACATGCCGTGTGGCTGTTTGCCTTTTCTTCTGCTTGGCATGATGTTTTCAATGTTCTTTCATTTTGTAGCTTGTGTCAATGCTTCGTTCCTTTTCATTGCTGAATAATATTTCACCATGTGGCCACATCTATTCATCATATAATAGGCATTCAAATTATTTCCACTTTATTTTACTAAGAATGCTCTCATGTGACTGTTTGGAGGACATTTGTTTTCAGTCCTCTGGGGCTTGTACCTGGGAGTGGAATTGTTGAGGCATAAGGTAACGCTATGGCTTATGGTTTGAGGAACTGCCAAGTGGGCTTTCCAAAGCTTCTTGCAGTCCCAGCGGCAGTACACGGAAGTTCTAATCTCTTCCCACTCTTGCCAGCACTTGCTATTGTCCGCCTTGCTTTATATTCCAGCCGTCCTAGCGGGTGTGAAGAGGCTTCTCATTGTGGCTTTTGATTTGCATTTCCCTGGTGAGTTGTGCCGGAACAGCTTTGTGTGTGTTTATTGGCCGTTTGCAGATCTTTGGGGAAATGTGCATTCAAATCCTTTGCCCATTTTTTAATTGGGTGATTCAGGTCTGCATTTAATGCTGCTAGGATGAAGCTGCAGGCAGGAAGACCCCACCACAGGTACCTCCAGCTTGCTTTCCCAGCAGCCCGGGCCATTTGGGGTAGTCACACTCACCTGCTAACCTTTAGAGAGGCACTTGATGGAGTCCTTGCCTAGCATGTGTAAAGTCCTGGGTTTCATCCCCACCACCTCATGAATCAGGCGTGGCAATATAACCTGTGACCCCCCAAACTTGGGAGGGGGAAGGCGGGAGAGTCAGGAATTCAAGGTCATCTTCAGTTATATATGGAATATGAGGCCAGCCTGGGGTACCTGAGACCACAGGGACCTGGGGAGATTGCTCAGTCAGTAAGGTGCTGACCATACATGCATTAGGACCCGAGTTCGAACCTCATCACCCACATAAAAGTTGTGGTGTGTGCTTGTGATCCTAGTGCTAGGAAACAGACAGGAGGACCACTGGGGTTTGCTGGCCAAACAGTCTAGCCAATCAGTGAGCTCCATCAGTAAGAGACATTATACCAAAAAGTAAGGTGAGGAGCTAGAGAAGACGGCTTAGCAGTTGAGAGAATTTGCTGTGCTATCTCTCTCTCTCTCTCTCTCTCTCTCTCTCTCTCTCTCTCTCTCTCTCTCTCACACACACACACACACACACACACACACACACACACAAATAAGAATAAACTTAAAAAATAAATCTTAAAACGAAGGTAGGGAGCAACTGAAGAAGACACCCAGTGTCACATGCTCCCCACGTACAATAATCAATGTAATTAAATTACGACACCCCCCCCAAAAGCAGCTTCTGTGTTCCAGGGTCCTTACTGTCTCCTCTCTTCTGTAATGCTTCCTCCAGGACCCTCTTACGGAATGAAGTATGACCATGCTGGGCAAGACTCAAGGAGGCCATGGCTAAGGTCTGACCAGCTCGTGTGATCCACCTGCCTCCTCAGGCCTCAGCTGTGCACACCTGTGCAGCTCAGCTTCTGCACTGTCGATAGCTGGCCCTTTCCCTGAGCAGAGCTCTTGGGGTTACAGCACTAGGTTAGGGATGGTGAACAGTGCTAATTGGAGGGAACCCTTGGGGCATTTTGTGGAAAATTGTCCTTCTATAACCCTTCCTGCGGGGTCCCAGGGCCCCAGGACAGTATATAATCCAGGCAGCCTAAGCACCTCAGAGTGCAGAGCCCTCATGTCTAGACACCCCTGTCCCCAAACCCAGCTGTCCATCTATTTCTCCCTTCTCTTCTAGGCCACCCAAGCCTCCTCCCTCTTTCCCCAAGTGGCGAGTGGCGTGTGGCTGCTCAAGGGATGTGAGAGGTGACGGGAAAGTGACACAACACCCTTTAATTACTGTCTTCTGCATCCCAGCACCTAAATTTAGCCATAGAGCCTGGGCACAGGGGATGAGACTCCTCCCTCCCCAGTCCCCTGTCCCTAGGGAAGATGGAGACAGACCCCCTCCCAGAGCAGGGCTGGGGATGGCTCAGGATACAGCAGAGGCCGGTGGGGGCACTGAGCTCCAGGAGGGACACCCCAAGTGTAAATGGCAGGCGGCAGCTGGGAACAGGATGACACTACAACCCTGACAGGGAGCCTGGGGTGGGGGAGGTGAAGGGAGAGGGGGTCAGAGGGTCAGGGCCACGGGATCCTCTCAGCTTCCGTAGCACCGCTTGGTGGCTGTGCATCCTCTGAGAAGTCAGCCAGCCTCTTTGGACATATTTGTTCATCTGAACACAGTGCACCACCTAACCAAAGTGGTTGTGAGGTTCCAATAAGATACCTCAGATAATGCGGAGAACACCGAGGAGACACAGATGGGGCCAGTCTTGTTGCCCATCCAAGGTCTGTGTCAGGTTAGCCTGTGATAGGACCTAGGTGTCTAGACTCCTCCTCCAGTGCTCATCCACGAAGCCCCACACCCTCTATCTTCATCCCCACCCTTCTCTCTTTTCCCAGGATCTAATGTAGCCCAAGTTGGTCTGTACTCCTACGTAAGCTTGAACTTCAGATCCTCCTGCCTCTATCTCCCATGTACTAGGATTGCAGGCACATACCTCTTCACCCAGTTTATGTGGTGCTGGGGATTGAACCCAAGGTTCTGCAGGCACTCCACCATCTGAGTCACTTCTCCAGTCCTGCAGTGATTCTTACATGGAGACACACAGGCAGAGACAGGAGAATTGCCAGGCCCTAGGTCACCAGTCAGCTGGCAGCAAATCTGGCCTCTGTTGGTGGGTGCCAGGGGTAGCTGCCTCTCTTCCAGGCCTGCTTAGAGCTGCCCACTCCAGGAAGCCCTCCGGCTGCCAGCCTGCTGGTTCCCAAGATGGAGGAGCCCATTGACAGTCACATGCCCCTCCCCAGCTCCGAGAATTCTCTAAAGAGACACCTTAGTTGTTGCTTCTGTGAGTCACTGGGGTTCAAAGTCACTAGATCTTTGTAAAAGAGAAAGAAGAGGGGCACAGCTGGAGGGGGCTGGGAAGAGAGCTAGAGGGAATGTGTGCCTGGCCAGCTGTGCACCCCAGGTATTGACAGTGGTTTTATCTAGGCACGGTGGGGTCAGGTAGGGATTCTGGAATCAGGCAGGCCCAATCTGGGTCTCAGGTCTTGGTCCCTCATATGCAGAATTGGGCAGTAGAGCCAGCCTCCTGGGGCAGGAGGCAGATGGAGAGAGATAGGCCAGCAGGACTAGTTCTCCTATCCTGCCTGAACTGTCTTGGACAACAACTTCTCCTTCTGTGTCTGGACAAAGCCACACTGGAATGTGGCAGGAGCTGGGACACTGTCATCCCCATGTAGGAACTGCTGGGTGCCAGCCTCCAGGGGCATCCATTGGCAAGGCCTGAGAAGCTCCTGCCTCTTCACTGCTCTTCAAGGTCCCTTGCCACCAACTCTAGCTGTCACCAGGCACATGGAGTCGAATTTAAACCTGCAGGCAGGCAGTTGCATCAGCCTGTCTCATAACCAAAAGAATCGGCAAATTCAGCCTGGGAAGTTTATGCTCCAAACTCCTGGCGGCCTCTGACTTGAGCAGGATGCAGATACCTCCCTTGACCTCGAGTCACCAAGCCCCTATGGAGAGTGGGAGGCGATACATCAGGAAGTGAGAAGCCACACCCCCTCCTGGTCATGTCCTTCTTGAAGAGGCCTGTGGGGTCTGAGTTTCACTGGTGACTCCTTTGCAGTGGCGTGCTCATGATATTGCTGACGTACAGGCAGCTCATGTGTTGTGGGCAGGTTTCAGGCACCACGCACTGTCCTAAAATTTGACACATGTTGAGTCACCTCTTGCTCACGATGCCTTAGGAGATGTGATTATGAATGGGAGGCCTGGCCAGGTCAAAGCACTGGGACTCTCAGAACTGGTGGGAGAGTGGGGCTCCCACCCAGGCAGTCTGAACCCATTTGTTTGTTTGCCCAGTACCCCTTCACCTCCAGCCATGCTCCCTCTGCCTCACCTCTGTGACCTGTTCCTCCAGGTCTGGAATGTGCTGTCTACTGGAAGGTGAATGTTGGGAAGAGAGGTATGAGCCTGGGGCTTGCACAGTCCCTGTAGCCCCCATGAGGATGCCCTTACTGGCTCCCCTGCCTTCCCTGAAGATACTGTGATCTCAACAAAAGCAAACATAAGAGTCAGAGACAGCCCAGGCTGCAGGGAATGCTTCCTCAGTTGCCTCCCGCTCCTTCTCTTGCTCACCACCCAGTGATTCCGATGCATAGAGAGGTGCCCTGGCCTTGCACAGCACATCCCTGGGTGATGCCGTGAAAAGCTGTTCTTGTGAATGGCAGAATCTAGGTTTTCACCTAGCCAAGGGGAAGAGACATGTCCACAGTCCTCTCGTGGAAAGCTGGGTACTGTAGGGGGTGCCCTGGGGTCTTCATTACATGGTGGCTTTCATGATTAGCATTGTAATAGGGTGATCACTCAATCCCACCCACTCAGGGAGGGACAAAAGGAACCAACAAGGGTGTGGGGGGGTGAGTGTACTTGCTGTCAAAGACTAATGACACTGAATTTAATCCTTGGGGTCTATGTAAAGACTTGGATGTGGTGACTGGAAGCTGTAATCCCAGCAGAGAGAGATGGCGGAGACAGGAGAGAGAGATGGCGGAGACAGGAGAGAGGGCAGAGACAGGAGAGAGAGAGAGACAGCAGAGACAGGAGAGAGGGAGAGATGGCAGAGACAGGAGAGAGAGAGATGGTGGAGACAGGAGAGAGAGGGCGGAGACAGGGAATTGACTGGCAGTTCACGGGCAGCTAGCCTGGAGTACACAGCTTCAGGGACTGTGGTGATGCCAGGGTGCTAACTTTTGGAGTAGGAAGACAGGGCTGCCTGGAAGGAGGACTGTCCTGACACAGAGCTCTCTCCACATCAGCATGCCACATGGTCAGGTGTCCCACTGACGCTTCCGGAGGGAAGATTCTGGAAAAGAATCAACACCTGCTAATTTCTTGTGTGGATCACGTGGCATTCCTGTGGTGCTTATTAGGTGTAAAATGGCCTAAGAACAGAATCCCAATATATAAGGGCTCTTGAGAGAGGGTCATGAATGACCTGTGTGTACTCAGGATAGTCATCTAAAGGAGATAGAAAAACCCCAAAGCAACAATGGGGCAAACACTTGGGGTTTGGGGGGTTCTCCTAAGTAAACAGAGGTATTGGGAGGATTCTCCTTAGTAAGCAGAGGTATCTGCTTCAGGGCTGGTATGGTAGTCCCACAAGTGGTGCCTACATCATCCCTTGTCTCTTGATTAGCATCTTACTTGTGGCTTCTTCCTCATGGTCACAAATGGGGCTCCAGCTCCAATAAGCCCGTGAACATTACAACCAGCAAAGGAGAGACAAAAGGAGCTTTGTACCACACTGAAGAACTATAGATATCTTAAAAGGAAATCTGGAATGTGCAGATTCATTTCAGGTGATTTTGTGCTCAGCTAGGCATCAGGAATCCAGCGGGAAGCATGCTTGGAAACAGCTGGCAACCTCTGGAATCCCGTAATCTGTTTCTGTTCCACAGGAAGACTGGCTGTGTGTTTCCTGGCACTGTGCCCCCAGCGGCCTTGAATCACTCACTCCTTGTTCTCACGCCTTTCTTGTTCTTGGACATTAGTCCAATTCTCCAACACGATGCCAGACTGCTGTAAGAGCAAGACTCAGCGCGCGGCACAAAGCCTTCCCTGGCCTCCGAAGCCCTGTGTCTTTGGGACCTGTCATCTGCCACAGCTCTGCCCACCTCTGCCGCACCCTCTGGGCCAGTGCCTGCCAAGACTCCCCTCCTCACCCTTCTGCAGGACTCCAAGCTGGCCTTGGAGGCCCACTGCAGGCAGATGCCTCGTGTGTGTATTCCTCAGTCTCTAGGGAGAATCGACTCCCTTTCTCTGGCCTCCCTTGGGCTTCCGGAGCCTTCCGTCATCTCTCTATTTATAGTTAGAGTCAGGTGGCTCTGGCCTCCACGTTGCTGGGCCTGGCTGGGAGAGCGGGTTCTGTCACCTGCCTGGGAAAGCTGGGATTTTCCAAGACAGTCCTGTGTCCCCCTCACCATGCCAGTGCCCTGGAGAGAGGCTCCCACACTGGGGAGACCCTTACCTCGCTCCCCGTTAGCTGCTCGATCCTTGCTTCAGCATGTGTGCCTCTTGGCTGGTCTTCTCTGAGAGACAGCTGGAGTGCCCTGTGCAGGACTTCACCCTTCTGTCATCATCCTGGCTTTCAGGCCCGGAACCCAGCACCCTCCTGCCCCTGCAGGTCAGAACCCCACAGTCCTGATCTGGGACCTCAAGTGAGTTGTCAGTCCTCTCTGAGCTTCTGCCATTTTTAGCTGACTCATTCTGATCTGACACGTTGGGTTCCCAAGAGATCCGAGGACGGGGACAATAGATTCCTGGGGACAGGGACAACACAATAGGTTCCTGGGGATTTCATACATCCCCACTTTCCCTGACCCTTGGAAGTTGAAGGGAAGGATTGCTGGGCCTCTGGACTTGGTCCCAAGGGTTGGCAGTGCCAAGCCCACCTAGCTTAGAGATCAGAGAAAGCCACTGTGGCTTAGGGTCCTAAAGACACTGGTACCTACAAGGGCACTGGTGTGGGGCGCCTCCTAGTGGACACCAAGAGAACATCTTTCTGGCCATCCTGTGGTCCAGGCTGCAATGACCTGCTGAGGAGTCCATGCTGAGCCTATCACTCACGGCCAACTGTGACAAATCCCATCTCATGCAGCAAACCTCAGTTTCCTAAATCTCCCAAACTGAGATGATAGCCCCCCCCCAGGACCACACCAAGGCTTCCATCAGGAGACCAGTCTTACACAGTGGTGTTTCCCAGGTCCCCAGGGGCAGGGACCAGTTGGTAGTGAGTTGGAGCTGGTAGTGAGGAGACAGGGCTTCCGGGTTGTCACTGAGTGCTCTCTGGGTGCTGCTTCATGGTGACTCTGGTATGTTAATCTCTCCTTCCAGCTCTGGGCATTCTCAGAAGTTTTAGCTCTTATTAACATACCTGTCCCAGGAACAAGCTTACAACTGTATCCAATTAACCTTCCTGACAAGAACGATTCGATATGAGTTCTTTGTCAGTGTTCACAGGGCTATCTCTGCTTTCCCTAATCCTGAAAAACAGAAGCACTGTGAATGAGCTACATCACCGTGACCATGTGGCTGGGGCCACAAGACACTGACCTCTGGGGAGAATTCGGGGTCTTCCAGAAGCTGGACCCTAGGTGAGGAACTGATGGGTGGATGTGTGTAGGGAATAGAGACCTCCTTGTGTGCGCCAGTGGGTGTAAAGGAGGTTTGGAACCTCGGGGTGGAAGGGACTTTCTGAAATGCATGCTGGGTGTGGAAAACAATGTTTTATTCCTTTGTGCTGTTGAAGCTGACAGAGGGTGATGCAGCCTGGGGACTTCTGACTGGACCTGCGGCTGAGGTTGCCTGGAGCCCTGTATTAGGCTGTGTTCCTTTGGGGGTGGCTGGAGATGAGATCGGAACAGCAGTTCTCCGCCTCCCTTGGCATGGGCCTCTCTTACACTGACCCCTGAACTAATTTCTGATGTCCCAGGAAGATCCAATGACCCTGGTGGAGACAGGGTCTGAGGATCTACAGGGGATGCCCTCTTAGATCTGTGCATGCTATGGCCCACCAGCTTTTACTAAACGCCTATTATGAGTTCCTACAGGTAGACTATAGACAGGCAGTCTGACTGGATGGTGGAGAGGAGGCATGGGCCATAGGCTGGCAGGGGAAGAACAGAGCCCCCAGGAGGTGGACTGCAACTAGACTAGGTGTGGGATGGGGACAAAAACACCTTCCCTACAGTCACCACCCATGAGTGGGGAAAGCAATGAGGACAACCTGGAGTTAGCAACCAGATCCCAGGCGTGAAGCCATCTTGAGGATGGACAGACAGAGGCAGTCCTGAGAGGTACAAGTCCCTGGCTTCAGCCAAGCTGGCTTTTACTCTTCTCTATGCAATCCCTGCTACTCCCCCTGCCCTCCCCAGTGCAGCTCCCCTGCTTGTCGCTTGTGAGGAATACCCTTGTGTCCCTTAGCCCCGGTCCTACCTCCTCTTGCCGTCTCCAGCGCTCTGGCCAACACTACCTCCTTTTCCAAGACTCAGCTCCAAACACCTCTCTCTTTTGGGTCTCCCCAATTCTGTTGTCTCCTGGGCTGGGAGCCTAGTGGGACCTCTGCCCATACCAAAGGCTCCCTGGCCCAGCCTGCTGCCACCCCTCCCCGAACAGGCTCCATTGAAGTTGCTTCTTCTGTTTTACAAAGGACAGCAGGAGGCAGCCACGGTTTTCATGGAGCTGCAGAGCTGTGTGCCTGCATGGGATTTGTGCTTTGGAAGTTCACTAGGACGGCTGGCAGAGGCAGGGTGAGGGCACAGGGCTTCTGTGATTGCTAGGCAGGAGCTGTGAGGGGAAGGGGAGGGCAGGTAAAGCCTTTGCTTGATCAGAAGTCTCTGAGCCTGGCCCTGCACTCAAGTCTGACTCCCCACCTCCCGCCGCCAACCAGGCCAGTAAAAGTCAGATTCCTCAGATATGTGGAATAGGCTCTCGGGTGCCAGGGGCAGGATTTTAAATAATTTTTTTAAGTTCACAAAGAAGTCATAATGTAAAATGTATCATCTTAGCCCCACCCCCATCCTTTAGAGTCAAGGCCTTGCTCTGAGGCCCAGGCTGGCCTTGAATAAGAGATCTTTCCAAGTGCTGGAATTACAAGCCTGAACCACTATGCCTTGGGTTCACACTGATTTTTTTTTATTTCATTTGCTCAGGCTGGCTTTGTATTCACTATGTATCCAAGGATGACCTCGAACTTCTGATTCTCTTGCTTCTCCACCTCCTGAGTGCTGGGTCCACTATGTACCACTATACTTGATTTATGCAATGCTGGGGATTGAACCTAGGCCCTTGTGTATGGTAGGCAGCTTTTTACCAACTGAGCCAGGCTCAATTTTAACTGTTTTTTTTTTTTTTTTTGACACAGGGTCTCAATGTGTTGCTCTGGCTGGCCGCAAACTCACAGAGACCCACCACCTCTGCTTTGCAAGCGCTGAGATTAAGGCATGTGCTGCTACACCTAAATGTTTAATATTTTTAAGCATTTCTCTTACTTGTGCGTGGGTGGGTGAGTGTACGAATGTATGTGGGCACATGCATGCCACGGGTGCATGAAGACGAGAGGACAGCTTGTAGGCACTGACTGTCTCCTTCTCTGTGTGGGACTGAAGTCACACAATCGGTGGTGGCACTTGCCATTTGGCCAGCCCCTGTGTTTGTGTTCAGCTCAGTAGTAAACAGATTCAATTGTGCATTGGGTCTCTGGAGCTTTCCTGTGGTGCAAGGCCGAATCTCTGCACCTGCTACACAGAGCCTCCCGTCTCCCCATCCCCCTTCCCTGCCTTTGCCCCCACCTTACGTTTCAGCGTCTATAGGAGACCGCTTTCTGCCTCCTCTAAAAGAATCCTGAGCTCTCTGTCTTTTGTGACCAAAGTCTATACATTTTAATCTTCATGTAGTTCTGAGGTATTTGGCGTGTGGGCTCAAGTTTGGGAACCAGTGACCTGTCACCCACGCTGACAGTACACTCACCCTGTTTCTTGCCCTTAGAAGTAAAAGTAAATCCTAATGACCCCAAGCCTTGAGTGAGGATTCCCTGTGACCTCTGTGGGTAATTTTCTCTCAGACAGGCCATCAAAGTCTAGTCCAGGCAGATCAGGCTAAGAACCCAACAAATGTGATGTTTTGGATGCTGGCTGCTCAGAGTGTGGTCCTGCATCCCTTGGAGTTGGTTAAAAAAGTCCTCCCAGGTTCTACCTCCGAGGCAGCATCTCAATGAGTGGGTTAGCCAGCTCCCCAGGGGCATGGGGAGGGGGGAGGAGAGTCTGGGAGCCGGGTTAATGGAGAAGAGGGGACTTGCAAAGAGTTGGGGACAGGGCCTGACAGCAGAGCTCTACCCCTTACCCCTGCACCAGGAGGACAGAGAGGCTGCTGGAGAGACTAGGTTGATGGGGGCTTGACCTACTCCATGGCAAGAGCTGCCTTCGAATGGATGGCTCCTGTATGCCTGCCAAAAGCTTCCTTGTGCCTTAGTCCCGATCCTCAGCCATGGGCCTGGTGTCCAGCCACCCTGTGCCTCAGCTGCAAATCCCCAGAACTGTGGGAGCATGGCCTTGAACTTGGCCTTCTCTTTAGCCAATGCCCTGTCTATAATCCTCCCAGCAGGGGACCTAATCTGCGGAGGCGGTAGTATTCAGTCATACCTATCATAATGGCTTACAGAGCAATGAGGAAGGGTTAGCAGTCATCAGGCTGCTCAGTGCCACAGAGGCCTAGGAGGTTGGCACAGGGTGAGTCTTGGGATGCTCAAAGACTAATACGATGTCTCACTTGTGGCAAGTGCCCCCGTTGTCATTTGAACTTGAGGTTGTCTGCCAGGGCGAGGACCTCCTCCTGGCACCTGTTTTTGCTCTTTTGTTCTTTCCAGAGGAAAAGGTGTTAGGTGCTGGATGTAGGACTTGGACTCAGGGTTATGCATGCCCAGATCCTGAATTCTTAATCGCTGAGCCCAGCCTTTTTACCCCATCTTCAGACAAGAAGCTGCACAAGCCAGCCTGAGCACGTGAGGATCTCTGTGGACTGGCTTTCAGCCACCCTGAGTGCCCCTGGGACCTTCGTCTCAGCCGTAACCATCACTGATGAAGCCTGTCCCAGGAGCCGCAGCTGCAGTCTGGGAGGCTCATGAGTTCAGCACCACGAGGAGAGCTGGAAAATGACACCTTCTGGTCCCAAGACTGCCGGGCAGGGTGATGGTGGTGGTGGTGCAGATTAGACACCTGGGCCCCGGAGGTGGCCTGGTGCTGCAGCTGTCACATCAGGAGGTGGCAGGATTGGAAACTGACAGCATGGGTAGAGGTACTTGCCTTCCCGGCCCTGTGGGGTGCCCATCACAACCCGGATGGAGGCTGAGGCAGGGCAGGTAGGAGGGCAGAGCACATGGGGCGAGCCCTGGCTAGCCAGGCAGAGCCTGTGTTGGTTGCCACACAATGACTGGAGGCACAGGAGTGACAAGTTATGATTGAAATGGCAGCTGGAACCCTCCCTACCTGCAAACTGCGATGAGTTGCTTCTCCCGGACTTCGGTTCCCGACTCTAATGGGAGTGGAAACGGTACCTATTGCCCTGCTGAGAGCCTTTGGGTCGCCAGCATACATGAAGTACCTAGTACCTGGCATACCTTCTCATGTGGGTTGGATGACTTGAAGGGAAGCAATTTACACCTGGCTGCTGTGAGGGGCAGGTGAATTACATATGGGAGAAAAAATACATAGTGCCAAGTGTACAGCAAGCTCTGTCAGTAATTGGTATTATTATTAGGAACAAGCCAGCCACATAATTTGCAGAGCTCAATGCAAAAGGAAGTGTGGGCTCTCACACGTAACTGATTAAAAGCTCCAAAACGGTGAGGCCAGTAAGATTGGCATAGTAGGTAAAGGTGCTTGCCATCAACCCTGACATTAACTGGATTCCCAGGATCCACATGATGGAAAGAAAGAACGGACCCCCTGCAAGTTGCTCTCTGACCTGTACATATGCACTGTGGCAGGTGCACACTTGTATGCATGTACACACACACAATGTTTTTAAATATAAAGGAATGATGATGATGGTGATGATGGTGATGATGATGATGATGATTGCAAGACAATGGCTGCACAACTGTGCCTGACAGCAGGGTCTATCTGAGCATACATGCCTACAGAGTCCATAGCTGCCTTTGGTGTGAGACGAGATACCCAGGTTCTCATACTGGGCTTGGCTGTGCTGAGTTAAGGATTCCCCAGCCCTGTGCCCTAGTCTCCAGATTATTCTGGTAAAATTCAGTGTATAGTGAGAGCCTCTGGCCTTCCTTTTCCTCTCATTAGCCTACTCCAAATTTATCATTCAGCATGAAAGAGCAGACTCCTTGAGGTTAAGGCCCATGGTCCTGCTGCATTTCCCCGGGGAGATGTGAGGAAATGGCTACTCACCCCAGATAGGCCACCAATGACTCATCAAAGTAACCACTTAGGCTTACTTGTAGGAATGTGGGTGACACCCCCAAACACTCACGTCACTGAAAAGTCTCATTAGAACAAAGTAAAACACCCCCTTCCATAACCTCTGGAGTACTTCCTGAGCCCACTAGACCACATGCAACTCAGGCAGAATTACATGCAGCGGGTGCGGAGGCCCAGGAAGGCTTAGCTGCAATCTCAAGTGGGTGGGGTCTGATGACCTTCCCCACCTCTCCTAGGAAGGAATGTCTGAAGGCCCAACGCATGGCTGTGTGCATACATGTGTGCATGCACATGGACGCCGGGGGTCAATATCTCGACCTTATTTTTAATTTCATTATTAGTGTGTGTGCATGTGTGGTTTGCATGTCGGTGCAGACACATGCACGCTATGATGTGCGGAGGGCAGAGGACAGCTCTCAGGAGTTGGTTCTCTCCTTCCACTGTGGTATCTGGGACTCGAACTCAAGTCGCTTGTGTGGCAAATGCCTGTACTCACTGAGTTATCTATCTCACCAGACCCTGTCTACTTTTTTCTGAGATCAGGTCTCTCGTGGAAACAGGAGCTCACTGATTGCCCAGGATGGCCAGTATGCTCTGGCCATCTTCCCGTCTCCACCTCTGAGGGCTGTGGTTCCAGATGCATGGCCTCACACATGACGTTTTATGGGACTGCCGAGGACCCAAACTCAGGGCCTCATGTTTTCTGCAGAAAGTGCTTCACCCACTGAGCCGCCTCCCCAGTCTCAAGAGTCAATCCGGAAGGTCTCCTGTGAGCAGTCATAGCTGCTTTGATGAGCTGGTAAGCTCGGGGGACAGTACTCCACCACAGAGCCTGTGAAATCCTCCTCTGCCCACCCCAAGAGGGCAAGCCCAAGGACCCTGTCATAGCACGAGGATGACCCAAACAGCCTTAGACAGCACAGGGACTCCAGGGCCCTGTAGTAACAGAGGGTGTGCAGAGGAAGAAGGACTGGGAAGGCTGTTGTACATGTGTTAGCCTGGGCTGTCCCTGGGGGTGGGCACGGGGGTGGTTCTGTTCTCTTGGTGTCTCTGTGGTTTCTCCAATGGCAGCAATTGCTTTTGTAATAGCAGGCAAAACCCATAAACAAGCCTCTATTCAAGAAAAAGCACTGTTCTCATAGGAACCAGGAAGACAGGCCCCCAAAGCCAAGTACATTCAAGGAGGAGAAAATAAAAGCCATAAAGATGGTTAGATTAGAATAACTCATCTATACTAACCCTTCATAGCTCACACCCTCCTTGAAAGCCTGGTGTGAGAGGCTAGGGTTGAGCTCTATTGGAACGTCAGGCTGGTGTGTGTGTGTGTGTGTAAGTGTGATGGTGTCTGTGTGGGACTAAGTATGGGAGGTGGGGGACAGTTGGTCTTTCCAGTAGCTGGACCCAAAGTGTCTTCTGTGATGCTGAGTGGCAGGGTGACCCAGAAAGAGGATGGGCTGTGGAACAGGACGGAATGGCGTCATATCCCAGCCCCACCAAACCTGTCACAACACTTCGCCAAGCAGCTGCTCCCTGGTGTGTAGAAGAGAGAGCTCAGCATCTAAATTGCAGGATTATCCTTCTAACAACGAAAGAAAACCAACTGGCCCCTGGTGCCTAGTGGATATTCAACCAGTAGACTCCTCCTCCCCACTCCCTGACACATCTTACCGGTACATTGAACTTTGGCATCTTCAGAAGCTAGACTTCACCGTGACCTGTAGCCTGACCCTTGTGAATAGGAGGGAGGATTGGTAGCACTCTAGGGGCCAGAGTCTGGAGTTCCTGGTCCCCACCATCCAGCCCCTGAGGCTGACTGGGAGTCAAGCCCTTGATAGAACCCTGGAAGGAACCATTTGGTGGAGCGTGGAGACCTCTAGTGGTCTCCTTGGAGACTGCACTTCTCAGCCTGAAACCTCCCATCCTGGTTCTTCCCTTCAAGGCTCTGCAAAAATGTCTTGAACATATCCTGGATATATTGGTAGTGCTGGAGATGCAGATGGGAGATGACTTTCAGTCCTAAGAATCCATTGCCAGATGCAGCAGGCCAGGCCATCCTATTTCATTTCCTGCCACTACAAACATTCGTATTGAAAAGGGGCTTGGGCAAGACACACTCACAGGCCTGTGGGAGTGGCATTCTACCGGGCACCTACGGAATGTCAAGAACCTGAAAGTTCATATGATTTCCAAAGACCTGACTTGGCCAATAAACTGAGTCTGAAGCCACGTTCCCTTCCCCCTTGGCAGGCATGATGAAAACCCCTAGACTAGTGGTTACACAGGCTGGTGCTTGTGGTATGTCAGGTACTGAGAGAAACCCTTCATGTTAGACTTCTCAGCCCACAGAGCAGAGACTGTGAACTTAGCAGGCAGCTCGGTGTTCCAGGTGTAGCTGTTTGGAGAGTTGAACCCAGGACCACTGGGCTCCAGAGCCCAAACTCATGAATCAGTATGTCTGCCTAACAGGGACTCACAAAGCAAGTTACTCATAACTCTGGACCTCAGAGTCCTCCTTTTTCGCTCCTTGTTTGGTCACTCTTTCAGATGCTCCTGTGGGTGCTGGTTCCCAGGCCAGACGGACTGGACTTCGGACTTATTGCATGGGTTTGCCATGTGTGAGCTTTCAAAAGCCTGCCCAGGTTATTCTAATGAGGGTTGGAGCCCAGATGAACACAGGCGCTACAGGACAAGCAGACAGCACTGTCTGCTCTGTGTGAAGTCTACGGAGCTGGAAAAGGTGGTGCATGTCTACAAGCCCAGTACTCTGGAGACAGAGGCAGGAGAATTCGTAGTTCAAGATCGGCCTTGGCTAAACAGAAACCTGTCTCAAAAACTACCCTTCTAAAGCCTTGTGGCCCCCACCTACGTCTTCCCAACTACCTCATAGATGAAATCTACACCTTTAATGTGTACCACAGGATGCAACTAAGCAAAACTGCAAGGTTTTGCAAGCGCTATCAGCGGACGGACAAACGTTCTCTTCTCCCCCGCCTTCTTCCCCAGGAAACCCTGTACCCATCAGGAGGTACTCTTCACCTCCCACCCCACCCCTAGCCTGGTACCCATTGGCAGGTGCTCCTTATTTCCCACCAACCCCTAGTTCTGCAACTCAAATCTGCTTCCTGTGTCTATGGACTATAGAATCATAAAAGATGTGGCCTTTTAAAAAACTGTATGTATGGGGCTGAAGAGATGGCTCAGTGGTCAGGAACACTTTGCACTGCAAAGGACCCAAGATCAGTTCCCAGCACCAATGTCAGGCAGCAGGCTACTGCCTGTGATTCCAGCTTCAGGGAATCAGACACCCTCTTCTGGCTTCTTTGGGTACCAGCACACACATGTGGCATATACTCACACAGACCGTTCACATCCATGAAAATAATTTTAAAAAATCATGTGTGTGTATGAGAGAGAGAGAGAGAGAATGCTGCAGCATGCATGTGATGCTCAGAGAACAACTTTATGGAGTCAGTTCGCTCCTTCCATATTTATGTGGGTTCTAGAGATTGAACTTAGGTCCCCAGACACACAGCAAGCACTTGGGAGGCACTTGCTTAGTGAATTGCTCTCCCTGCCTGGTTATTTCACTCCTTAGATGGTAAGCCTCTTAACCCACATAGATCTGCCCTGGTGGCTTAAGCTTGGAGCAGCGGCTAGTGAGAGGGCCATATTACTTTAATCAGATAATCAGATTATTCTCCTTCTTGGCATCTGGCAGAGATCAGAGCATTAGGCGAAGGGAAATGAAAGCATAAAGCACCCATCCCACTGGGCAGATATTTATCAAGTGCCTGCTATACACAGGCCAAAGGGCCAAGCTCTGCACTGCAGTGTTCCCCCGGGGCTTCCTTGGCGGAGTGAAGACACCTGTTCTCCCTACCCTGTCCTCGTAGCTTACATCTATCACCACAAAGTGCCGTGTTGAGCGCTTCACACGGAATATCTCACAACGGCAGATACAGCAAGTGCCTTATTAGAGATTGACAGCTTTGGCAAGGGGGGGTTGTCAGCTTACATACAGAAGGTTGGTAGTGTGGTGTGATCAAGGCTCCCCAATCTCTCTCCCTTCCTCTGCATCCCATGGTTTCCTTGATGGCTGTGAGGTAGCCAATGGGGCATCCAGGCAGAATGTTTCCTTATAATGAGGCCCAGCAAATGAGAGAGGAGCTTTCCAGAGTTACCTTTCAACAATGAGGAGGATGCTCACCCAAAACCGTAAATGAGTCTCGTCTCAAGTTTTGTTAGCCCAGATTGGCTTGGACCTACCCATCCACTGATCCGGTGGTCTTCCACTCTGACTGATGGAACACCAAAATCACCCTGTGAGTTTTGGAGAAAGTAAAAACATATTGACACTGAAGACCATGTTAAGGACCATCTCCCTCTTAATTTAGTACTCTGGGGGTTACCCCAAGCCCCAAGGTTTTAAGAAAACATCCCAAGTATGTCTAGCACATAAGGAAAGAATTATGGACACCATTAGAATTTGGGCACCATTTCCAAACAAGGTCATTGCCCTAGGATGAAGACCCTGGCCAGAATAAATGAAGACATTCACCAGAAACCATCATACCCATGGCCTCTTGCTAGACCCCACTGTCCAGTGTGCACCAGTAATTAATAATTTTTAAAATTCTGTAATTTTCTTGTGAATAGCATAATTATATTGCTTGACAATTTGCGTGTGTGCTAAGAGCATTAATTTGCTAAATGTAAACATCTAAATCTATGCCGTAATTATTGTAAACCATGTTAGCATGCCTTGATTTTTAATATCCGGGGAGCTTCTCACACTATAGGGTGTCTAAGAGCTGGGGAATGTGAACCAGTCAACAAAGCACTTGCCTTGCAAACATGAGGGCCTGAATTTCACCCCTAAAATCCACATTTAAAGAAAAGACAGGTGTGGTGGCACAGACTGTGCTCTTAGCGCTTGTGAGGTAGAGACCGGTGGGTCACTGGGCTCACTGGCTGGTCAGCCTAGCCTACTCAGGGAGTTCCAGGACACTGAGAGACACTGCCAAAAACCAAGGTGGATAGTACTTTAGGAATGATGTCTGAGGTTGTCCTACACACACACACACACACACAGACATACAGACACACACACACACACACACACACACACACACACACACACACAAAGGGACCCAAGACTTCTTTGGCTTCTAGAGATCCTGTGCCTAATATTCAGCCATAGGCTACGCTGTACGGCCCTAAACATATCCCAATTCTCCACTGCCCTGGAGTGCCAATACACCTAGGTCCTTGGCCAAGGCTTTGTAGTAGGTTGGACGCTCCCTCAACCCTGTGGTTAGGACCTTATTATGCAGTTTGTACTGAGTAGTGAGTTAAGAGATGGAAAGAGGTTAAACAGGTCCCACTTGACTGTTGCCCATCAGCCTGAGCCTGGCTCGGTTCATTGTATGGGTGCACTGGACTGGACTAAGGGATGTCCAGATAATTGACAGACACCATTAGTGGGTGTGTCTGCAAGGGTGTCTCTGGAAGAAATTGGCATCGGACTCTCTAGGGATGGGTTCCTTCTGGCTAACAGTTTGAGGGCACAGACCTTCATGGTGGAGAAATTGTGGAGGAGGCGTGTGAAGGGACTGATCTCCTTGCATCTAGCTAGAGTCGGGAAACAGGGAAATGGCTGCTGGTGCTCAGCTCACTTTCTCCTTTCTATTTAGCCCTCAGCCCATGGATAGTGACGCCCACACCCAGGGTGTGTCTTCCCACCTTGGTGAACCTCATCTGGAAACTTCTTCTGGAAGCTCAGAGGCTTGTCTCCATGGTGACTCTAAGTCCATTGATAAACAAGATTGACCATCGTGCCACCCTCCCAGTGTGGGTGGCCAGCAGCCAGTACTCCTGGACGGAAGGAAAGGGGAGGAGGGGTGAGCTCTCTGTTTAGCCAGACTGACATTTTCTCCTGCTCCTGGATACCCACACTTGGCTCCTCGGCACACCGCCAGTTTTCCTGGCGCAGCAGCTTTCGGGGGACACACTGTGGGACTCCTTGGCCTCCAGAGTCATGTGAGCCAGTCTCCACAATAAACTGCGCGTGCGCATGCGCACAGTATTGGCTGGTACAGGGCCACAGGAGGAGACGGACGCTGTGCCTCGTGCTGTGGCAACCTGAGAAGCTCTGAGGGGATTAGACAGGGCACTCCTGGATGTGTCTGGAAGGGAATTCCCGAGTGGGCTAACTAAGGGTTATGGATGCCCTGCCTCGGGTGTGACTGCTACCTCCTAATAGGTTGGGAAGAATGAAGAGGAAAGCTCCTGCCTCAGGTGTGCTCTTCCAGTCTCCTAGAGGTGGACAGCAGCTTCTTCCTCACACCCCCACGGCCATATTGCTCTTTCTCCCTGTGACCCAAAGCAGTAACTCCGACCAACAATGAGTCAAAACCTCTGAGACCATGAGCCAAAGAAACTTCCCTCCGGAAACACACCTCTCAGGCATTTTTCTCAGAAATGAAAAGTTGACTGACACGTCTGCTTCCTGGAGCAGAGCCACAGAGCCAGGCCAGATGGTGCTGGAGAGGTGAGAGTACCATGTCTGTGTTTTGAGCCGCCCTGCTTTGAGATGTTAGTTGCACAGCGTCATTGCAGCATTAGCTGCCTAATACACTTTCATAGAGTAGACTGGAGGTAGACATTCAGCCTTCTGGTTTTTTGGTCTCATAGGAATTTAAAGGCCTAGCCCAGGGGCAAAGAGTGACTGAACAGAGAGCTTTCCCTGTTGGTGCCCAGTGACAGCACTTAGCATTTTGAGGGTGTGGTCAAGTCCTAGTCTAAGGGTAGAGGTTCTGCACGTCTTTATTTCAAAGTTAAACAACCTAACTCCTCAGTTTTATGGGGCCTTGGATAGGTCCCTAAACTTCCCTGGGCCTCAGTTTCCTCATCTGTAGAAGGGGACAATAATAACAATAGCTGTCTGTGCCATGCAGATTAAAAATCTCTGAACACCAGGTGGTGTTTGCGCAGCACTTTGGAAGCAGAGGCAGATGGATTTCATTGAGTTCAAGATCAACCTGGTCTACAAACCAAGTTCCAGGACAGCCAAAACTGTTACACAGAGAAACCCTGTCTCAAGAGAAAAAACAACAACAACAACTGTACAATGGGGCTGGAAAGATGACTCAGTGGTTAAGAGCATGGACCGCTCTTCCAGGGGTTCTGAGTTCATTCCCAGCACCACATGGCAGGTTACAACTGTCTGTAGCTCTAGTTCCAGGGGAAAGACACCCTCACACAGACACACAACTGTCTGTAACTCCAGTTCCAGGGGAAAGACACCCTCACACAGACACACAACTGTCTGTAACTCCAGTTCCAGGGGAAAGAGACCCTCACACAGACATACAATTGTCTGTAGCTCTAGTTCCAGGGGAAAGACACCCTCACACAGACATACAGCTGTCTGTAGCTCTAGTTCCAGGGGAAAGACACCCTCACACAGACACACAACTGTCTGTAACTCCAGTTCCAGGGGAAAGACACCCTCACACAGACACACAACTGTCTGTAACTCCAGTTCCAGGGGAAAGACACCCTCACACAGACACACATGCAGGCAAAACACCAATGCACATAAAAATTTAAAAAACAACCTCTGTACCAGATGCACAGAGCAGGGTGTGGCTCACAGGAACCATCAGAGAAGCAGACCCTCCACCCACACAATTCTGTTAATAAACTAGCCAGGGTCTTATCATTCTTTTTTTTTAAGATTTATTTGTTTGTTTTATGTATATGAATGCTCTGTCTGCATGTACACCTTTATGCCAGAAGAAGGCATCAGATCCCACTATAGAGGATTGTGAACCACCATGTGGGTGCTGGGAATTGAACTCGGGACCTCTGGAAGAACAGCCAGTGCTCTTAACTGTTGAGCCGTCTCTCCAGTCTTGGGTCTTATCATTCTTAGGAACTGAAGTGAAGAGAGGTCCATTGACCAATATGCTGTCTCCTCTACTGTGGTGGATTGCATGAGAAAAGTTCTTCATAGTCTTGGGCATTTGGACACTTGGTCCCAATTGGTGGCACTGTTTGGGGAGGTGCAGCCTTGTTGGGGGCCACAGCATCACCAGGCATGCCTCATGAGTTCAAATCTTGCCGATACTTCCAGTTTGCTCTCTCCGCCTTGTGTTCTGTGAACTCTGCTGTCTGCTCCCCCCACCACGTCTGCACGTGGCTGCTGTGTTTCTGCTGTCATCATGGACTCTGACTCCTCTGGAGCTGTGATCCAAATAAACTCTTCTATAAGTTGACTTGTCAAGGTGTTTTATCACAGCAATAGAAAAGTAACACTACAACTATTTTATTAGTGTGTGTGTATGTGCAACCTGTGTGCAGAGGTCAGAGGATAACCACAGGTGTTGCTTCTCAGGTACCACCCGCCATTTTTTTTTCTTTTAGACAGGGTCTCTCACTGGCCTGGAACTCACCAAGCAGGTTAGTCTGACACCAGACCTCATTATAGATGGTTATGAGTCACCATGTGGTTGCTGGGGATTGAACTCAGGATCTCTGAAGAAGCAGTCAGTGCTCTTAACCTCTGAGCTGTCTCTCCAGCAGCATGTCTGTCCTTTTTGAAGTAGGTCCTGAGATTTGAACTCCGGTCCTTATGGTACACGTTTCCTACTGAATCATTTCTCCATGCTTGGTTCACATCAGGTAACCATGAAGTAGCTGAATATAGAAATAGCTTGATGGGGTGGAAACAGACTAAATTGTGAGCAGAGTTCTTTTGGTAGCTTTGAACTGGGCTGAGGACTGGTTGGTCCATAGGGACCTCCCTGAGGTTGGCTGGGCAGTGGAGGAACAAGTTCCCTCCCTGGGTTGGTGTGTGTGTCCTGGAATTGCCTTCCAGACTCTGAGGCTCAGTTTACTCCAAAGTGAAAGGAGGGTGCTGCTAGGAAGTGGGGTCAGCGCCTCCTGTCACATGACCTCTGCTGCCTCTGAAGGGCCCCTCCTTCCCAGGGGAACCTGAGCCCTGCTGAGCTGCAGATCCCAGGGTCCCTGACAAGTGTCACAACCCCATAGCAGTACAAAGCTGGTCTCTAAGAGGCAAGGATAGGCACAGGGCTTCCTCTGAATTGCAGTGTGCCCAAGGCCTAACCTACGGGCTAGGCCCAGAGCGATCCAAAGCCAGCTGCTGGGGGGGGGGCGGCTCTGGTGATGGAGGAGGCTGACAGAACCCTGAGGATAGGCTTAGGGAAAACAGAGAGAATGTCCCAACTCCGGTCACTTTACTCTGGGAGACTGTCTCCTTGAAATGAGACTCAGATTCTCATGCATCTTAGACCTGTACAATGTTTCCTGATGGGTTGGTTTGGGGAAAAAAAGACCCTTGCTACACTACAAAGACTCAAGGGTCCAGAGGCCGCTCTCAGTTCCTGATCCTGAGCTCCTGTGCTGTAAAACACAGCTTGAAGAGACTCGTAGCCAGGACATGCCTCTACTCAGTCCTGTGTGACACTGCCTCTCTAACTCTGCCTTACCCAGGAATGCACACGTGGGTGAGAGGGTAAGGCCTCCTCCCATAGGAAGTCAATGAAGTCTGTCCCATCACCACATTGAGGCAGGACCAAGGCCTTCCCTCCTGTGTCTAGGCTGAACAAGGTATCTCTCCATAGGAAATGCGCTCCAAAAAGCCAGTTCATTCATTAGGGATAGACCCTGGTCCCACTGCCAGTGGTCCCACAAACTGCCCAAGCCACCCACTGTCACCTGCATTCAGGGGGCCTAGTTCGATCTTATGCAGGTTCCCCAGCAGTCAGTCCGGAGTCAGTGAGCTCGCACTGGCTCAGGTCAGCTGTTTCTGTGGGTTTTCCCATCGTGGTCTTGACCCCTTTACTCATATTACCCCTCCTCCCTCTCTTTGACTGGAATCCTGGAGTTCGGCCCAGTGGTTAGTTACGGATCTCTGCATCTGCTTCCATCAGTTGCTAGAAGAAGGTTCTATGATGACAATTACAGCAGTCCTCAATCTGGTTACACGGGAAGGCCAGTTCAGGCATGCTCTCCTCTATTGCTTAGAGTTTTATCTGGGGTCATCCTTGTGGATTCCTGGGAATTTCCCAAGGGCCAGGATTCTCATTAATCCCATTACAGCTCCCTCTATCAAGATATTTCTTTCCTTGCTCCCAACTCGACCTTCCTGATCCCTCATGTTCTCCTCCTCACTCCCCACTCCCCTTCACTTCTCCTCTCTTCCCCACCCTCAACCCTCCCTCCCACACTCCCAATTTACTCGTCCATTTTCCTTTCCTAGGCAGATCCATGTGTGTCTCTCTTAGGGTTCTCTCTGTTTCTCAGCTTCTCTGGTGTTGTGAACTGTAGGCTGGTTCCTTTGTTTTATGTCTAATATCCACTTATGAGTGAATACTTATTATATTTGTCTTTCTGGGTCTGGGTTACCTCTCTCAGGATGTTTTTTTTTCTAATTCCATCAGAGACCACTTTTTTCTATTTTATTTAGAGACAGGGACTTGTTAAGTTGCCCAAGCTGGTCTTGAACCTGTGCTCTTCTTGCTCAGCCTCCCAAGGAGCCAGAATAACAGCCCTTAAAGGACCAGACCCTCACCCAGCCCCCTGTTTTGACATGATTGCAGAAAAGAGCCAGCAAGACATAGGCCCCTGACTCAGCAACATGTGCTGAGCTCCTGACCTTGCCCCAGTCACAAGGAAGCCAGATACCCTCCATGTGGCAAGGAACCAATCAGAAGTTAGCTGGTGAGCTCTGGCTGTGCTTTCCAGTAACAGTGGAGTGCAGAACATAGCAACAGCCCTGGGAGGGCCTATAGGTATATCAACCCTGCTGCAGCTGCAGCTGACCAATAAACTCAGGGCAGGTTGCCCAATCCCAGAAGTGCACCAATCCTGAAGTTGTTATGGGCCCTAGACACTCTCCTTACTCTACCCCAATATACTTCCTGCCCGAGTACTTCTTGAGGTCCCACCTGGTCCCTGCATGCTTCACCCTCTGTGTTGGATGGATAGAGGGGACAGGACCTAGTTAACTAGTAAAATTAAAGACTCTTTGCTTTTGCCTCGGATTGGGTCTCTTGGTGATTTGGGGCACAACATCTATACCCATTCTGAAACTAAAATGTTTCCTTACAGGCTTACGTTTTGAATGGTCAGGCCTTGGCTCATGACTCTATTTGAAGACTGTGGAGCCCTCAGGAGGTGGGGCCTAGCTGACAGAAGTGAACCACCAGGGATGGGACCTTTGAAGATTACATGGCTCCTTTCCCATCCAGCTCTCTCTGTTTCCTGGTCTGTCCCATGTCAACAGTCACCATCATGAACTCTGGATGCAGTAAGCTTGCTTTGCCTCATGATAAACTGAACCCTCCAAAACCTTGAGCCCAAAGCAACTTTCCTTCCCTTAAATTACATCAGATATGTTGTCATAGTGACCAGTGCACTGGCTTGAGCCTGTAAATGTAGAAAACAAGGACTGAAGCCAATGACAGGGTGCTACCCAGATAAGTCAGTCCCAAAGCGAGGCTCAGTTTCATTTCCTGTCACCAGTTACAATACCCTAACAAAAGCAACTTAGGTGAGAAAAGAGTTATCTTGACTCACAGTTCCAAGTACAGTCCTCCATGATGGAGAAATCAAGGCAGAAGAATTTAAGGCAGCTGGTCCCACGACACCCACAGGAAGAGGAGATGATGAGAGCATGCTCTTGCTCAGTCCCCTTATTCATGCAGGCTCCCAGCCTGGGAATGGTCCTGCCCACAGCAAAAGGGGTCTTTCCGTATCAATTAACATGATCACCATAATCCCTCACAAGCAAGTCCAGATACCCATTTTCCAGGAGGTTCCAGAGTCTATGACACAGCTGGCTCAATCCGTACAGATCTTTGAAACGCAGGAACTGGTGAAGCTGAGACTTGAGAGCACCTAGCTGGTTGCCTAGTGGTGTCAAGAGGACCCGTACTCCCAGCAGCCAGCATGAAGGGTTTTCGGGGACGATGAGGGAACTTGAGCCTGGGCTGTGGAGTGGAAAGATCAGATGAGGGCTAGAGAAGAGGGTTGGTGGCTAAGAGCGCTTGCTTAGCAAGGCTGAAGCCTGAAGGCCAGTGTTACAGTTCCCAGCACCCAGGAGTCTCAAACTGTCTGCAACTCCTTTTCAGGGTCTCTGTGTAGCCTCCAGGGGGTCTGACTGGCCTCAGGGGGAGTCTGTCTGGCCTCTGTGACACCTAAGCATATGTGGCTCACATATACAGAGACAGGAACATACAAACGCATAAAAAACTTAAATCAAATAAATACTTTTTTAATAAGAAGAACGATATAGTTGGGCTGGCAGGAAGAGGCTGAAGCTGTTACTGACAGCAGACAGTAGGATCTCATGTTGATTAAAACGTTCACATTCACAAAAAGACACCAGACAATGAGATGTTTACAGTGAGACTCACCAGGGGCACAGAATGACAGCTTTGTTTCCTTATTTTTTTTGCTCATCTGCATGTTTAACTTCCAGGATAACAAAGGTTTGCTAATTGTATTTTGAAACACAATCTCAAATACTTAGACTTAAGCAATCCTTCTGCCTTGGCCTGCTGGAGAGCTGACACCACAGGCTTTGTCACCATGCCAGGCCCTTATTTTATTTTTTGTTATGGGAGATGGAACCCATGGCCTTTCATATTCAAGACAAGTGCTCTGCCACTGAGCTACAGCCCCAGACATTAAAAGGTCGTCTTATTTATCAGTTGGGGCTATAGCTAGATTGTCAGAGTGCTCACTTCACATGACCAAAGCCCTGGGTTTGATCCCCAGCTCTGCCAGTATAAACTCCCTGGCCCCAGGCAAGGAATTGCTTCTCCAGGCTTCAGTTAACTCCACACTCCGTGCTGGTTTTTTGGTTTTTTTGTTTTGTTTTGTTTTGTTTTTTGTGGTGGTGATGGGAGGAACCGATCACAGAGCTTTGGCCTTGCAAGCAAGTGTTCTACCTCTGAGCTACGTGCCCAGTCTGTTATAAATGATGCTGAGTACAGGCCCTGATTCCCAGGGCTTGTTGAAGGCCCTATGAGTTAGTAGTGGGTCCCAGTGCCTGGTAACTAAGAGGTATGAATGTCATTTTTATCGACCATTCACTATGTATGGAACTGACTTGTGGACGGTATGAAGATGGAAAAGATGATAGCCCAGCTTTCGAACTGCTCACAGATCATGCACTTGTCCTGTTCATCATGTTTTGCTGACCGCATCAGGGAAGGTCTCAGCAGCCAGACACCCCCAGTTAGCTCTGGTCTGATGCCATTTCCTAGGACCCACTCACCAGGGCTTCTGACCCCCTTCGCACTCTGCTCTTTGTGGCTGTCATCGCACGCGTGACTTAAGAACAACAGTGCTGAATGAGTGCCGGGCGGTTCCTCAAAGGACTCTGGGAGGCTGCAAGGACAGCTTTTTGGTCACAATAGCTTGCGTGCATCTGTGTGCTCATGAGTGTGACCTGTTTATATATAAACACGAAGCAATCTTTCATGTTTCTTATATACACAGAATTTTCTGGGAACGAGACTATTGTGTATGGGAGAGAAGATTGTCCTTTGTTTTGTTTGGCATCTTTCCAAGACTTGGTGCCTAATTCATGTCACTGGCAACAGAGCGGCTCATGGTGTCTGAGTCAGCCTCACAGCCACCTGTGTCCACTATCTTTGTGGCTGCTGTGGCCCTCATGGTCACATCTCTAGTGGCAAACATGGGGCCATGAAATCCCTGCTACAGTCAGTTTGTACCCTGCATCCTGAAATTCGTACTATTTCATTATGGATTGCTTTTCATTTTTCCTTCATAGTATAGTTAGGATAGCACATTGATTTTTTTTCCGCTTGTTTGAAAGCATATGTGCACACAGGTTAGATTATTTATGAATTTCATTTCTACTCAGTAAAGAGGGCATTAGGAAATATTTGTCATCCACATAGGAGTCAAGCATGACTGGCCTGCAAACCAGCACTCAAGGATAATTCAGGAGAGCCATTTCTGAACCAGCCTCGGCCTCAGCCATCAGTTGGGAGAAATTTGCTGAGATGAAGTGCGCAGTCACTCGCTTGCCTGTGGGGTGTAGAGTTTGCCTCCATTGCCGTTCTACTAAATGGAGCTTTCCCTCTCCTCTGAGGAGCATTCTGGGTTTGCAACCCCATGACTGGTTTCCTTGTGCCCTCCTGCCAGTCAGCGCCTTTTCCAGCATGTGCTTCACTTGGCCGGCCTGTCCCCTTCTGTGCCGCCACCCAGCCTCCTTGCCTTAGTCCCAGGGCCTCTTCTCTCTGCAGTGTCCAGTCGCCATCCCCTCCTCCAGCTCCCCCCACCCTTGCCTCCACAAGGCTGTACCCATAACTTCCAATTCTGTTCTGGCCTCTGTAAGACACTTCTAGAAAGTTGTTTCCACCCAGGTCTGGAACTGGCCAGAGAAAATTGGCTGCTGGGGAGGAGAGCCAGATGCATTTGAGAGGTTCCAGGGAAGATCCTCTTTCCACCCAAGACAGAACCAACTGGGAGACAGAGGGTAAGGTATTTCCCTACATCTGTGACTTCATACCCAAGTCAAGTGGACTTTGGATGTTCCCAGCCTTGAACCTGACTTTCATCTATGCAACAGCCCAATCTCTGGCTCAGTGGGAATACTGTAGGCTGGTGTTAATCAGAGTTGTAGACACTTTGCCCAAAGACAGGGTGGGGCATGCCCAGAAGCTCCTCCCACAGATGGCTATCGGCTAAGTCTCTTCTCTGCAGAGAAAGAGTGAGCATCTCTGGGACCCAGTGGATTCTAGGTGGAAGGCAGAGAGGCAGGCCTGGCACTGCTGCCCAGGTTAGTACTGAGGTCCTCTCCTACTATGTCGGTCCCAGAATTGATCTTGGGTCATCAGCCTTGGTGGCAAGCACCCTTACCCCCTGAGCTGTCTCACCAGATCAGCAGCTGAATTTTGATATATTTGTTGGCTCAGAAAACAGCACAAAAGATGACTGCAAATTCTGGAATGCTTTTCAGGGAATGGATGGTATTAATCACTAGGGCATATCCATACACTTGAGAGCCTTTGTGTTGTAGAAGCCAAATGCTTTCCAGCGAGGCTGCCTCTGAGACACAGGTGGAAGTAGGGAAAACACAAGAGGGGCAATGGACACTTCAGCCCCACAATCCGCCAGGTTCCAGGTCACCCCGCTGAGGAGAATCAATCGACACTTCAGCCCCACAATCCGCCAGGTTCCAGGTCACTCCGCTGAGGAGAATCAATTGACACTTCAGCCCCACAATCCCCCAGGTTCCAGGCCACCCCGCTGAGGAGAATCTGGGTTCCCACTGCAGGCCTTATCTATGCCTCTAATTCCTTGATGGTGCAGGATCTGGAGAAAAGCTTTGACTGAATCATGCTGCACTTTGGATATGGTTTGAATGTGTCTCCTGTGGTTTGGGGGCCTGAAAAATTCCTCACTGTATTAAGAGGATGGAAGCAATCTGACCATGTGTCCAAAGATGTGGCCCCTGGGAGATTAGAGTTAGATTAGGTCATTAAGTGATGACCCATGATTGAATCCTACTGGCTGCTCTCTCTCTCTCTCTCTCTCTCTCTCTCTCTCTCTCTCTCTCTCTCTCTCTCTCTCTCTCTCTCTCATCTCAAGATGTTGCTTAAGGATGGATGCTGCCAGCAGGAACACCATTGCCTGTTGCAAAGGCTTGACCTTGGATAGACTTTCAGAACTGTCAAAGTATGTTTGCCTGCCTGCATGCCTGCCTGCCTTCCTTCTTCTTAAAAACTCTGTGTCTGAGTGCTTTGCCTGCATGTAGTAGAGCATCACATTCGTGCAGTGCCCAAGGAGGACAGAAGTCTGTATTCGGTTCCCTGGAACTAGAATTACAGAGCATGGTGAGCTGCCAATGCCAGGGTTGGGAACTGAACCAGACCCTCTGAAGAGCAGGAAGTGCTCTTGACCGTTATGCCATCTCTCTAGCCCTTACGCCCTTTCCTTATAACCCCTCCAGTCTATAGACCTGTGGGACTTATAATAGAAACAGGCTAATGTGGGAAGACGTGGTGCCACTCACTAGCAAGCCACCCTATAGGCTTTATGGGCAGGGCTTAGAGCATCCTCAGGAAGGGTGAACCTGTGGCGAAATGCCTTCGGGTTGGAAGCCAGGCCAGGCCAATCAGCTGTGGCCAGTTTCAGTGGATGAGAATATGAGCAGGCTGAGGCCAGATCCCTCAAAAGCTACCTGGAAATTTGGCTAAGATCGAAAAGATTTCTGGCAAGTGTATGAAGTGACCAGAATTGTCTTACGTAATTGGTGGGAGTGCAAAGAGAAAACCACTTTGGAAAGCCGGGAACATGGATCACAACACATCCCAAATGTCTACCCCCAGGAATATACTTAACAAAAGTGAATTTGTATTCAAATAAAGAGGAGGAAGAAGAGGAGGAGGGAAGGGAGGAAGCAGAAGGGAGAGGTGCGGGAGGGGAGATAGGGGGAGGAAGACAAAGAGAAGAGAGGGTATAGGGAGGAAGAAGGGAGAGGAGGAGAGGAAGGGGCTGAAAAGGAAGAAGAAGTGGAGAGGCAGGAATGAGAAGGAGGGAGAGAGGAGGAGGGAGGAGAGAGAGCGACCATCTTGGGATGGAAGTCAGCCTCTCTTAGTTGGTAAGGGCAGGGCTGAGGGGAGCCGTGAGCATGTTAGACAGGTGCCTCTTCCCCCGCGGACAAATAACTCTTGGCTTGGGAGTTGGGGCAAGGGCACGTGCATGTAGCTTCCTCATTGGCTCAGTTTCAGATTTGCTAAAAATGAAAAATGAAAAAAAGAAAGAAAGACGAATCTCAATAAAGATGATCTCAGTCTCACCCACTTTCCACCATAAGATGTATAAAATTCTGCCAGTCGGTGCAACATGATGGTTCCTCCCTCGGAGCCCCTCCCACTCTCCAAAGATGTTTCTCACTTTCCTTCATAAACCACGTTCACTCTGTTCATTTCTTCTCTGTTTACTTAATCTTCTCTGGCACGAGACGCCAGCTGGCCTGGCCTTGGTTGTCATTGGTTGTTTAGCACCCCAGCTCCCTGAGTTAAGTAGCCCTTAGGGATCAGACACTTGACATCTGTTAGCTTTGGTGGTCTTGGAGCTCACCATCCATAGACACTGAGGTGCTGCTCTCAAGAGGGACAGGTGTCAGAGGTCTGAGGCTGGCCCCAAGGTCTCCTGGAGCCATGGGCTATGCTGAGAGACCCCACCAGACACCTGCCTCCTGTGTCAGAGTTCGAAAGTGTGCTTGCTTCCCTTCACTCTGATCCCAAAAGGCAAGGAAACTTTGTGAAAGGCTCCAAGGCCATTGGGTCCTACTCCAAAGTCATCACTTTTTTGTGTTACCTCAAAAGTCACCTCTGGCTGCCATGTCAGAGGGGATAGATGACGGTTTAGGAGACTCGCTCCTTGTGTTCAGTTGAGAGAGCTCCCAAACCCAGAGCAAGGCCTATGATGGAGTGCTTGCCATGCACCAAAGACCATGCCTAGACACCACACTGACACTCAGGGTTGATACTGGTAAACCAGCTTTCCAGAATGAGAAATGAGGTCCTGCAAGGGTCCCCAACAGTGAAGCAGGAAAAGACTTTGGAGTGGGATTCTCTTGGCTCTGAATTGCTGTCGGAGACCTGCCAGCCTGGAGTAATCCTTTTCTTAGATATTTGAGGAGGCAGGAAAGAGGGGCAAAGTCTGTGATTATTGGTATGGCCATTTGTTCCCATCCCATACATGGCAAGGGCTCGTTACCCAGAAGTCAGCTTGGTAGAGGAGGTTGATAGCTGATGGAGTAACTTCCTGCGTCTCCTCCCTCTTTGTGAGCCAAACCTTTCCCAGAAAGGAAGAGAAACAGGAAAGGGCTCTTGGTGAAGGGAGCTCACCTTGAATGGGTTGGAACAGGGCACTGTGGGAAGGGGCATACTTAGTGTACTGAGTGAAAGGACCCCTGTGGTGGGAGTTAGCCTTCAGTTTTGGTCCTGGGCCAGCCCCTACCATGCCATGCAACCTACGGTGACTTTCCCTCCCTGAGCCTCAGTTTCCTTACCCGTACAATTTAGGAATTGGTGCCAATGATTATCTTATAAGGGCTCATCCACAAATCACAGAAGTATTAACTGATCCCCTACTTCGGTCACCAACCACGCACGGGGGACATAGCACAAGTTAGGCCTGGCCTTTGCTCTTAGAGTGGAGCCAGGACCAAGAAGACTGCTGGGGGGGGAGTTGCCCCCAGCCCACAGACCCTGTCTGAGACTGGCTAAATGAACAAAATAAAGTTTGCTCTCACCTGAGCATTACCCTGGAGCCCTCAAGCATGTTCCTGTCCCCCAGTGCTCCAGGCCCTGCCTCAGATAAGCACACCAGGAAGCTTCAGCTTTGGGGGGTGCTCTCACCCCCACTTCCTGATGAACCTAAGGAAAGACATAAAGTGTCCTTGAAATCTGGCCGGAATGGTGAATTTGTGAACAGGCGACCTAGTCAGAGGCTGGAATCTGTGCAGAAGCCAAGGGGGAAGGAGGCCAAACAGGTCAGAGGTGGCTTGCTTTGTCCAGGGACAAGCAGGCTGGGTTCTGGACAATGTGGGGTCCTGGAAAGGTACCAGAGCATATGTCAAGCCCTACACCAACCCCCAGATGAAATAAAGATGCCTGGTTAAGTGGAAACTTCATTTGGACCACAAATAATATTTTATCATAAATATATCTTGGCAATCTTTGGGCTACACTGATATTTTGAAAAATTGTTTACTGTTGAGCTGAGTATTTCTTTTTAAGAGACAGACTCTTAGGTAGGGTTTGGAAAGAGAGAGACGGAAGAGGGGTTTGGACTTGGGGTGGAGATTCCCCCAGAATATCCCAGACTCTTTGGGTATATGGATGGCAGGAGCTGGGGTGAAGCCTCCATCAGAACAACTGTGTTGAACTACATGGATGGATACGGTTCTCTCTCTCTCTCTCTCTCTCTCTCTCTCTCTCTCTCTCTCTCTCTCTCTCTCTGTTTCTCTCTGTGTTTTGTGTGTGTGTGTAAGTGGATGTCAAAGAACAACATTCAAGAATCAGGTTTTGGGCTGGAAGAGTTGGCTCAGTGGTTAAGAGCATCGGCTGCTCTTCCAAAGGACCTAGGTTCCCAGCACCCACATGACAGCTCACAACTGTTTGCAACTCAAATTCCAGAGAATCTGACACCTTCATACATGCAGGCAAAACACCAATATACAGAAAGAAGAATTGGTTCTTTCCTTCCATCATGTAAATTGCAGCAATTAAACTTGGTGAGAAGTACCTTTACCTACTGAGCCATCTCACCAGCCTATGTGGGTGGTTTTCAAAAGGCTGTTTAACCCTGGGTGATGGAAGGAAAAGGAAATCTCAGGCCAGACCCTGGCTATGATGGCTCCAAGGATGTGCTTGCTAGTCAGAGTTGTATTGTAACTCACACTTTTTAGGAAAAGAAATTGCCTTGCCAAATTACTTTCACTTTGTGTATTTCTTTGTTCAACCCTGAGAATACTTACTTCTAATAATGTAACTGGACTTTGTTTCTCATGGTCCCAAATCCAGGAAAGCCTAAGATCTAGGGCCAGCAGATTCAGAGTCTGGTAAAGGCTGGCCTCTGATTTCAAAATGGTGCCTGTTAGTCATCTTTCCCATTTTTGTGACAAAATAACTTGCAAAAGTGATTCAGTGAAGAAAGGGTTTATCTAGGGTTTATCTTGGCTTATGACTTCAAGAGGCATAGTTCATTGTGGCCATAAGACATTGCCGTGGGAACATGAGGCACATGCTCATATTGTGTCTGTCCACTGTCAGGAAGCAGGGAGAGCTGAAACCTGGTTTTAGCTCACTGTGGAGGTTTGAATGAGAACGGCTCCCATAGGCTCATATATCTGAAGCCTTGGTCCCCAGCTGGTGGAACTGTTTGGGAAGGGTTAGGAGGTGTGGCCTTGTTGGAAGAGATGTGTCATTGGGGGTGGGCTTTGAGCTTTCAAAAGCCCACACTATTCCCAGTTAGTGCTCGGCCTCATGGTTGTTATCGCCATACGTAACCTCTTGGCTACATGCACCATAAAGCTCCAACCCCACGCCTGACTACCTGTTGCCGTACTTCCTGTCATTGTAGTTATGGAATCTCCTACACTCTGGAGTTGTGAGCCCCAAGTTCAATACTTTCTTTCATAAGTTGCCTTGGTTGTGGTGCTTTGTCACAGCAGTAGAAATGTAACTAAGACAGAAGTTGGTACCAAGTGTTAGGAATAATGTGGGGGGGGGCCTTTCACGGCAGGTGAGGGTGACCGAGATGGAGGGATAAACATGCCAGGCAGACAGAGCTTAGTGAGAAGTTTTATTAGAAAGGGAAAGAGGAGAGAACAGATGGAAAAAGACACAGAGAGAGGACAGAAGACAAGAGGGAGACAGGAAAAGTCCTGTCTGCCCCAGGGGAACAGCAGGAAAGAGAGTGGGAAAGAGAGTGTAAGTGGGCGGGGTCTTTCTTTTAAAGGGGTCCTTTGCACCTGTGTGCAGACTAGAAGTCATGGAACTCGGGGCTGACTGAGTGCATTCTGCCAGGTGCCATCATGAAGCCTGAATCCTTACACCAGGGGCTGGAGTGTGTTGTTCTAACCCACCTGACTATGAGTTTTTTGGGAGAATGTAGAGACTTTGGGACTTTGAACTACAAAAGTGGTTGAATACTGTAAGTAAGGCTTAATGGGCCATCCTAGTAGGTGCTTAGAAGACAGTGCTGTGAACAGTGTAGGCTATGGGTGCCTAGTTCAAGAGTTTACAGAGGGAAACAAGCTTGGCAACTGGCTAAGAGATCATTCTCGTGATATTTTTGGAAAGAATATATCTATTTTTTTACTTTGTCCTAAGAGTCTGCCTGAGGCTAAATTGAAGGTGTTTGTACTAATTTCACCAGCAAAGGTGGTTCTAAGACAGCCTAGCACTGACTGTGTCCTGTGGTAATTAGGGATCACTCTTAATGCAGTTCTACAATGAAAAAGAGAATGCAGGGCAAAGGGAAATACAAAATGTACAGTTTGAGGAGAAAGGAACACAAGGAAATTTAATGTTGGAGCCTTAGTTTTTATGCTCAAATAGACAAAAAAAAGTGGAATAAAGGGAACGGTGCCTTCAGGTCAAGACTCCACTCAGCTAATCCTGAGACTTGAGAAAGGAAAAGGCCTGAGGGGTTTCGGAAAAGGCGACTGCGAAGGAAATCTGCAAATAAACCGAGGAGGGAGTCAGTTTCCAGCCCAAGCAGACTGCACAACTTGGCAGTTTGGGCCACGTGGTTCTGGCCTAAAGATCATGAGGGATACAAGAGGGAAGGACCTGTGGATTCTTGCTCTGCAGTCAAGGAAAGCCATCAAGGCTAAGTGTGGCAGAGGAGCCGCCGCATGGAAGCCGAGAGAGGCCACTGTGAGACGCTGTGAAGGTGAAGCCTGCATTGATTGAAGCCCCCAGGATGTTGAAGACGCCAGAGCCAAGGGACACCAGCCGAGGAAAGCTGCACACAGGGAGTGGAGCCAGCACAAGACAGAAGAATGTGCGGCAGTGACAGAGCCGGGAGCCAAAGCCGTCCGAGCCCTCTGACACCAGTCATAGAGCTACAGGGCTAGGAGCCTGCTCTGCTGGGGTTCGGTCTTGCTCTGGTCCAGAATTTCCTCACTACGCCCTTATTCCTCCCTTTTGGAATAGTAATGTGCATTCTGTGCCAATGTATGTTAGAAGCATGTAATTCATTTTTTAAAAACTATTACAGGCTGTTATAATAAAGAGATTGCCTTGAGTGCTGGGCAGTGGCGGCATAAATCTTTAATCCCAGCACTCGGGAGGCAGAGGCAGGCAGATCTCTGTGAGTTCGAGGCCAGCCTGGTTTACAAAGGTGCTGCACAGAGAAACGCTGTCTCAAAAAAACAAAATAGGGAGGGGATTGTTGAGTCTCAGAAGAGACTTTGGACTTTTACACTGTGCTGAGTCTGTGAAAAACCTATGGGGATTTTTGAAGATGGACTAAGTGTGTTTCCATTACGATATGGCCCCAAGCCTATGAGAACTAGGGAGTGGCATATGACAGTTTGAATGAGAATGGCCCACAGAAGCCTTCCATGCCGCTTATCCTCAGTTATGAGTTGACAGTCATTAGTACCACCATAACAGCCAGTGGCAGGCAGCGTGGATCATGGACTTCCCGTGATTTCTGGCAGCAGCACAGATAGTGGACATCAACATAGTCTCTGATGGGAGCATGAACCAGGGAAGTCTCTTGGAGGAGACCTAGTCCAGAAGACAAATCATTCATCTCAGACATTTTTTTTCCTTTTTTAAAATTTAAATTAGAAACAAGCGTGTTTTACATGTCAGTCCCAGTTCCCTCTCCATCCCCTCCTTCCCTGCCCCCTGCCAACTCCCTATTCCATCTCCTTTCTGCTCCCCAGGGAGGGTGCGGCCTTCCATGGGGGATTTTCAAAGTCTGTCATATCATTTAGAGCAGGGCCTAGGCCCTCCCCCTCATCTCAGACATCTTGCTGTTGCTCAGAGTTGGGGTAATCGTGCAGCTGGACTGCAGTGTCTGGGGCAGGACCCTTGAGAGCTTCAGGCTGCTGTACACCACCCTGCCCTCGAAGCTTGGCACCCCACTGGTACCCCAGGCATGACCATTGTGTTTGCAGCCCAGAGACACTGCTATTGTGCTCGTATGCCCCCAGCAGGGAGAGTGACTCCATGGTGCTTTTGGGCTGAGTGGTGGCACAGGCCCAGCAGCCTGCTACAGGGTGAGGTAGGCCTGTGGTGGCCCAAGCCTCCCGAGGGCCCAAGGACTGGCCTTACTTGACAACGACATTCTTCTTTGTCTGTAGCAGCCACGCTCTTATGCCTGTCACCACCAAGTCTCTCAGGCCCCACATCTTAATAACATCATCTTGGAGGTTAAAGTCCAACATAGGAATTTTGGTGGAATGCAAGCATTTAAAGAATAGCGATCTATTTATTTATAAAAGTTCTGAAGTGGAAAAAACCCTTATTATGTATCAGCAACAGACTACACTAGCAAGTTTTATATATGCATCTAATGAAAATTGGATCGCAATGGAGAACAAACTATTTCTTCAGGGACCTAGAGAGTTGGTTCAGTCATGCTGTACAAGCATGAGGGTCCAAATTTGGACCTCCAGCATCCACATAAAAGTCAAGAATTGGGGAACGTGCCTATAATCGCAGTGTTGAGTCGGTAGCAGATCACTGGAGCTCATTGGCCAGTCAGTGGAGTCAAATGGGTGAGTTCTGGGTTCAGTGAAAGACACTGTCTCAAAAGTAAAGTGGAGTCATGAATGGTGGTATACATCTTTAATCTCAGGACCCAGGAAGCAGAAGCAGGCAGAGCTCTATGAATTTTTTTCTTTTCTTTTCTTTTTTTTCTTTCTTTCTTTCTTTTTTTTTTTTTTTTTTTGGTTTTTCGAGGCAGGGTTTCTCTGTATTGTTTTGGACCGTGTCCTGGAACTTTCTCGGCAGACCAGGCTGGTCTCGAACTCACAGAGATCCGCCTGCCTCTGCCTCCCGAGTGCTGGGATTAAAGGCGTGCGCCACCAACGCCCGGCAGAGCTCTATGAATTTGAGGCTACCGTTGTCCGTGTAATGAAGTTCAGGCCAACCAAGACTGCACAGTGAGACCCTGTCTAAAAATAAAGAAATGTTGGGGAGAGACTGAGACTGACTTTGTGTTTGGGCTTCACACACACAACTCCTCCACACATACAAATGCAAAACTATTGATCTATGTGTAAATCAAAGTCATGGAAGTGCTGCATAGAAATAAAATGAGCAAAATTAACTGTATTGGTCAGGGTTCTCTAGAAGAACAGAACTCATAGAATGTATATAGGGGCAGTATATTAGAATGCCTTACAGACTGTGGTCCAGCTAGTATGGCAAAGGCTGTCTGCCAATGGAAGGTGCAAGAATCCAGTAGTTGCTTAGTCCACAAGGCTAGATATCTCAAATGGTCTTCAGTATACACAGAATTCCAAAGAAGTAGACTCTAATGCCAGTGTAGTAATGGACTTGCTAGCAGGAACAAGAGCAAGCAGGCAAAGAGAGCAAGCATCCTTCTTCTATGTACTTTATAGGATGTAAACAGAAAGTGTGGTCCAGACTAAAGGTGTGTCTTTCCACCTCAGAAGATTCAGAATAGAAGTGGGTCTTTCCACTTCTAATAATTTAATTGAGAAAAAAATCCCTTGTCAGGTAGCGGTAGCTCATGCCTCTAATCCTAGCACTTGGGAGGCAGAAGCAGGCAGATCTCCATGAGTTGAGGCCAGTCTGATCTACAGAGAAAGTTCCAGAACAACCAAGGCTACACAGAGTAATCTTGTTTTGAAAAACAAACATACAAATGAATGAACAAAAGAAAGAAGGCAGGAAGGGAGGAAGGAAGGAAGGGAGGAAGGATGAAAGGAACGAAGGAAGGAAGACAAATTTCTCAAAACAAAACAAAACAGAATAAAACAAAAACAAAACCTTGGCAGGTGGCACACTCCTTTAATTCCAGGATTTGGGAAGCAGAGGCAGGTGGATCTCTGAGTTCAAGGCCTGCCTGTTCTACATATCAAGTTCCTGGACAACCAGGGCTACACAGAGATCCTTATCTCATAAAACCAAAAAGACTCTTTTCTTCTGTCATGCCACTGAAGATCCTATCGTCACCAATGGCCACTACTCCACCTGGTATTACCAATATTGTAAGAACAAGTTGTACTTAAAGTTTCGCTTCTGCTGAGGCATCCCTGATGCCAAGATCTGCATATTTGCTTTGGTATGGAAGAAGGAAAAGGTTGGTGAAATCCACTTTGTGGCCACATGGTGTCAGATGAATATGAGCAACTCTCTTCCAAAGTCCTGGAGACTGCTGGCATTTGTGCCAACAAATACATGGTAAAGAGCTGTGGCAAGGATGGCTTTCATATTTCAGTGAGGCTCCACCACTTTTATGTCATCCAGATCAACAAGATGTTGTCCTGTGCTAGAGTTGACAGGCTCCAGACAGGTATGTGTGGTGTCTTTGGGAAGCTCCAAGTCACAATGGCCAGGGTTCACATTGGCCAGGTCATCATGTCCATCTGCACCAGGCTGCAGAATTAGGAACATGATTGAGGCTCAAGTTCGCTGGCCGCCAGAGGATCCACATCCCACAGACATGGGCTTCACCAAGTTTAATGCACATAAGACATGGAAGCTGAGAAGAGACTCATCCCTGATGGCTGTGGGGTCAAATATGTCCCAAACCGCGGTCCCCTGGACAAGTGGTGGGCCCTGCCTTCCTGATGGTTTCCAGGTGCTCTCCTGTACCTACCAAATCATGTTCAGTAACAAATCTCACATCCAGTCTGAAGAAAGACCAAAAAGAAAAGAATCCCTCATAGGTGTGCCCAATCATTTGGGTTTTAGTTAATTCCAGATGTAGTCAAGATGACAGCCAAGAATTGCCATCACAAATACCTACTATGTTATTGCATTGGTAGGAAGTTTACTGACAGACAAAACCTGACCACAGAACTGAATTCCAAATAATGTGTACTTCGAGGTAGGCAGATTCGGACTGTGAAGGACACAAGGAACTGGAAATGAGTCTTCACTTTTTTGGGGTAGTAGTTGAGTACATACACAGGAATTTGTCAAGGCACAGATTTTACTGTGTTTGAGTCATATCCAAGAAAAAATGCAGTCTATATTTTAAGAGCAATGGGAAACCACAGCTGGGTTTAAGCAGTGACTTGACATAATTTGATGTTCATTTATAAAAGGTCACTCAGCTGGGTGAAAAATGGATGAGAGGTGAGAGCCACTGCAGTTGCTCTTAAGACAGCCAAAGGCACCTTGTTGGGAGATACTGACAAAAATGGGCAGAAATGGATTCTTCAAGGATATTAAGAGAGCTGGAGAGGTGGTTTGGTGGGTAAGGGTGCTTGCTGACAAACCTGATGAGTTGAGTTCAATTTTTGGAGCTCACATGGTGGAAGATTAAAAACAGTGAGTACAAGGTGATCTCTGATTTCCACATTTACTCTACAGGATGTATGCATGACCATGTATGTACACACACACACACACACACACACACACACACGCACGCGCGTGCGTGGGCATGCACATAAAAAAGGAGAAAACATTTGGAAGAGAAAATAAAGGAGAGATGATATTTAACAGGTAAATAGATGGAGAGATGATCGATGTGAGAATTAATGGATGGAAGGAAGAATAGATAGAAAGAAGGATAGATAAATGGATGAGTGGATGGATAATGGACAGGTTTGTAGAAGGAAGAAATAATGGATGAGTGTGGGGTGGTTGTGGATGCAAAGAAGATGGATGGGTGAATTGGTGGGTAGGTGGGTGGGTAGGTGGGTGGGTGTGGTGGGTATGGTAAAGTGACACATTGGGTGGATGACAGATGGATAGATGTGTGGGTAAGTGGGATTATGAGTGTGTGAACAGGTAGATTGAAGGACTCCCTTAAGTAGCCAGGCTCTCTACTCTGGCTTCTGGTGTCCAGAGAGTACAGATCAGTGAGTACTCTGACTTTCCCCTGAGACATCTGTGTTTACACTCACGTCATTCCCCAGTGCCCCAAAGAGAAAAACTAGTTACTACAATGCCCACCAAGGAGCAGACACTTACAAATAGGCTGTCTTAATAAGATGAGAGGATCTCCCAATCCTCAGGACATTTGCAGGGAAGGTTCTAGTAATGCCCAAGTGAACAAGGATGAGGCTAGAGTGGAGAAACTTCCCAGACATTCCCCTGGGAAGCATGAGGTTGCCTGGTCTCCTCTATCGTTCCCAGCAGTAAACCACCATCAGGATGGCCTCTTCCATTGCCGCCCTTGCTAAGACACTTTCATATAACCGTTGAGCTCTTATTAGTAAACTAATTTAGTTTAGGTCAAAGATGTAGGCTTGTGGCTCCTTCCTGGTGGGAGAGAAGAACTCACCCCTCTATAGGACCTCAGCACATTTCGATGATGGCTGACCTTCCAGCCCTTCGGATGCCAGCTAAGGCATGTGGCCCAGTCCCCATCACTCCCAGTCCAGTCCCTGTCATCTATCCCTGTTATTTAATAGCAGCAGGGCAAGGGAAGACAGAGAATGCAAAGGTTTGGCAGTGCAGGGCCTGCAACTGTTTGCAAAGGCAGGAAGGTCTGAAATCTTAACTGGAGATGCCTAAGATGATCCAGAGATGATGCTGGCTCCAGTTGCTCTAAACTCCGATTCATATGCATTTCCTAGTCTTTGCTACTGGCTAATCTCTGTTCCTGTGGGAGTCTGACAGGGCAGCCTCCAGAGCTTTGCTCTCACCTCCCCAGGCTGGCTGAGTTTGTGCTATTTGGATAAACAACATTCCCCTCTTGGGATGCCAGCAACAGACTTATTTACCTAGTGGCAACCGAGCAATTCCTTCCCACTTACCGTCATCAGAGATGCCAGGATACAGGGCAAGAGCTGACACCTTGTAATACTCAGGGGTGGAAGACCTGGCCCCTGAGGGTGGTCAAAGTTCTCATACCAGCTACAGGGATCCAGGGCAGGGTATCACAAAGCTACCATGCCCCAGACCTGTGATTTCATCCAGTAATTCAATATTTACATTCAAGCTAAGATGTACTCATGGTATTTCACTCTGCCTCCAGCCACGTACAGACACTTTATACTCTTAAACCCGGTGTGTTTTGAATTCTCCCAACCCTTTGCAGAAGTCAGGAGTGTCTTAGAGGTACTTTCTCCCTTAGGCTGTGTGTGTGTGTGTGTGTGTGTGTGTGTGTGTGTGTGTGTGTGTGTGAGAGAGAGAGAGAGAGAGAGAGAGAGAGTATAGTGAGTGAGGTCACTCAATCCAAAGCCTCCAAAGAGTAATACAGAAAAAAAAAACCCACAGGGGTGGTGTCCAGCTCAGGGATTTTGCAGGCACTGGTTGAACCATCCTGTCTGCAGCTGCTGAGAGAGTCTGGGGCAGGATACAGTTGTGCCAGCTGTTGAAGACAAATTATACTATGACATTCAGCCGTGAGTCACATTCCAGCACAGGGGAAATGTGCAAAAGTTATACGCCGTCTTTGGGGGTGCCAAAAAAATCATCTTGGTTTTGTCTTGCAAGATGTTCAGCTTGCAGAATGTGGGGCAGACGGAGGAAGGGGGTGGGGAGGACACAAAGGGGAACAGATCTGTCTCCAGCCGACTTTGCCTGTCACACACCCTCCATCGCTTCTAATAACAACACCCAGCATTTAATCAGCCCCTTTGTGGAAACAGACGATGTCACACTCATTAATTAGTTAATCCGCACAGCCCCCTGGGAGGAGGAGTCATGTTATTATCTCCACTGGGACCCAGAGGGAAACTGAGGCCAGAATGAGGATTTGGCACAGAGCTCGGGGAGCTCTCAGCTAGGCAGCTGGACCAGGACCAGTCTACAGCCTGTCATTGGTTCTGGTGCCCTCATTTCGTCTTCCTCAGATCGTCCAGTCACAACCCCGTCTTGTCTCCAGTGACACCTGGCTGAACCAGGCCAGAAGGTACTCTGAGGAAAAGCCAAGCATCGAATTGAAGCAACACCAGGACAAACCAGGGAGAGTAGCCACCTTTCATGGCTGTTCTTTGTCAAGGGTCTCAGACATAGGGGTAGGGGGACTGAGGAGATGGCTCATTCGGCACAGCATGCATGTGGGCCTGAGTTTAGATCCCTAGCACTAGTGGAAAAAGCTGGAGAAAAGGCGTGGTGGTGGTGCACACCTTTGATCTTAGCACTTGGGAAGCAGGGGCAGGAGTACCTCTGTGAGTTCAATGCCAACTTGGTCTACATAGTGAGTTCTAGGACAGGCAGGGCTAAATAGAGAGGCCTTGTCTGGGGTTGTGGGGTGGGGTGGACATGGCCTGTAATCCTAGCATCAGGGAGACAGAGACAAAGAGGATCCTTGGTACTCGCTGCCAGCCAGTCTAGCCAATCAGTAAGTTTGAGAGTTCCTGGACCAGTGAAAGACACTGTCTCAAAGAATAAGATAGACAAGATGGACAGAAATACACCAGGACACTCAACATCACACACACACACACACACACACACACACACACACACACGAAAGGGAACTCCAGAGACCCTCTAGAGGACCACTGAAGATGGCCTTGTAAGATGAAAGCTTACGTCAGCCTGTAAGATGAGACACGGACAGAAGGCAAGGAGGGGTAAGGAGTCAGAGGAAGTCAGTCAAACATTCCTTCCAGGAGTTCAAAACCAGTTGCAAAAGTCATGCCTGCAACCTCTACCTGTGTATTCTTGTTTCTAACACACATTGTTGAATCCTAAGTAATTAGCCAATACCTTTTGTCTGTTTGGGGGTTGGTAATTGTACCCAGAATCTCATGTCTAGAACATTCTCAGGCTCTGTCTTTTCAAGGGAGATCATCACAAATAAAAACATTTTTCTTACCTTTCCCTTTCCTCTTTCCTCCAGTTGCACAATAACAGTTTCTCAAACTTTCACATGCACATAGATCCCCTGAGGGTTTTGTAATCAGGCTAAGATCTTGGGTATGAGAGTCAGAATTCCTAGTAAGATTCCCTATGGACTGCCCATGTCACCTACTCAGAGTTCAAAGGCAATGTTAGTAGCAGTGAATGGACCCTTTAATCCTGCTATGGGATGCCCTACATGGGACTCACTGAAGCAGCAATTTGGTGAACAGGACATCACCTTGAGGATCCCCAGTAATATTAGCCTCCCACGTTATGAACTGTCAGAACCGGTTCAGCGAGAGTCACATGAATAGGAAGGATGATGTGTGTACAACCGTGTGTGTAATTGTGTGGATTCCTGTGTGCTGGACAGCTAAGGGGTGATCTGTAGCAAACCATTTTCTCTATTGGGAACTTCTCTGAGTAAGGAGGGCTGGTATTGCAGAGGACTTTCTGCCTGGCCACAGGTGATCCACCACGGTCCACGGAACCAGTATAAATCTTTCTTCCAGGGGTCTGGAACTTTGAAGCAACAGATATTATCTCTGGCTGTGTGATTTGAATGAATCATGACAAATTAGAGATAAGGTCCTTGGCCTGCAACCAAGGCCTCCCCCAATCCCTTATCTCCTGAGACACCAGAAATTACTCTTCTTGAATTCCTTGAGGTACCCGAGTTTGTTCCCACTTCGCATTTTCTTTACCTAAGCCAGAGTTTGCCTTTGAAATAACGGTAGATAACACTGAATCACCTGGGGAGGGGCTGAACCACGTTAACAAAGGGAAGTCTGTGTCCTGGAGGCAGAGCTTCACTTTCAGCCAGATGTCTACCTGCGGCCTCACCGCCTTCTGAACAAGAAGACTGGGCCCAGGAAACATTTTAGAGACTTTTCTGTGTTAACTCCCTTCTAGACCTCTCATGACTTTTCTGGACCTTTGAGACCTGGCTCCCTGTGTCATCATGACCTGGAGATCCACTCATATCCATGACCCTCTGTGCAGCTGTAGCGCTCAGCTTAGTCCCCACGTGGATCATTGCTTCTCTCATCTGCCTCCCTGCAGCGACCTGAGATCCTGGAGGGCAGGCCGGCACCCACCCACTCCTCAGACTCAACCCAGCGCACCAGTATAGCTGTGCCCCTGCTAAAAAGCAGCTTTCAGGAAGGCGTGTTGAGCGACTTGCAGCCTGAATGAATGGGCGTGTGTGAAGGAGAACAGGAGGGACGATTTTCTTCATTTACCAGAAAATCAAAATTGATCAAACTCCCCTTTAGTTGTCAGGCACGACGCTGGGCGTTGAGGAGGGTGGGAGTGGGGGTAGAGGGGAGGACACAGATAAAGACGTCCCAACTCTTCAGCACGCTGCTAGGTCCCCTGAAGGAGGTGGAACCCATCTCTCTTCTTTCCTCCCCCCAAACGAACCAGTTCTCCGGTGATCCAACTTGCTATTTTTCCTCTCCCACGCTAAACCCTGTCACGCGGGGCCTGAAGGAGGGGGAACCCAAGCAGCCCCCGTGCCCCCTGTACAGTGCCCGCGGTCCAACCCCTCTCGTCTGCCCACGGAGCCCCCGTGGAGGCCTCAGTCCCGCGTCCACCGCCCCCACGCGCGGGGAGCCGGGCTCCCGCAAAGGCTCCGCCAGCTTTAGTTTGAGAGCCGCTCCCCTCCCTGGCACTAGGGGGCGCTGCCACCCCACGACCGTCGCCATGGTCACCGCTGGCGGCGGAGTGGGGTTTACGTAAAGGACGCAGCGTCCCCCGGGGGGCGGAGGCGGCCTTCGCGCCGGCGCCGGCGCCCTGCGGAAGCAGCGTTAGTGAATAGGGGCCTTGGGGAGCCCAGGATGGAGGTGGCGGTCGCAGCGGCCGCGGCGGGCCGAGCCCTGCGGCGGGCGGGAGGTAAGGGGGCCCGGGCCAAGCCCCGGGCGCGGGCGCGGTGCGAGAGGCGCGGCGGGCTGGGCAATGTCCATTGCGCGTGGTGGCCGGTCCGACGGGTCCGCGGGCGGAGGTGCGGCTGCCACGCGCGCCTGTGGCAGGTGTGAGATCCGCGGAGCCCCGGGCCACCGGCGTGGGGATGATGACACGCGTGGCACGGGCGTGGGCAACGTGGATCCAGCACGGGCAGCGTGATTTTCCCCGGCGAAGGTGTCAGAAGATTCACCCCCGCCTTGGTGTGGTGGTGGCCGCCCAGGTGTGAGGAGGGTGCACCCTCTCTGCTCTGCATGGAGGGTGATGCACGCAGCTGGTGCGGGGTGGGTGGCCAGCTGCTGGTGCTGGGCCATGATGGTGCGGTGGGCATGGGTGTGAGGAAGTGCTGCCATTGCTTGGATGTTGGGATGGTTCTGGCCTTGACTTGACAAGGTTTGGAGGGATGATCCTGGGGGCTTGAAGAATCAGTGTCCTGGGCATGACTAGTGGCTCTGGCCCAGCTGTGAGAAATGGCCTTGACTTAGCACAGTACCCGGGAATGACTAGCGCTGTGAGGGGAGACTTGGTGGCCTGGTACATAGGAGGGTAAATACCCACCTTTACAGGGTGATCAGGAGGGGCAATGCCTCTGTTACGGGGCTCAGCTTTAATGTATGTTGGGTGTGCTGGCCCGGGGGCAGGAGGCTGGAAGAAGGTTGGTGTTCTTTATAATGGACTAGAATGAGAGACACCATGAGATTCGTCTACCATAAGATTCTTGATTGCTGCCCGGTAGATCTCTGCCCGGTTATAAACCTGTACCCGCCTCACGAGACCTTCCCACATTGGGGAAGATGGGAGGAGTAGGCCCTTCTCACTGCGGTCCTTGTTTCTGACTGTATGAAAGTCAGCAAGGTGAAGAGAAGTGGCCCATGCTGTAGGTCAGGGACCGTGTGGCTCACCATCTATCTGCCATCCCTGGCTCTTTCTTTTCATTGAGTTGATGGGGCTGCTACTGGGTTTCTGGGAGTTGTCTCTTTGGGGTTCAGAGGACCTTTTGAGAGCTGTGTGGATGGGGATTCTGTGGCTACTGGGAGTGTTCTGGGATTGCATCTGCCCTCACTAGTCTTCTGAGAAGCTTTGGGGAGAGCTCCCCTCCCTCCCTCCCTCCCAGGGCCACCAGCTACTTTATGGAGTTTGCAGCCCTCTAGAGAAGTCTTGGGATGCTACAGAAGACTTCAGGGTGGTATGGGCTTCTTCAGGGGAAAGCATGGGGTAGAAGCAAGAGCTGAGCTTTGCACGGGGAGGGTGTTTCTTTGCCAACATGGGTGCTTGGAGAAGCCTCCCTCATCTGCAGGAATTGAGCTGAGTTCCCTAAAGCTGAAGTATCGTCCATTGTGTTTAGAGCCAGATGACTCGAATCCCAGTCTTGGCTGTGTGACCTTGAGCAGGTGCTGTTACCTCTGAGAGCCACTCCACACTGTGGCCCCAGTAGTCACAGAGAATGAAAGGAGATGCCTCGTGCACATGGAGGCTTCTGTAAGCAGCGAAAGGCCAGACAGAGGTCAGGTAAAGAGACCAGGGCAGGAGACAAGGGTGGTCAGAAATGGAGGCGTGGAATGTGATTGGAGAGGAAGAGAGCCGAAGGCTAAGGGCTTGTCATAGGGAATTAGAGGCCCAGAGTATACATGCTCCTGGTGGGGTCTGTTGACACGGAGTCAGCTGCTGAGCTGGAACCAGACCCCAGGTCTCCTGAGGACGGTTCTGGTTTTGGACATGGCCGTGGCAGTTTTGGAGTTCTGCAGGAGTGGCGCAGAGGAAGTCCTTTGCTTGGGTGCAGACACACCTCATTATCTGGGAAGGTCTGGGAGGTGCCTGTGGCTGACAGATCTAGGGTACCTGTGTGGGAGGGAGACTCGGAAAGTGTGTTTTCTCCTGAGAATTTCCCTTGTTTCTGAGAATGAGAGTGGGGAGCAGTATGTCAGCACTCTGGAGGCCATGGTCTAAAGAAAATGAACTGGGTCAGGGTGCCTACTAAATAGGCTCACGACAGGTGGTCCTGTGGGGGAGGTGGAAGCTGTATGACCTGGGGATGGGGGACAGTTAACGGTGCCCTAGACACATGGAGGAGGGAAGAGTGCATGAGCATCCTTAAGGGGTGCTCCAAGGCTGGGTAAATATGGTGAGAAGTCCCAAGACATCTACCTTGACATGATTCCACTTCTGACTGAGCACCCTTTCCAGATGGGGAAGGTGAGGGAGGCTGTGAATTGTTTTGCTTTGGGCCTTTTTCTCTGGCATCCTTGTGAGTGTCTGCCATGGCCAACAATTCATTGCAAAAGCTTGTTCCCTGAGGTGCAAAGTGTTTTGCCTCACGTCCAGGCTGCAGTGTTGAACCATAGATAGAAGGTGTGGTGAGCGAACTTTTCCATGCTGGGGGAATTCACTCTGTCCCAACAGCTGCCACTTAGACATAGCCTGATGTGGTGTTTTCTTGTCAGTTCCCAGGTTGGCATTAGGGGCATCCCAGGCCATCAGCATGCTCTCTGCAGTGCCTTTCTGCCTCCCAGGAGGAAGTGCTTGGCACTTCACCTCCTGCCTGGAAAGCTCTCTGTAGGACAGATCCATTAAGGAGGAAGCCTTTGGTCTCTGTTGTGAATATTCAACCTTAGGTCTCCTCAGCTCACCCTCCACACCTCTGCCTGTGTGTATGTTCTGATTGTGGCTCAGCCTTGGTTTGGGGCTCCAGGGCCCTTTCCAGCCACCCCTTGCCATCTGCTTGGGATCCTGGGACTCGGCACAGTGGCGCTGGACAGCAAGTGAGGCAGATCAGAAGATGCTGTGAGGAGGAGTTGGCTTCTGTTCCCCCAAAGTGGAGCTGAGCTGTCTGTGCTGACCCCAGGGTTTGGGTTTAGTAGGGAGCTTAGCCAGGTAACCAGCTTGGTCGTCTTGCAGAGAAGCTGATTTTTGACAGATTCAGTAGAGGTAGGGGTCCTGTAACAGAGGCAGGCATCGAGGGCAAGCTGCCCTTTGGAGCTGAGGTTTTCAACTCTAGCCTTCAGTTTTGCTCCCATTTCCTTTGTCCATGTTTCTCTAAAAGTTGCTTCACTCAGCTCCTGGCATCTTTTCCTTCCTTGGCTGCTCCGTAAGTCACAATGTCCAGCTGCTCTGCTTGAGGGGTGCCAGGGAATCTGGCATTCTAACCAGAGGTTATCGACCAGAGGAAGGATTCCCAGGTGAGCCTGCGCAGCTAAAGGTGCGGTCCATCTGGAAGCCACTCTGCCCCTCATCTTCTCCCTCTTCCCAGGATAGAGCAGCGGGGTGGGAGCCCTCTATGTTGATCACCTGTTGGGCCAGCGTCCATCTGAGTTCAGTTTCTCACCAAAATAGCTTAACATTACACTCCAGCAGACTGGGCAACTAGCGCTTGGGGAAGTATCAATGAGTGTGTGGTCAGGAGAAGATAAATCTTTCAGAACCGCGGAGTCCAGGACATCTGAGGATGTGGTTACCAGCGGGCAGGGCTAAAAAATGTTTATCTTGATTCTCTTTTTCCTCACTGATACCTCTTTGAGCTGGGTTGAATGGGGACATGGCTGCTTGTGCATGGCTTTCCAAGACAGGGAGCTCACTCTTGGTGGGGACCACATTGCTGCTTAGGAGCCCAGGAGAGCTGATGTGGTGGGAACCAATGTAGCTGGGGGTGTGGTTTTCATGAGGTGTTTAGCAGGTTGTGGTTGAGGAAAGCAGGGCAGGGCCATTTCCACCACAGGGCTGCTCAGAGAGTACACATGTGTGGAGCCACGTGTGCCTGCAAGTGTGTCTGTGGGAAGTGAGGGCTGAGGGGGTGTGAGCGGCTGGTGGCGTGGGAATTTGTGGGCTCTGGTGTCTGGCTGTCCTGGTGTCAGTGGGTGTGTGGAGTGGGGCTTTGCAGCAGGAGGGAACAGTGGAATGTGGCAGGGAAAGCTTTCTCCATTGGGTGGGATGGGAGAGGTCTTCAGGCGTCCTATGATGGCGTTTGCTAAGGAGCCCTTCTGCTTTCTCAGTATTCTTTTGAAAGGGTTCTCAAAGTCCTATATGCACGTGACCTGGGAGTTTGGGGAGTGATTCACACCTGTTCCCACCTCTTCCTCCAGCACCTGGAAGTCCAATGGGACAGTCCAGATAGTATCATAGCCTGAGGATACTGTGGCTCTAGATGCTGAGGCAGACAGATCTAGATTTCAGTACTGGTACTTTTCCACACCTCAGTTTCCTTATCTGAAAGACAGGGACAGCGAACCTCTCACTAAGCAGGACTGTAGGAATCTCAGTGCTGGTGGTGCAGAGTTGTGGAGCTTTCACAGTCAGGACTTTGCTCTCCAGTCAGAATCTGTTCCACATCCTGATCTGAGTAGATTAGAGCCAGGAAGGCATAACAGGTTCCAATACCTGATAAGGAGATGGCAGGGCCAACCTGCCCTGGGGCCTCGCAGTAGCATCACCTCTAGGGATGCCCATATCTGTTGGATACAGCGGTAGTTACTTCTTGAGAACTGGCTGTGGGTTGGGGTTAAAGAAGGTCATGAAGACAAGTTGGGCACATTAGAGAAGAAGGTACAGATTCTGCCCTCAAGGGGTTCAAATTTCCAGAAGTGGTGTTTCAGGAGGTTAAGTGAGGGTAAGTAATTTTAATGCTGCGATTAAAAGAGATTTGAATGGTCTTGGCTCTTAACCCAGGCCCTTAGAACTAGTGGGAGGATAGGCCGCAATAGTGGATGTGACTGAGACGCCAGCACAGTGCACAAGCCAGAAGCAACTAAAACCAATGAAAGCCATGACTGGAAAGGTATGGGAAAGCTAGGCCTCCAGGACCACGAGGGTAGGGCCAGAGGTCGGATTTCCATCTGTGTAAAACATGGCTGTCACTGAAATGTCCTGGGTAAGGATCTGGGGCTTGGGCCACCACCCTGGAAGAGGCATCCCGAACAGTTACCAGGGTTACTTATGGACAAGAACGTAGAGGGCTCAAAGCAGAAAGCTGAAGCAAGACAGTGGCTCCCCTGGAAAGCTGAGTGGAGATGTGACGCTTGGTGGAATATGGAGGGGAGGCAGAAGCCACAAAATCTATGGGTTTGGTCTCCAGGAGATGGGTTTGAGGAAGGGACAGAAGGCAGTGGAGAATCCCCGCAGAGTCTAGAGTCTCTTTCCCTTGCGACTTTGAGATGGTGGGTCCCAGCAGGGTGGCACCAGGCCAGAGTGTAATCTAGAGGCTTTCAAGGATCCCCATGAGGTTGTTGACACTGTCTTCAAGGTTGTCCTTGTCTCTGAGGCCCACGGAGGGCTTCTGCTATTCCTAGCACTTACTTCTAGGCATTTTTTTAAAATAATTTTCTCACCAAATTACCCCTTGAAATTTCGCCTGCCTGAGTTCAGCCCAGGAGGTTACTATTCTGGGAAATTTCATCAAAATCCTTTCAGTGTTGGAGAGTTCTCCATGCTGGGGGCTGGGTGGGAGAGAACAGGGCTTGTCTGCACTTGTGTTTTGGGGGGTTGTTTCTGAGAAGCATCCCCTCACCTGGAGGTCTTCCTGTCCAAGGAGCTGCTGTGTCTCTTTGGGACCTGGGGAAGGTGGTCCTGGCTGTGGAAGCTGAAATAGGAGTCCCGTGCTAATTCATCTCCAGTAGGCTCTTGTCACGATCTCTCATGGAGCCATTTAATTAATTTATGATTGATGTTCCTGGACTCACTTGTGGTTAATTCATTATTGATGTTCCTTCATTAAGTACCATACACCCTGCACCTCCCCCTCGTGGCTGCCCTGAAGGACAGGCCATGTCGGGGTGGGTTCCATGGACTGTAATTTTATCCCTCTGGGGACAGCACCCTCCACTTGACTTTTGCCAGTCCTTGTATATTTGAGGTCCTAGAGGATACTAGTGTGTGTGCAGGGGCCTTTGCTATGCCGCAAAATAACAGTAAGAAGTCGAGTGTGGTGGTACACAGCTGGAATCTCAGCATTCAGGAGGCAGAGGCAGGAGGCTCATTCCAAGTTTGAGATGAGCCTGGTCTACATGGAATGACTTAGCGTAGCTGGGGTTATGTAAGTAGACCCTACTTCAAAGCAAGAACATCAACAGCAACAATAACAACAACTTTCATCTTGTGAATGCCAACTTGAGAAATAGAGGATCTTGTTTATTACTTGAAAGGTACCCCTTTCACTCCTCCATCCCTGTAAGCTCCATCTTATAAAGGCTTGAAGAGGTTGAATCCCCTGCTCAGGGACACACAGGCAGCCAGGTCGGAAACCAGGGTTTCAGCAGGTTGAGTTCATTGTCATGTCCCGGGCCAGCCCTGCCTCTCTTCTGGGCTCCACACAAACCTCTCCCTACAGGAAGCCTTTCTTCATGTTCCACTGAACTGCACTCTGTAGAGACAGCCCTAAGAGTGTATGGCTCCCTTTGCTCCCCCTTGCTTCCTGAAGAGTAAGGAATGAGTGATGTAACGTTTGCTGAGAAGAGATGCCAGCACCAGGCTAAGCATTCCCTGTTTCTGGGTTCATCTGACCCTCAGCACCCCAGGGGCAGATGGCAGAACCCTTTTTATAGATGATGTTTAGAAACTTTCTAAAGGTCATTCAGCTGCTGACTTTGAGGGCGTTTAAGTCTCCTTGAGACTCCCCTAACCCATCAGTCAGCTATGCAGTGTTTATCAAATAGCACACCCCTAGGTCCTGTCTGACCTGTGTCAGGCCCTCCTTTGCTGTGAGGGTCAGGAGTGCCCATTTCCATGGGGTGCTTTTGGAGACATGAAGTGTGCTGAATTCTGTTCCTCTCTGCTGGACATCTCTGCATAAGTTACTTGTCAGTTCTGATTCACTTTCCCTGTTTTCAGGCCAGCGGTAAGGATATTCATCCTGATGCTGGGTGGGAAAGGACCTTGGGAAGACAATGTGCTAAGCAAAGGTTAGGATTGCCGGTGAGGTCCTTGGCACGCTGGACATACAAATTCAGGCTGGAGCGTGTAGACCCACCCCTAAGCCACCCGGGCAGGCTTTGAGAGCTTGCCAGCTGCCAGGAACTTCTGGACCCTGTGGTGCCAGGAAAGTGGCAGGAAGTTCTGAGAGAGTCATTGGTCCTGGCCTAGGTTTCCTGGTTGTCTGAGAAGTACCTGGGCCCAGGTTGTATGAAGTGTAGAGGGCTCTTCAGGATTCTGGGCCTGTTTCCCCTCTCTTTCCATGTGCATCCTAACTAGGTCAATTCAGGCTGGGTTTAGTAAGGAAGAAAGATAGTTTGCCAAGCAGCCACCTAGATCTCTTCCACCCCACCCCCTAAAATATGCAGAAGCCTGGGAAAGAGGTGAGCCTTGCATCCCGGAAGCAGGACACCGCCAGACTCTCCATGGCAAGGTTCCCAGGGAGTCAGCTAGGAATCCCTGCTTTCCCATCAGCTCTCCCCAGCGCCCATCAGCTCAGCGCCTGGCAGGGGCTCTCAGGAAGGCCACAGGGTTCTGCATTGATCTTCCCAGGGCCCCAGAACAGAGGACAGAGCAGAGAACTGATTTGTGGGTGGGGGCAAAGCCTGGCACCGCTTGTTGGATATCTGCGGCCATGCTGCCGTTAGGTGACTGTTCCTTTCACTTCCCAAGTTTCCGCCTTCTGCATGCTGGGATTACATCAGGCTCCCCTGGCACGCCCTGTAGCCTACTCCCACTTCTCAGAGCTCTTCCACTGTCCTGGGACAGCTGCCCTGCTGCAGTTTCACTGCAGGCAACAGAATGGTAACTGAGGGGACAGTTCCAGCCTTTGCAGCCTCAGCAGCAAGGGCCTGGAACCCCCAGTTCCCTGTCTGCTTCATCTGCTTTAGAGACTGCCTGTCACCCCTGAGTACCTCTGTCTGTCTGCTCTGGCTCAATCTGTTGGCTTGTAAGTAGCATAGGCCTTCAGAAGCCCTGTGTAACGACAGAACTTCACTGTAGTACACTGCCACTTGGGTGGGTCATGTGACCGTTTGGTTTCCTCTCCCCAACAGGGGCAAGGGGCTCTGCTGGAATGTGGCACCTTGGTATCGAATGGCAGCCATACAGGAATTCCTGCCCAGAGCCTAGAATGACAGGCTCCCAATGCTGGTTAAGTGTTGTCAGTAACTTTCATGATCATTTCTCTCTATTGTTCTAGCAGCCAAGGCCGGTGCCAAGACCCTCTTTTTCCCAGTGCTGTGCCTCCTCTGAAGCCAGATGACCTGAACCCTTCCTCAGTGCAAGCCATGCCTCCTGGGCATCCCTCCCTGCCAGCATCTGGACCTCCTCTCTAAGCTGGCACTGTTTTGCTGGTCCCCCTCTGGCGTCTCACTCTGTTCACATCCCAGCCTGCTCTGAAGCTGGCCTTCCCAACCCCCAGCTCCTATTGGTTCCTCTCCTATTTTGGTTTGCTTCCCTCTGGCACCCCTTCCATCCGGCTCTTGCTTTTGTCTAACGTTCCTATCCTGAGGCCTTTGGGGAAGCCAGTTTCTCTCAGCTCCTGTAAGCAAAGCTATGTGCCCCCCCCACTCCCCCCAGACACCTTGGGGCAATTGGATGATGGATGATGGACCTGCAAACCAGATTGGGTTCCACGGTGTGGCCTGGCCATGACAGCCTCTACAATGGCTAGAGAATGAAGTGATCCCAATCTGTGGGCACTACAGCATGCCCCTTGAGGCATGAGGTCCAGGCAGAAGTCCCCCTTGGTTATAAAAATGTGAAGGGAAAAGCTCGAAGAACCAAGCAGGCCTGGAAACACCAGCCATGGAGACTTTCCGCTCACCGAGCTTCAGTTTTGGTCAGGCTGTTGATAAAAAACTCAAGCTGAGCTCCTACTGTGTGCTGAACTTCTGTGTGGAACTGGGAGGCAGGAGAGGAAAGTCACCAAATTCCTCCTGGTTCTGTTAGTGGCTGACACATGACGCTGTAGCTCTAACAGCAGCTCCAACACCTACTCCCTGGGGTGTCCTTCCAGGCCCAGTTCAAAGGACTCCAAGCTTGGGGTCACATTGAATGCGGAGCATTGGCAGCTTCTGTGTTGTGCACACATCCCCTTTGCACTCAAGACTGTCCCATGGCACCTAGCAGGAGCACTGAGTGTTCCACAGCTGAGGAGAGAATAGAACCTCAGCTTCCTTGGAATGTCCAGGAAATCTGTTGGAAGTCACATCTCAGCTGCCACTGTCTGTCTGCCCCCTACTTTCAGGGTGCTGATCCTTCTGGATGCCTTTAACTCCCACTGGGGACTTGGTGAGCCAGGAGACAGCCATTCTCTTTTTGGATACCCCATTGCTGAGAAACCGGATCTCCTCCACTTCCAGGAAGCCCAGCTCTGTTCCCCATGTGTCGGCTGGGTTATCATCTGTAGCTGCCTTGTTGCTCAGCTTCCCAGGCCTGTCCTCCTCAGACCCCACACCTCCCTGGCCCTGGCCACGCCTTCCAGGCTCACACAGGATGGTGCCTCTCACCCCGCATGCCCCCTGCCAGCGCTGTTGAGCTGTCCCAGATTGCTCTCCCTGCTGTCTGCCTGCTATACCATGCAGTTTAATAAACAGGCTAATGGAGGCTCTGGGCACCTCAGGAGCCGCCTTCTCTGTTTCTTGGTCCCTTTAGAGAGCCTGCCCCCTCCCTTCCCCAGGTGAGCCCCATTCAGCAGGCTTCTGGGAGCGGTAACTAAGCTGGGCGCCCAGCCCACCACCTGCTCAGTACTTTATAAAAGTTTAACCTTAATGGTGTAATGAACTCCCATCATAAAGCAGCTGGAGCAGTGCATCCTGGGATGTATAAATTATAGGAGCCCTCTGAAGTTGTAATTGGAAATGGCAGCAACTGGAATGTTGAAAGAAGCCGGCCTCACTGGGCTGAGCACAGCTATTCTCTACTTCCTTTCAAAAGGCACACAGAACTGGGTCTAGCTGCGAAGAAAGAATGTCCTCAGACCAAACTGAGCTCCTGGTTCCTCCGCCCCAGATCCTACTTCCTGTCCCCAGCTGTGTCTGCAGACTGAAAGCTTTGGAGGCAGGACATCCACCCTGGCTCTGAGCTGCAGACTGCAGGCACAGTGGGCCAGGAGGAAACAGGGCTCCAGACAGACAGTGGGGGTCAGCTGCAGCTCTGCTGTCCAGGGAGGGCTGCAGAGCCATTGACTTGACTTCCCCTCTGCTGCTGTGGCCCTGGCTTGTAACTGGGCCCAGCCTGAGCTGAGAAGCAGGACTGGCACTCCCTGGAGAGTAGTGAGTGCTCTGGTGCGGGGTTCATGCTGCAGCTTCTGGGTCCTTAACCAAGTCATTGAGCTTAGCTGAAGTTCCCGCCTATAGACTGGGCATGACTGAACCTCTGAGACACTAGGAAGGGAACAGGGATGTACTCTCTGACTATTTGTCCAGGACTGACTATGGTGCTGTTGTGACACTCACATGTCATGTGGGGAGCTTGCTGATGTAGGCTCTAGCTCAGGCCAAATGGACCCAGATCTGTATTTCTTTTTTTGTTTATTTGTTTTGTTTTGTTTTGTTTTTTGAGATAGGTTTCTCCATGTAGCCTTGGCTGTCCTGGAACTCACTCTGTAGACCAGGCTGGCCTCGAACTCACAGAGATCTGCCTGCCTCTGCCTCCCGAGTGTGCCACCGCTGCCCAGCTAGATCTGTATTTCTAATAAGCTCAGTTTCTAACTTGCAGTGGGCTGCGGCTGGTCCGTGTGCAGTGGTTTGAGTAGCAAAGGCAGTGTGTGACCCTTAGTGGGTGATGATCTGTCTCTGCACGGCCCGGCACTCACACGGGTACTGCACTGCTTCTGCTCAGCACTCCTGAATGGAGCCCTGCTGTGACTTCTCTGAGATGGAACCCAGAAACCAGCAGGGCCCAACAATGGACGCTTAGTTTCTGCATGCTTAGATGGCAGCCCTGTTGGGGCCTACTCTCTAAATCTGGGCTCCGCTCAACACATTCTTGGGGCCACCTTCCACTCACTGATTCAGAGTTGCTGGGTGAGGAAGTGGGAGGGGACAGGGAATTTGCATTTGTCAGTCAGCACTGCTCTTCCCCTTTGCACATCTCTGGGAATCACTCACTACCCTAGAGCTGTGTAAAGGGCAGAACCCTGGCTCCTCAAACTCAAGAGAACAGAAAAGCTTCCCCCAGTCAAAAAGACAGGATCTGGCACAGTCCTGTTGGCAAAGCCTGGAGCCCAGAGGTCTATTCCCTAGGCATGCTTCAGAGGTTTCCTCACAGCAAGAAGAGGGAAACTGAGGGACTGGGTGAATAAGTTCCAGAAGTTCTGCTGTGTGGAGGAGAGATGGTAAAAGACCATTTGATGAGCCAGGTTCACTTTCTGTCGTTCCCTGAAGAGAAGTGGCAGATGCTGAGTGCCCCATGCATTAGTTACTTTTCTCATTGCTTCATTAAAATACTAAGCCAAGACATCTCAGGAAAGGAAGAGTTTATTCTGGCTCATTGTTCAAGTCCATTATGTCAGGGAAGTCATGGCACCAAAAGCCTGAGGCAGCTGGTCACATGGTATCTATCCAAAGTCAGGAAGCAGAGAGAGACAGATGCTGGTGTCCCACTTCCTTTTTATTTAGTCTGTGACTCCAGCCCATGGAACGATGCCACCCACAGTTACAGTGGATCTCCCGCCTCAGCTAACCCAGTCTCCAAACTCTCACAGGCATGCCCAGAGGTCTGTCTCCTAGGTGATCCTAGATCCTGTCAACAGTAACCATCACACACTATATTTGGACAGAGAAAACAAAGGACTAGATGGTTGTTCATAGTTAATTTTCCTAGTGGGATTGGGGGCGGCTTCTGGTTCTTTTATTGTTAGTGGTGGTGGTTTCTGTTTTCCATAGAGAACATAATTTCATAGTAAGAGGAAAATGTGACATAATCGTGTTTGGTCCGGGGTCTCTGGAACACAGAAGATTCTCCCAGCATGGGACAAAAGGCCTCTTTGGCTAGTGGAAGATTGATTCATCTTCCAGGACTGTGGCACTCTGGCCAAGGTAACCGTGTCCTGTCCCCTCTCCTTCAGGTCCTGGTGCTCCTTGTTCATCACTTTGATCTATTTCTTGCTTCTCTCAGTTTGTTTCTCTGGTGAAGGTAAAGACACCTGTCTGCTACACAGGGCGAAGGTGTGGAGAGAGACAGCCAAAAATACCCTCACGCAGTACAGTTCATTTTCCATCAGAATGTATCACCCAGGTGCCCAAGCATAAACTCCAGAATCTAGGCTCATAGAGCAACATGCTAAGGAAGTAATGCTTGACTAAAGGAGACCTGAGTGGCATTTCTGACAGGCCAAAACCCACAGCCGTGTGTCCTTGGCCATGCCAGAGTACTTCCCTGGGCTACTGGTCCTTGTCTGTAGGTTGTGAGGATGGAGAGGTCTGAACTCTAATTCTGGCACTTGTAGCTCTGCTCTGCTCTGTAGTGAGTTGCTTGCCTTCCCATTCCTTTTCCACTGCCTGGTCTTTTGAGCACCTTTGGTTGCCAGAGAAGACCTCTCCTGTCTGTTCCAGCTGCCAGGTTTGTGTCTAAGTGGCTGCTGGCACATGGTCCCCTCGATAGACAAGGGCTTGATCAGGGCTGTCTGTCTCTGGTTTCTAGGTCTCCATGCCTGTGACCATAGGGATATGATGAGTGGTGGGAGACTGTGTAGGCCCACTGAGAGACCTAGGGTGCCTGAGTGAACCTGGCCCTGAGGTTGGCCTCCTGGATCTCGTGAGTGGGGTCTGCCCTGCCTTCTCTCTTTCTTTCATGGTCTGAGCTGCCTCATGAGTGCCCCAATGCCTGACTTTGTGTCTAAGACCTCACTTCCAGCAGCCCTGAGACTTAGTACTTCGAGCTACTATTTTCCATTGAGTGGCTCAGGTCGTGGTGTGTGTGTGTGTGTGTGTGTGTGTGTGTGTGTGTGTGTGCGTGCGTGAGCGCTCGTGCGCACACGTGCATGCATGCGCTTTGGCAAGGGGTGGAAGAAAGCCATTCATGACATTTGAGTAAACCCAGGAGATGTATATGGCAGCATGTCTCCAGTCTTCTTTCAACATAGTGGATGGGTTTCTGAATCTCTCCCACCACCGGCTTCCCTGGCCCGGAAGTGCAAGAGGCCCAGCTTTAGGAAGAAGCAAGAAAGGGGAAGCCCAGAAGGAGCTGAAGATCAAGCCCAGCTAGCAGGGGCTGGAGAAGCCTGAGTGAGAGCTTTCCCAGCTACCTATCACAGCCCACAGCCCATGGATGGGGTCTCTAATACCTGTCCAGGCCATAACCAGCAGGCATGTGATCCCGAGAAGGTGGAGAGCAGCCCCTGGGCCTCTGTGTCTTCTCCAGTATGCGTCCCCTAGTCCAGGAGCCCAGAAGAGCTGCTTTTTCATGTGGCCTAGAGACGGTGTGGGGAACTAATAGTAACGCTCAGCTCTGGGGCTTCCTGGCAGCAGTGGCAGGAGAGTGGGCCCCGTGCAAGGTGTATCCACCATTTGGTCCTGGGGTGGAAGAAGGGGAGGAAATATGAGCCTGACAGGCATCTTCCCTCTTGGATGCCTCTTCTGTCTCCTGACTGAGCACTGACCCCATTCTGAGGTCTCTTGCATTGTAACCTGGCACTGACTGGTCCACCTTGGGTTTCCTTGTCAATCTGACCAGAGAACTCCTAGAGGTTCGATTGGGGCATCTTCCGAGGTCCTGCAGAGAGTCACCAATGCTTCCTGGTCTGGGAGTTCCCAGGCCATAGCAGAAAGGAATAGAGGTGTGTGTGTGTGTGTGTGTGTGTGTGTGTGTGTGTGTGTGTGTGTGTGTGTGTGTGTGTGTGGTGGGGGAGAAGAGGGCATCCTGAAGCAGGATATTACAGCTGCAAAAAAGGCAGCAATCTCTTTTGCACTGTCAAGCAAGCGACAGGAGGTAGCCAGTGACCTCCAGCACCAACCGATCTGGTGGGTTTACAGGCCTGGTCATCTTTTCTGTTTCTTCCAGAACAGGATTTCTTGCTGGCTCTGCCTGGTTCCCTGCTGGCCTTGTTTTCTGCTAGGTCTTGGTCTTACCTCCTGGAAAGGGGATGGGGTGGACCTCTCTCTGGTCTGGGCCTTGGTCCTCCTTCCATCCCGGCTTGACCAAGAGGAGGCCCCTCAAGAATGAGTAGGGTGCCCACCCCATCGTCTTCTGGAGCCACACAGGTGGCAAAACCTGGAAAGCAGGGTACTCAGAGGTCAGGGTGCCTGGCACTGAGCAGGGGACTCCTCTCTGCTAATGTGCCAAGCCTGAGGGGTTAGAGGCTGTAAGAAGCAGCTGTGTGCCCGTGGCCTACCTTTCAGGATGTCTGCAGTGTGACTTTCTCCTGCTCCACCTGCCTGTCTCTTCTCAGGGAACAGGAATGGGGGTGAGGGAGCCCGGGTGTTCCTCTCACCCTCTGTGGGAGGGGCTGGATGTCCCACTCATAGGTGTCAGCGGAGGCTCTCCAGTGGTGGGTGCTAATGCTGGGACTTCCCTGGCTGACTCACCCTGGGCCTGACTGTGCCTCTGCTGAGGCAGGAGTTGTGAAGGTGTCTGGGTGGTGACAGCGACTCACACTCAGTCCCAAGATAGGGTGAGGGGGATAGAGTCAGTACAACATTCCAGGGATACCAGAGTCCACCTCCCCTACTTCCCAACAAGAGACAAGTAAGGCTCAGGTCTTGAGCTTGGCTGCTCCTGAAAATTCCTGGGCCAAAGGCCTTCCTGGCCCTGTCCTTGACAAGAGAGCAGGGAATAAGCAAGCCATTGACTCAGAGGCACTTTCCAGACACAGACAGGGCCACCAGACTGAGGACTGTGAGAGGCAGGAAGTAGGGTCAGCCCAGTGACCTAGCTGTGGCCAAGGACCCCTGGGAGAAAAGAGAACACTGTTGGCTCCCCACGCCCACCAAAAAGCACACAGGTCCTGTGTCCTCAGCAGGCAGGAGGACAGAGGTGTTGCAATCGCAGTGTGGGGAGGGGCGGGGGAGGACTGAGCAGACAGCACTGGAGTGCATGGCTTGCTAGCAGGCCTGTGGGGGCGGAGGCAGCAGTGCTGCGTGGGTTGAGCTGGGGGGTGGGTTGGAGGGATGTGCAGTTCTGGGTGACTAGCCCCAGATTCCCTGTCTTCCTGTTACCAGTGGGGGATGTTGTTGCCCCTGACTCTCTGGGTAGAGTAGCCGTGGGGATGGTTGCCTCTAGAAGTGAGAGTGGAGACCCTGGCATGATTTAGTCATGACACCCATTCATCCAGCCTTGTGAGAAATGTGGCAGTGTTGTTGGTGAGGTGCCAGAGCCAGCACCTCTGGCAAGCAGGGTACCTGAGTGTCTGTAACACATCTGGGCAGAAGGCTGCTGATTCCTTGTGGACAGGCACAGTGGTGAGGTGTCCCAGGCAGGAATGAGGCTGGCAAGCCTAGGCTTCACCAGATTGAAGTCTAGCCTGGTACTCAGCTTGGCCCACAACTGGGGAAGGGAGCACTAAGGCTAAGCCAGCTGTGACCTAAACAGACAACATACTTGGGTGACATGAGGGAGCATCAGGTTCCAGCTGGGACGGCTCTTCCCAGTGGGTGAGCATAGTCTCCTCCTTCTAAGGGCTTCTCTTCAAAGAAAATGTGTCAAGCTGTTTGTATGGAGGCAGGGTAGCCCCATGTGGTAAGTTAGGCATTGCTGAGGACAGGAAGGTGACACCAGTCCTATACCAGGTGGAGCAAAGTTGTAGGAACTTGGGGAGCTGGTGGGGTTCTAAGGTTTGCTCCCTTCCTGCTGCTGAGCGCATATGGCCTATGACAGGTCATTGTATCCTTGGTTTCAGTGGTGCACACTGTTAATCTCAACAATCCCGAGGAAGAGGCAGGCAGATCTCTGTGTATTTGAGGCCAGCCTGGTCTAAGGAAAGCCAGGGCTACACAAAGAAACCCTATCTTAAGGGGAAAAAAACTAGTCAAGGACCAGCTGGACAGTGGTAGCTCATGCCTTTAATCCCAGCACTTGGGAGGCAGAAACAGGTGGATCTCCGAGTTCAAGGCCAGTCAGGTCTACAAAGTGACTTCCAGGACAGCCAAGACTACTCAGAGAGACACTGTCTCGAAAAACAAACAAAGAAAAATAGCCAAGGACCCCAGAACCTTGTTTGGGTGGGTCCTAATTAGTCAAGCCCCACTACAGGGAGGAGCAGGGACTAGTCACCCTTTCTTGGACCCTGATTGCCCTTCTCCTATGAGAATGATGGGGTGAAATGAGGTGATGGCTAGAAGAGACTCAGACAAGCAACTATGCTTCCCGTTAACAGTAACCGATACTGTTGTCCTTATTATCCTTATGTTTAAGTTACCATTGTCATATTGTAGAATTGACTCTCCAAAGTCCGTAGCACCCTGGCCCCCATATGCTCAAGAATCAGGTCAGGCAGGTGCAGCTACAGAGTTTGGGTGGGTAGGACTGGCCCTAGCACCCCTCGGTGGCCTCTCAGGTCTTGGCTGAGCTGCCAGCTCCCATGTGCAGAGAGGCCACCCCACCCTCCCATGTTGGCTGGGAGACCTCAGAGCTAGGAGTGCGTGTTCTCCAAACATCTTGCTCACAGCAGATGGCAGCCACAACTGCCTTTCTCCCTGCAGTTCCGGTGCACCTCCCTTGCTCACCCCCTGTTAACTTTGGTTTCTGCTTTTGGAGACAGGGAGGCAGCCTTCATGTCCCCAGAGCTGCCTCTGATTGTGGGTGAAGCTTGATGCATGCAAGGTAGGCACTTTCTGAAGGAGCAGAAGCCTCGAACTCCCCAGCTCAGGGACACAGTCTCGCCCTGTTCCTGCTAGCTGACTTTGAATCTTCTTGGCCAAGTGTGCTGGCAGCGTGATCTGCGGAGCAAGGAGCTGGGCTGGGGCCTTGTTTGACATTTCTTGAGCAGCTGCTAGGCACCAGGCTCTGTGCTGGATGCCAAGGATATGGAGATGCAGGTCGTGCAGCCCTGCCCTGTGGCAGCCCCCAGCCTTCAGGGAGTGCAGGATGGAGGGCCATCACTTGTTCTACCTGAGGGGTTGGTGGGCCCCAACAGTGTCTTGGAGGGCTGTTTAGGCTAAACCTGGGAATCCTAAACAGCTCTGTAGACAGCAAGATTGGGGAGAGCATTGTGGGCTGAGAACAGGAGGCCTGAAGAGCCCTGCCTGCAGCACACCCAACTGAAGCACATGGAACAAAGGACAACCACGTTGCCTCTCCTGGACCCTGAGAATATAGCCTGTCCTCTGTTTGCATCTAGGTTGGGGTCAGCCTAAAGCCAAAGCGAGTGGCAGGAGTCACTCTCAGTTCTAGGTGTTCTGCCCTGCGTTTGAGGCCAGCAAGAGCAGGCCCTGACACTGGAGTCGATGTGGCCTATCCTTTCCCCCTGCCTGGCCCTATAGCCACAGGTCAGTCAGTGGTCAGGTGTTGATATGGTTTGCCCATGGGACCCAAGAACAGCTGGGTGAGCATGCTAGACCTCTGCAGCACTACTCCTCATTCTGAACCTGCTCCCAGGCCACCCACACCCACAGGCAGCTCCAGGCTGAGCATCCACACAGTGAGTAGCTTGTGTGTGCTGAACCCTGTGTCTGTTACTAGAGCTGTTAGGGTCAAAGCCTAAGCTCTGGCAGACCCAACAAGCTAGACTGACAATCTGTTCCCTGTTGGCCAGTTAGAGACAAGTAGTAGTGAAAAGAGAGAGCTCAACACAGCCATGCTGAGGGGAAGAAGATATGGATGGGTCCAATGACCCCTCCACATCTGTCTCCAGAGTCCTGGCAGGGGGCTTAGGTCTAAATAGAAGGCAAAGAGGTATGCTTAACTAAACAATCCTGGTCAGGGTGTGGCCCCACTCACCAGACTCTGCTTCAGTCTGGCCTGTAAGGTGGCGAGAATTATGTGAAATCCCTTCCTAGGAAGCAAGTTTCTCTTCAGGCAACAGGCTTCAGCCCTTCTCTTCCCCCAGCCTGAGATTCCTAGGGACATTTTTTAATTCTTTGGGGACTATTGTTTCTATAGCCTGATAGCCAAAGGGAGGGGCACAAGTATCTCTCTTTAGAGTATCTCTCCTGCCAGACACATGCCAAGGACTCCCACAAAGGCCTCATCCAATTAACTTTGAAGGTTGTGAATGGTGAGATTCACTGGCCCCAAGGCCCTAGGACTTGTCCAAAGTCCTTCAGCAGACTCCAAGCCCAGGTGAGCCTGCCCCTCTCCAGCACATCTCCTGTGGAGTTACTCACCCAGTCCCCTAGACAAGGCTTGAGGGGGATGTGTGGCGGGCCTAGGTGGGTGGCAGGCAACTGTCAGAGCCCAGTTTGGAGGCTTCGGGCCCTGCCCATTCTTCCTGTTGCTGCTCCCCCAGTTTCATAGTCAGGCCCTCTGAGGGAATGCAGAGCAGGGAGACTCTCCACATACCGCAGACCAAGTGTTGGGGCACTAGTGGTCATACAGGCAGGGCTGCCAGAACACAGTCCAGCAGGGCAGCGGTAGAGCAGAGGCTTTGGTATTTGCTTTTTCCTGCCCTACCTTTTGCTTTGCCTCTTGCACCTGTCTGACTGTTTGCCCAAGGATTTGCCCTTCTGGAAAATGGGCGGGACTGAAGGGGGAGGCAATGCTTCTTGGCACCCAGCTTTTCTGCAGATCCTGTACTGCACATGAATACGTACCTTGCTGTGCTCCCTGACACTCTCCCAGCCAGTGCATGGCCTCGCCCGCGCAGAGCATGTGACTTCATATTGCCCAGGCCTGGCATGCCTGGACAGCAGCAGCAGCAGCAACAGCTGGACTGTCAGCTAGGAGCAGGAGAGGCCCGCAGAGCCCTGTTCTGGGGCACTGGCCCCAGGATGCGGGGGTGAGGGGCAGCATCAATGGGACTTTTGTATGCCTGGGACAGAGGAACACATGGCCAGAGCAGACACATCTGCTCCTTTCTGTCCTGGAATGGCCAGGCTGCAGGCCTCTACCCTTCCTTCTAGCAGGAGAGCTCGTCTTGGTTCAAGCCATCCTATCCCTGACCTTCCCTTCACCCCTTTTAACCGAGTCTGCTTCAACAGCTTGAACTTGAACTTCTGCTGTGCTGCTCTGCATAGCACCTGCCCTGGCCTTCCAGAGCTCATCCACACTGCCTCCTGGAGACTGTGATCTGGATCCTCTGGGTCAAAGTCAGTAGGTTAATTAAATAGTAACTAGATCCACGGATGAGGAGCCCCCTTTCTCCTTTAGCTGGCAGCCCAAGGTGGGGCTTACATTACCTAGGCAAGCGGCCAGGTACCTCACTTCCTGTAGACTTGCCTATGGCCAGCCTTGTGGAATGGTTCCAGTCCTTGAAGATGGGATCTCTAAGCACCATCTTTGAGTTTCCATTCTGCTTTATGGGCACCTTTAATAAAGTCAATGCTATGACCCATAACCTCTGTGTCACTACGTGCCTGCCCATATGAGCTGTGAGGACAAGCAGGCTGTCACCAAGAGGCTGTGTTATGCTTCCATCGGTGAGCTCTGTAAACCGAGGGTGGCTGGGAGAACACATTTGCTCAGACTTGGTAACAACCTTTCCAAGTGGGCACAGCTACAAGAGGTTGCCTGGTCCCTTTCAGACTGGCCTGAAGGGTGTGAAGACAGTCTGACATAACAGAGATAACCTTTGACTTCTAGCTGTGGAGATCCCAGGGACCCAAGACTAAGCGGGATGGGTGAGAAAGACAGACCTGTTTTTCTCTGTTCTGGGATGGGCACGGAGATGGGGGAAGTTGTTTCAGCTTGCTGCTTGGTAACAAACTTAGTTGTCTAGCCTTGGGGAGTGGGCACCACAGAGCCCACCCTCACCCTGGGGGATTTCCTCCCATGCCTTGTCCTCCAGTGGTGGAAGGAACGCCCACTGTTTACTGTTCATACACACCTCGGTGCCAGGTGCTGGCGTCACTTCTCCCCATGAGCAACCCTGTGGTTTGTAACTCTCAGCATTCTCATTTACAGGTAAGGAAACTGGTCTGAATTGTTCTTCTGCCAGAATTATTGTTATTCCTCTTCTCCAGGCATCCGAGCTCAAAGAGGCTGCACCTTCACCTGTTAAGTGACCAGGCCCAGTTGCAGCTCACACTGACTGACCCCAAGTCCCGTGGTTTCCCACTCTGCCCCTGCAGTCAACAGAAGCACTAATAAAATAAACACATTAATACATAATTAATCCTACCTCTATCCCTCCGGCCTTTTCTCTCTGAGCACTTTCCAGACGTGATCTCATGCATCCTGTCAAAGCCCCAGAAGAGCTATGAGGAGGCTCTGTGCAGATGATGGGGAAAGGCTGGCACCCGTGGACCACAGGGACTTTAAACCAGCCATTGCCCAACCTTAGCTCCAGCACCAACCTACTGCCCTTCCTCAGCTCTCGGCCTCCGAGTAAGAAGTATTAGGGTGAAAACTCCTCCGTACCCTTCCTTGGTCTCTTTGGGATTGTGCCTGGGTAAACAGGAGGAAGAGACTCTAAGGTGAACCCTACCACCCTATGGCAGGGTGTGTCTTGTGAGCATTCACAGGAGTGATGGGGTGTGGCCATTGTAATACTTCCTTGTGGCAAACTGGCAGAGGGCAAGTGAGAGTTCCAAGGAAGGAGACAGAATGAGTAAGCATCCGAGAGCAGGCTCAATGCCCTGGATCTTCCTCCTTTCTCCAGTGCCCAAGGATGCAGAGGCTGCTTCTGTCTTTATCATATGAAGAGGAGCCCAGGCTTAGAGCCTTGTCTGGGTCACATAGACTCACAGGTGTTCGGTTTGAGTAGACTTGTTCTGGCAAACTTCAAAAATGGAAGCCCCTATAGTCAGACCGTAGTAGTAATTCCTGTCCCACTTGTAATACCCAGAGCATGGCAGGATCCCTGATAAAGGCAACAGCAGGCTTGAGCTCCTTATCTCCCCCAGGGGCTTTATTTCTGAGGCAGAGGCTGAAGACAGTAGAAACTGAGGGTGCCAGGGAAGGGAACCCAGGCAGGCCACCATTGCATCCTTGGTCAGGCAAGGCACAGGCTCTGGGAGAAGGTTTGATCCCTCTGGCCTTGGGACTCTTCTCTAAGTTCCTCCTTCCTTCCCCCTAGATACCTATCAGAGGTGGCACATGTCACACTGCCTAGGAAGACCTGGAGCTCAGATCTGCTGGGGCGTTCCTTAGGCATCAGACCTCCCTTCACTACAAGTCGACCATTCAACCTTTCTTTTCTGCTGTAAACTTTCCTGGTAGGATGAAGATACCATGTTACTCCTGCCCTGCCCAAAGCACACTCACTGGGTGCCAGCGTGAGCTCCTGCAGAGTCCCTGCTACGGGGCAGTTGTGCTTGGGCTGTGGCATCCCGGCAAAGAAAGCACTTGAGCCTAGCCATCAGAACCCTGGGTTCTGGGCTCAGCTCTGCACTGGCTCCCATACATCATCTGTCTCTTGTGCTTTGTTCAGAAATGGTTCTTCCTTCAGGCAGCAGTTTTGGTGAGCTCCTTCCACCTGCCAGGCTGTTTCTCTGGGTGCCGAGGACATAGTGTCGGGAGGAGAACAGGAGAGGCCTTTGCACTTGGGGAATCAGCCACACAGAAAAGCGGAGAGTATTAGGTGGTACGCAGTACAGATGAGATGGGGGGGATGCCCGAGACAGGGCAGGCAGACCCAAGGAGAGGGTCCCTGGGCTAGGAACGGAGTGACACCAGAGAGGCAGGAATTCAGAGATGGCTTGGGGAATAAGCAACGAAGAACAGAGTAAAGGCTCATGTTCAGGAAAGAGACAAGACAGCATGAAAGGAAGTGAATGTAGGCAGAGACCAGCTCCTACAGGACCAGCAGCCCAGTGTGAGAGGAAGAACACTTTGTAGTGTGATGGGAATTGTGAAATGAGTCGAAACAGGAGGGATATAGAGGAAGAAAGGATGTATAGATGAGTGCTTAAGTTAGCTGATGGATAGATTATTATGCAGGTGGGTAGGTAGATAGAAGCTTAAGTGAATGGTTGGATGGGTGGATGGATGGATGGATGGGTAGATGGATGGATGGGTGGGTGGATGGATGGATGCTTGAGTGTGTATATGTATGCATATATGCTGGTGAATACATGGCTGGATGGGTAGATGGATGGATGGGTGGGTGGGTGGATGGATGCTTGAGTGTGTATATGTATGCATATATGCTGGTGAATACATGGCTGGATGGATAAATGGATGGATGTTTTAGTGAGTGGATAATTGGATCGATGGATTGGTGGATGGCTGGCTTCAGCTATATCTGCCCTCCACTCCCCTCCCTGTTTGCATTAGCTGCATGCTCTTTTGAGTTAAGCTTCCCTGTATGGTTATTATCATGGTCAGGGCTGGGTGACAAGAGTGAGGACTTGACTATTCAGGGGAAATGCCTCAAACTCTGAACATACTTTGGGAACAGAAACAAGTGACCACTCCCAAGTGGTACCCGTCGTGGGCATGTTCCAGCATACTTGTGCACAGGTCATTTAAATCAGGACTAAGTTGAACTAGAACTCTTTGGAAATATGGTACTTTTGGGTGGGGCTATGTAACTCCAAACCTGCGATTTAAAGGCATCCCTGCAGGACCTGCTGTCCACTGCCCAGCCTGGCGTCCTGCCTATCACTGTTTGTATGCTGACTCTCAACCTTGACCACACATATTCTTTCACCTCACGTCTGCCTCGGCAGAAGTCCCACAAGGCCCTGCCATGCTGTCTGCCCCTCAGCCTCCTCTCCGCCCCTGCCCTGCTAACCTGGTCTTGGCCCCACCTCTGTTTCCTCACATGTAGCCTGTGTAGAGGTGTGTGCTCTGGGCTTGTCCGTCCTACCCTCTCCTGTGGTCTCTTTGCCTTGCTTGACCCAATTCCAGCTCCGTGTTCTCTGGGCGGCCACACTCAGGTCTGTATGACCTCTCTGTCTCACCATGTGTGAAGATTAGCATGGATTCTCTTTTTCCCTCTGAACTGTAGGTGCCATGAAATCTGACCTCCATATCCGTGACTCCGTCTCAGCTTTTCTTTTTTCCCACCCCGTAGGTCCTTGGTGTGTGGGGGCACTCTGATTGTCCAGTGGGTAGAGGGTGGCTACAGGAAGGAACTGCTTGGCCAGGTCACACCTGTGTTCACACAGTCCTGGGCCCTCCTCAGTCAGCTTGGAAGTCTCCTTGTCTTCTCTTGAGGCCTGTCCTGTCCCACGCTAGGAAACCTGGAACCAAACCCCAGCACTGTGAGGATTGGCGTCCCCACTCTTCCGTGTCTGAGGACCACCTTCTTCCTTGTGCTCCTGGTCAGTCAGCTCTGGGTGTCTGAGAGCAAAGGCCGGCCTCAGAGGCAGGCTGCCAGGTAGTGGGAGGAAGCTACCACCTGTCTAAACAATGGCTAAGCGCGCCAAAGGTCCCTGACAAAGTGGAGTATGTCCCAAAGAGGCTCCCAGGGTGATGACATGTTTGGAATCCAGTTTGAACCAAAACCCACACAGAGACTGTGAGGCCGAAAAGGTAAAGAAGACGGCTTAGAATCCAATGGCTTTGGAGCTTTCTACTCTAAGTGGGGGCTCCAGAGAGAGCCCAAGGCCAGAGGTGGGTAGTGGTACAGATGGCAGCAGGTCTCAGGTGTCTGGTGTTCTTGGGCACTGTCTCTTTGGTATCTCCTTAGTATCTAGCCTGCGAAGAGGGTTGGAGTCAAAGTACTGTCCTTTGAGTTTGGGGTTTCCCGTGGCTGACTGAGGCATTGCTCTGGCCTTGGCTGCTGCTCTGGTCTCACCCCTGCTTCAGGTAGGAAGCTGACTCTCCAGCTGCAAAGATGTTCTGGTCAGACAGGCTTCATCTGAAATGAGCAGGGAGGGGGCCCCAGGAGGCCTCCAAGCCCACGATTCTAGGTCATCTCCTGCAGCATCCAGAGAATGGAGTGGTATTTATAGCCACCAGCGGCCGCTGAGGCTGGAGAAGCCAACACGAGCTATGACGCAGGCCCGGACCCCCCCCCCCCCGCCATCCCCCCCTCCAGAGTCTTCCTGGGATGTGCAGAAAAGACTGTGTCTGCCGAGGAAGCAGGCTTTATCACATTGCCGCTCTGAGCCCTGGGGGAGATGAGGTACTAGTCTCGGCCTGGCAGGAGCCTCAGCCACTCTGGTCTCACCATGACCTTGTCTGGCCTGAAGACACCAGATGGGCATCCCATTAGCACTCGGCTGTCCTGACAGTCTTCCATAAACATTGTCACCCGCTCTTTCCTTAAAAGGTTTGCCCCCCTCAGTAGGGTCCACTGACCCCTCTCACCTAGGTGAGGGCCAGCACAGAGGTCTGCCTCATCCCTCCACAGTGGGCAATAGCCCCAGGTTGACTGAAACAGGGTCTGCCAAACCCCTGCTACTGCCCCTGCTCTGGTCTTGGCAAGTGGCAGCTGGGGGCCCGTCTCCACCTCCTTACGCACCAAGAGAGTGAAACCACAGAAGTGAGTTACAACGTGGCAGGTCTGGACACCTGGCTATCAAGGGCAAGGCCTCTGGGAAGGAAGGTAACACCAAACAGGCAGGGACCTGCCTCTGCCCAGCCTTAACCTACCATGAACAATGAGGACCGTGAGTTCCGTCAAGGTCCCGCATGGACAGCTTCCGCTTGGAGGTGTGTGCTCTGCTGCCCAGTGCCTCTTGTTTTCAGACTCCCGGTTGCTCAGAGTACAGAAGCAAGCAAAAGTCAAAGTTTTCTCTCCAGGAACTCGCCATGTAATAGAGAATGTGAAGTCGACATACCAGAAATCTGCAGAAAGTGGGCCACAGGCTGACCCACCACCAGGGCTGGGGCTTGGGGGCAGGGACCTGAACAGACCTCCAAACCCTCAACAATAGAAGCACATGAAGCAAGGGGGCCAGGAGAGGACAAGGTCTCTGGCCAGGTGCAGTTGTTGGGAAGCACAGAGGCAGGACCCAGCACACGAGACAGCGTTGGGGTATAGAGGAGGGTCTTGGTGACCACGGCAGGATGCAGAGGGTCTGGGCTGTTGGTAGATAGCTTTACAGCCCATGCCTGAGAGCTTTAGTCTTCTTTAAAGGCCATTTAGGAACTATGATATGCCTTAGAACAAACAAACAAAAAGCCTTTATTGGAGTGTATGGGATGGGGGAGGGTTGCATGCATCCCATAGCATGCCTGTAGAAGTCTGAGGACAGCTTTCTGCAGTTGATTCTGTCCATGGGTCCCGTCACACTGGGGTTGTCAGCGTGTATGGCAAGTGCCCTTACCTGCTCAGCCATGTCACTGGCTTGTGGAAGGCTTTTGAGGAAGGGAATGGTCCCTAAAGCAGTGTGTGCATGGAATTCATACTGCCAAGCGCCGTTAGTGTCAGCCTGCTCTCTTTTTTAAAATCTGTTTATTTTACATCCCTCCCGACCATAGCCTCCCCTCCCACTCTCTCCCCACTTCCCCCAGAGCCTGCTTTAAACACTCTACAACTTTGAAATGGCTTTGTCCTGCCATCCCCCAGCCCACGAGGGAAGTGCTGTCATCAGTGTCAGCCATTTACTGATGGGGAAATGGTTGTTGACTCATCATAGGAAGTGGCTGGCCCCTGCATTGCACTCTGAAGTCTTCGCCCAGTGGATGGCTGAGAAAAAGAGTCCCTAGGACCAGTGCCAGGGCCAGCCTGTGCTCCACCCAGCAGTAGGGGCCTCCCGGGCACTATCCCTTCTAGGAGGCCTATGTAACTTGTGATGAGTCCAGCTTTGTCCTACTGAGAAGTAAGAGGGAGGGACGAGGGGGTGTGAGAATGGATGAAGCTGTGGCCTGAGGGCATGAGTTTTCTCCTGTAGACCCTTCTGCCCTCCTGTCTCAGGCAAGAAAGGAGACATGTGTGATGGTCTTGTGAGTCCAGGCGCCTGAGTAGCAACCCCAAGGCTCCTCCTAAATGCCAGAATTGACCAGAGGGCTCCTCCATCTCATGGTTTTCAGGCATTTTTGAGCACTTAGTTCAAAGCCTTGCAATGCATAGAACAATTAAAGCTTGCTCCAAATGACATGGGGTGCCAGGCTCCAGAGACCTGCCTGCCATGATCACCTCTCTTCATCTGGGGTCCCCTCCATTGGGACATTGGCACAGAGAGAGGGAGAGCCAATCAAATGACTCCCTGGGCCATAGCTTGTGCTCATGGTGGTCCCATATTTCACAGTTGGGGGACAGGGGTGGGTGCTGGCCCTTCATGTCACCAGAGCTCTGTAGAGCAGCTCCCTGGGGATGGAGCTCTGCTTGCTGTCATTCGATCCCTGCTGGCTTTGACGATGACTGGGGAGTGGCTGAAACCCCAGAGCCTGAGCTTCTGGCCTGTGCCCTAGATGGCTGCCCTGCCCAGGAGGTGGCCTTCTGAGGTACACAGAGCTCATCTCCAGAGAGTCTTTCTCTCACCTTGGAACAGGATGCACCCAAGCAGACCAGATCCAAGGACTGGCCTACTGCCTGAGGAGGTGGGGTGAACGTGGCACAGGGTAGGCTGGGCCCAGGGGGTGGGGGTCCCCAGAGGGGAAGTGTCATGCTTGGTGTGCCCACTTAACAGTTCATTAATGGCCTCATTAGGGATCCCTTAAGGAAGCAGAAGGTGCTAATTTCTCTCTGAGGTGTCACCACACCAGAGACTGACAGTTTCCTCTGGAGGAAGTTCTGAGGAGCTGAGAATGGGGTACAGCTGAAATCTGGTGAATTTCCCTGCAGGGGAGCCATCTAGGAAGCCAAACATGAGCCCCAGCAAAAGGGAAACTTCCTGGGAGGAGCAGTGTGGTGGAAGGAATACTGGATGGGGCCGGGAGTATGAAGGCATCTGTCTCCAGGACATGTTGAGTTTGGGTGGCTGTGTGCAGGGTAGCAACCAGAAACTTGGTTGCACAGACAGGTACACAATTTTCTTATAGGAATGTGGATTTGGAGTGTTCTTGGGCGAGAGCTCAGTAGTCCAAGCTGTCCCCTCTAGAGAGATGGTATTTGCACCTCACTAACTTGTGGATTCGAGGAGTCAATACTCTGGTAGTTTCCTCAGAGATGCCACCAAGCCAACCTGAGAAGATCACTTAGACAGGATTGGGGCAGGGGCAGGTCTGCTTGCCCCTGGGAATACAGGACCAGGGACTCAGTGTTGCAGGGCAGCAGGCTTGGTTCCGTACACACTGGGGAAAACTGGTGAATGAACCAGACCAGGCTCTGTGATGTTCTCACCTGCCCTTCACGGCCCTCCTTCATTATGTCATCTTGCACACAAGGAAACTGAGGCTCAGAGACACGTTGAGCCCAGACCAGTAGAAGTGACGGCACCGAGATCCAGCACCGAGATCCAGCACTGCTCAGCCCTAATCCACATGTGAGATGCAAACAGGCAGAGGGAAGGTGGTGGTTGCTCTTGGCGCAGCCTATGTGCTTGAGGGGGGAGTGGTTGGGAGATCCAGTGGAGTGAGCTGACTATAAGGGATGGGAGGAGACTGGCTGTGTGCCGGCTGCCACCTGCCTGCTCCAGCCCAGCAGCTCCCAGGACAAGAATGCCACCTGAGGCCAGCATAGCTTGCCTGTCTAGGCTCCTGCAGGCCACCTCTGCCCAGAGAACTGGAACAAGCGTGAAAGGCCTATGGGGAGGAAAAGAAATGATCTCTGAGAAAGAATTCAGAAGCAAAGCCTGGCCTGGCAGCAACTGGAGGGATCGTCTATCTTCAGGAAACGCTTCTGCAGGACAGAATGTGAGAAGTCAGGTCCAGGCTGCCAAAGAGAGGGTCCTGCCACTCTTTCTGGCCCTCCCTCCCCCATTCCTCAGCAGCCAGCAGGAAGCGAAAGGCCCCAATTGATTCCTGGGGAGTTGGCTGGTGTCGGTGGCAGGGCCTGGTAGCAGATGGCAAATTCCTTTCATTGAAGAGGAGTGGAAAATAATTAGCGTGAGAAGGAGAAGTGGAGCCGGGTGATAAATGGAGTCTGGTGAGGGTTGGTGGGGGGGGCCAGCAGGCCAAGCAGAGGCTCCGGAGCCTTATGCCTGGCTCCAGTGTTCACTGAACTGAGTGACCTTGGGCATGTTATGTTAACCTCTCTGAGTCTCAGTTTCCTTGTCTGTAAAATGGGGAGAAAAATAGCAGTTCAGAGAGAGTGTTAGGAGTATTAAAGGGGATTCTGTGACTGCTAGATACCATATCTAGCAGCAGTAAACACTACATAATTAAAAAATAAACATGTGGCTGAATAATTGTTGGAAGCTTGTCTAGTTCAGTGCAGGTGGCATTGGTATCACCCCAGGTGGTAGGGTTGGTTCCTGATCAACCCATCCCTGTAACTCCATGGTGTTTTTATAGGAAAAGGTCACCAGCCCATTGATGTTTTACCAACACAACAACAAGACTGGTTTCACAGTCTGCCTCTGACCCTTACTGTGTTACTAACTTCATGGCACCTGTCTGTGAGATGCAGACTAACCTGGAAGAGTATAGTGGGACCCCAATGGTGAGAGACAGAGGAAGTGAAACTGTCCTTCAAGACCATGGGTTGGGGGATGAAGATGTGGCAAGTGTTAGTCCCAGGCCCTGGCTGGGGGACAGAAGACTGGCCCCACACACGCTGTCTATGCCCCATGGGGCCAGGCATTTGAGGACCCTCTCCTGTTGAAAATCTGCCCCGGCCTGGGCAGACTCAGTTCTGCCTTCTGCTCCAGCACAGCTGATGTGTGAAAAGCAACAGCTTTCAGGGCCCTAACTTGGGTTGCACACGCCCGGGCACAGGCTGGTGGCGCACGCGGCCCTCAGCCCACACAACTTTCTGTCACCTCCTCTGCCACCATATCCCTTCCTGTGCTTTCAAAGGCCAGCCCCCCTGCCCCCCAGCCGCCATTCCCAGATGGGCTGCAGGTCTGGAAAGGGACAAGACGGACAATACCTCCTCAGGGATTCTGGAGTAGTGGCCCTGGTGTGTGTGTGCCTGAGAGATGATGTCAGACTGACAGACAACACAGCTCTGGGTCCTCGCGGTGGGATCTACAGGCCAAGACCTTCGGTCTGTCCTCTGGTCCCTGGCAGTTCTAGGTTGTCAGTAGACCTGAGGGTTCTACAACAGTGACCACCACACAGGCCTCCACTATGCTTAGGCCTGTGGCAGCCCCATAGGGTTGGCGCCCATCCACTGTCTCTGCAGCCTTGTGAAGGTGGCGTCCCATTTTACAAAGGCAGGAGCCACCTAGCACTGTTCAGATGGTTGGAGGAGGCTCTACTGAGCTACCCAGGAGGCACTGGCTGTAAACCAAGAAGGACATGGCCGTTGCTGGCAGCTGAGCCTTGGGGATATGGTGGTGGCTTGGGGTGGTGCCACTGGGCCTTCTATGGACACAGAAGTCCCAGCCCCCAAGACTCTCAGTTGAGGCCAGGCAATAGCAGCAGAAAGCCAGTCTTCTGTCCCCCAGCCAGGGTGTGGGACTAATAAGTTAACTGCAAGGCAGTCTGTGTGGGCCGGGCTGGGTTGAGAAGCCTGCAGCCCCCATAAGGGAGTGATCAAGGGGGTCTTCAAAGGGGAGGTGACTTTTGCCTGGCCTAGACAGAAGAGTAGGAGTTTGCTTGGCAGAAGGATGGGGTAACTGAAGCATGGTTTCCACTGAAGCCTCTGCAGAAAGCAGCAAGCTTGGGACAAGTAGGGGGCATTTCAGGAAGGGAATATGGAGCTGTGAGGTGAGCCTTCTTAGAAGAGACAGAAGAAGAGGCCCCTTAGAGCTAGGCTTAAGTCATTCATTCCATGCACATGAAAGGTTCTCCTGCTACTCCCTCACACCTGCCTGGGGCCTGGTTCCCCTCACACCTGCCTGGGGCCTGGTTCCCCTCACACCTGCCTGGGGTCTGGTTCCCCTTCATGCCCTCCTGGGTCCTAGTATTCCTTCTTACCCGCCTAGGTACTCACACCCCTTCACACCTGCCTGGGTCCTAGTGCCCCTTCACATCTGCCTGGGTCCTAGTGCCCCTTCACATCTGCCTGGTGTGAAGGCGTACCAAGCCCTAAACGGAGCTCCTGCTGGAAAGGGTGTGGCCTGCTCTGGAAGTCCTCAGGGTCTGGGAGACAGAATCCTGACCCCCACCACAGTTTAATCATTAGGGGCCCCTCTGGGGGTAGGGAAAGGGAGTCTGAGGAGGTGCTGTACAGTTGCCCCAAGCCAGGAAGTGGCCAGGCCCTCCCCCTCCTGAGACATTTCCTCCAGATGAAATCACACCCCAGCAGGGGAACAGGCCCTCATTGTGATGGGCTGGGGTCTCCAGAGAAAGGATGCCTTTCAGGCCCATAAAAACAGAAGCCTTAGGATTTATGAATCTGTACAGGGGATGCCCCACTCCCCCCTCCTGTGACCTGGTGGTGACCAGCTGAAGATTCCAGCCAGGGGTTCACACGCACTCCCTCAGCCTTCCACCCCCACGGACGCGCTCTGGCATTTGTCCAGCGTTGTGAGGGTTCTGCAGACCTCTCTTAGGATTCTGGCTGGAACTTTAAGGGGGAAACATTGCATTTAATGGATGAGGAGACTGAGGCACAGCCACAAAGTTACACAGTTGGGTGTAGATGCTAGACTGAAGCTCCTGGACCTTGACTCCCACCTAGGACCTGTGTTAGCTGCCCGAGGCAGAAGCTGGGAGGGACCTTGGAGGGGTATGGAACCCCCCTGCCAGTAACAGGACATGTGTGGGGTCAGCGCCCCAAAACTCTGCCACATGATAGAATGCCCTGGTGCTAACCACAGCTGTTAGCCACAAACTGGCCATCTTCTCACCCCCAGAGAAGAGGCTATTAGCCCTATCATTCCAACGTTTTGATGGCTCTGCAGTCATGGCTACAAGATATGAGCCTCACCTCACTGGGTGCACTGAGTGTGTGTGGTGGAGGGGTCCCACCTGCAGCCTCCCACTCTGCGAGCCCCTGCAGACAGGGAGAGAACAGGTACCCCAGCTGTTGGCAGCGCTGCCTACCCCCATCCTGCTGTCACCCGATGCCCCAGCCCTCTCCCATCCCGTGCCTCCGAGCTCTAAGCTGTGTTCTGGGCTGCTTGGTCCAGATGTGGCTCCAGGCCTAGCCCCATGTCCACAGTAGACCTCCCCACACCCGAGCCACCCCAGCAGCAGCTGCCTCTTCACTTCCCCTCCTTCTCCTGCTTCCCACAATCCGCTTGACTCCTCCTTGAGAGTGGGATGATGTCACTTCCTGAGGGGGGAGTAGGCACGACCCCAGCAGGCTAGTCCAGCCGCTGCTCAGGCAGCCAGCTCTGCTTCTGGGCACCCTCCTGGGAGCATGCAGTGGCTGCTCCTGGGAGATAAGCCCAGCAGAGCGTGGCCCAACATGACATGTTGCCCGGCCAACTGGCCCCATGCCCCCTTGTCCACTGTCAGGGCTATGGTCACTGGTCTAAGAAAACTTGCCTGGTTCCTTCCCTAGTGAGTCCAGTCTCCACATACACATATTTTCCTTAGAGCTGTCGTTAGGGAGAGGAGGACCTGCCGCCCACCCCTGGACCAGGTGCCGTGTAAGCCTCTGCTGGCCGTGGCCGGAAGCTGCCCACTAGCAGTGTGTCCCAGTCCTCTGTGGTAGGAGTTCTCTGCACAGGGAAGCCTCTGCCCTGGAGCAAGTACGGGGTCTGCTCAGACCAGCTTTCCACTCATACCACCAGCTCCAAAGGAGGTCCCCAGCTCCTGACCACCACGCCTGGGCTTGTTGGTGGCTGCGTTGTATCCAGCCACTTCAGAGAAATAGGCACCAAGCAGTGAAAGCCATCAGGCTAGCAGTGAGTGTGTTAGAGCGGCTGCTATTCTCACAGAGGGGCAGATGCCCCTAGCCACAGTCTGGACCCATGCTTCCGCCACAGCCTCCCTTGCTCAGAACCATGGTAGTGGCTCAGAGTTTTGTCGGATGGGTGCAAAACCGAGTCACACTCCCAGCTCAGTGGGCTCCAGCGAAGAAGAAGACCTCACTGTGCAAAGACTTACTAAGAACTGCTATATGCCGGGCATCGTCACCCTGCTGTTCATCAGTCCCAGCCACCGCCACTCACACACTCCTCTCACACCCTCCTCAAGCCCTCAGCAATCCTTCCACTCTACAGGGCTCTGTGCTAACAGGCACTTGCTCTTGGTTTTGGAAGCCTTGGCCCAGAGCTGTGAGTACTAGGCAGATTTCCTTGTTGAAAGACAGTGAGGGCCCTGGGGGCTCAGCATCCCATTGATCCCATGTAGGGGGAAAGAGAGAATGAATTTAGGGTCTTTTGTCTGGTTTTTTTTTTTTTGAGATGGAGGCTAAGCCTCAAAGTCATGTTCCTTCTGCTTTGTCTCCCAAGTGCTGAGATTTCAGGCTGGCCAACCAGAGCCTAGGCCTTCAGAGCAGCTGAGCGGTTACTATGGGAATGACCTTAGGCAGTAGCAATCTGGTGGGTGGGCAGGAGTGACCTCAGGGGTCACTGCTGAGACTGGTGTCCTTTGTTGTTATGGGGCTTGAGAGGGCATGGGGCAGCTTTTACCTGGGTCAGCATCCCTGGTGCCTGGAGGTCCATCAGCCATGGGTAGGGATTGGTGTCAACATCCAAGGGGCCTGTGTTGCTGACACTTGGTAGTAGCCCAGGAAGCTCCAGGGTTCTCTTCTTGCTTTCAGGAGGTGAGCGCCAGGCCCGCTGAACCTCCCAGAGCAGCCAGCCATGCCCGGGATCGTGGTGTTCCGGCGGCGCTGGTCTGTGGGCAGCGATGACCTCGTCCTGCCAGCCATCTTCCTCTTCCTCCTGCACACCACCTGGTGAGTCTTAGAGCCGAGGCCACAGTCCTGGGTTTGAGGAGAAAAGTCTAGAAGGGAGCTTTCCGACTACCTGTTCCTCGATGCCAGACCCAAACCCGACTGTCCTGCTCCCAGGCACTCCTCTAGGTATTCCCACACGAGTCAGGACCCTTCCTGCCCAGCAATCCTCCAGACCGGGGCAGTGGGCATAATAGCTACCGTCACCTCCCCATGCTGACAGGAAGGCACCTCAGAGGCACCCAAAGCTAGGTGGACAATGTTATTGCTGGGAAGAGATCTGCCCCCCTTCCCTCCAGCTGAGCTGCACTGGTTCTGCTAGCCATGGGCAGCACAGGGCACAGAGGCCGCCCACTGATGCTCAGCTGTTCCCTTCTGCAGGTTTGTGATCCTGTCCGTGGTGCTCTTCGGCCTGGTCTATAACCCACACGAGGCCTGCTCCCTAAACCTGGTGGACCACGGCCGCGGCTACCTGGGCATCCTTCTGAGCTGCATGATTGCCGAGATGGCCATCATTTGGCTGAGCATGCGTGGGGGCATCCTCTACACAGAACCCCGGGACTCCATGCAGTACGTGCTCTACGTGCGCCTGGGTAAGGGACCCCTTGCTGGGGGCTGGGGATGTTCCCTTCCTCAGGGTTTTCTTGCTTGCTAACACAAACAGACCCACCGTGGGGAGCATGGGATGCCTTACTAGACTGACGTTCTAGACCCAAGGGCCCAGTCTGGCCCAGCAACTGTTTTGTGCATCTTTTCGTTGGGGAACACACTGTGTTGTTTCTTGCTGAGAAATTGCTTTTGTAACTAGATGGCCACGGAATCTAAAATGCTTGTCCTCTTCACAGACAAATTTAGTTGACTCCAAGCTGGGCATTGGTGGGGTATGTCTTTAATTCCAGCACTCAGGAAGCAGAGGCAGGCGGGATCTCTGTGAGTTCAAGGCCAGCCTGGTCAACAAAGCTACACAGAGAAACCCTGTCTCGAAAAACCAATAATAATAATAATAATAATAATAATAATTTATCTGGCCCCTTCTGAAACAGACCAGGAAAACCCTGAGGCCAGGTTAAGCCAGATCCCCACACTAGGGCCATGTCCTAGCAGCCTCTGGGATGTTCCTAGGGAACAAGTGTCTCAAACGTCTCCATAGCTCATGGGGAAGAAAACGTTAGTTTTGTTTTGTAGAGGAGGACACTGAAGCCCACAAAGACTAATTAGCTCTTTCAAGATCACACAGCTAAGTCAGGATGGAAGAGTCAGAGCTGGGATTTGAACCCATGCATCTGTCTATATCCATAGTCTAGGCTCTTAGCTACTATACATTGCTGGCCCTGCCAGACTGTTATATTTCCTCCCACTCCCACTGGGGATCTGGGTTTAGAATACTGAGTGCATGGGCCACCATGGGTTGGATCCTGGGACTCCTCTCATCTTACCCCACCAAACCAAGTTCCTAAGTCTGCTGAGAAACAGCAGTTTTCGTGAGTTCCAGTCTTCAGTGTCCTGTGATGAAATTATTGGCATTCTCAAATATGGTTGAGGAAATGGAGGCTCAGAGAGATTGGATAACTTGCCTAAAATGAGTCTGATTCCAGAGCTCGTGCATGAAATCCCGAAATCCCGAAGAAGCTGGGGAGTGCTGCTTCCTTGTTCACCTGTCCAGTCAGAGTCTCGGGAGGCATCAGGGACTTAAGAGCACAATGCAAGGGACCCAGCTAGGGCCCTGTGCACCCCTGTTGTGAGATGGTTAGAGGCCTGGCAGCAGAAGCCAGGCTTAAGCTCTTGGGCCCTCCCCAGTGGCACACAGTGTGAGCTTTAGTCAGACCCTGCCTCTTCTTGCAGCCATTTTGGTGATCGAGTTCATCTACGCTATTGTGGGCATCGTCTGGCTCACGCAGTACTACACCTCCTGCAATGACCTCACTGCTAAGAATGTCACCCTTGGTATGCACCCCCTCTGCCCCACCCGCTGAAGCTAGCCCTAGGGTGTAACGGGACCCAGCTTGCAGGGGACGGGGTCCAGGCACCACTGTAGGGAGACACCCAAGCATGGATGCGCCCTTCACCCTGTATTGTCTTAGCTCACTCGGGACCCTCGCCAGGGTGAGCAGCAGCAGAGACAGGACTGTCCGGGCAGCGTTAGACTTCTCAATACCGACTCAAAAGCCCACTGAGCTGCCTGCCCTGTGCCATGAGTGGGCCTTGGAGACCAAAGACTTCTGAGTCTTGCTCTTTGGTCTTAGAAGCAGCTGGGGACACCGAGGCTACAGTGTTCCTTTGTTCAGAGCTCATGTCCCAGGAAGGTGAACCCATTATCAGTTCTTTTCTCTCGTGGCTGCCAACAGGAATGGTTGTCTGCAACTGGGTGGTGATCCTCAGTGTCTGCATCACTGTCCTCTGTGTCTTTGACCCCACGGGCCGCACCTTCGTCAAGCTGAGAGCCACCAAGAGGAGGCAGCGAAATCTGCGGACATACAACCTGCGGTCAGTCGACTGGGTAGGCGGGTGGTACCCTAGGGAACTCTGCAGGCTGGTGGGCAAGGGAGGGTCCTGTCCCCTCCCAAATCACACGCCAACATCGTGTGAGCCACGGCTCTTCGTGAAAGCTTCACCCTCTTGCTGCCTCAATTCCTTTGTTGAAAAAGTAAGACTAAGATTGAGTGTGGCAGTACTTGCCTTTCATCCTAGAACTCAGTACTGGTGAGGCAGAGGCACTGGGATCAGCTCAAGGCCATCCTAGACTACAGAGTGAGTTCAAGGTCAGCCAGAGCTACACAGTGAGATCCTGTTCAAAAAAGTAAAAATAATAAAAAAATAAGCAGAGTAACAATTCTTGTCTCAGGATGCCAGTGTGAGATTTAAGTGAGATAATATATGCCAAGTGGTTAACACTATGGGCTGAGTTAATGGGAAGCCGCTGTCAGGGATCAGTCTCTTACAGTAACAGCAGGAGACACAAGCGTTGTTCAGAGTAGTTACAACCCATGTCCTCCCTATAATGGGGGTGGAGAAACCAAGGGATTCCCTGGTTATGTGGTGAGGCTGGGAACTAGCTCTCAGCCTGACTCAGGAGCCTTTACTTGACAATCAGGTGATGCTCCCTCTAGTTCCCAGAGGTTGTAAGAAGTTAATCACAGAAGGCTTCTTGGAGGAGACTTCACCTGGTGTGTAAAAGAAACGGTATGGCAGAGAAAATGAGAGCTGTGTCCAGCATGGCCATAGTGACTTCTTTAGTGAAAGCAAGGGAGGTTCCCAGGATGAGTCACAGTACAGTAGCCCCCAAATCAGGGTTCCCCTATAAGGCCAGCCACACACTTAGCCCTCGATGATTAACCCAGCTAGTTCTTCTGCTATCCCAGAGCAGCTGTGAGACCCCTTCTACAGACGAGGGTCTGAGTCACTGCCCCAAGCCACAGCGGAGCAGGCTGCCAAGACCTCTGCCCAGTAGGCCTGTCCCCCACCCCATCCCGCCTCAGACCTTCCACGTCAGCCCATCAACTTGTCACTGCCTCCAGCACCACACCCATGCCTGGTCTGGCTGCCTCCCAGCCTAAAATGTCAGGCCTTGGAGCCAGGGCTCCAGAGCCCATTTTTCCCTCCCAGTGCAGCTGGCCACCTCCTCCTGTCCCACTTTGCCTGCTCTGAGCACATGCTGCACCCGACCTGTTTCTGGAGAAAACTCCCTTCTTCCTTTCCTGACTGGGTGATTGCCTTTGGGGCTCCAGGCAGTAGGAGCCTGTACAGCAGAGCCTGGTGCTTGCTGTCATTTTAATTAGGAAGCTCCCTGCGGTTTCCATAGCTCAAGGCCCGTGACCTGCTGTGGTTTCTACAGGTCTCCTGCGAAGCTGGAGAGCACAGTCTGGCCACAGACTTTGTCAAGCTGACCCCCTGCCTGAGTGTCCTCCACTGGCTCTAAAACTAACAGTTTTTCTAACAGGGACATTTTTCAAGCTATCAACTCCCAAGGGCATGGATGTGCACACCCCGTCTGCCACATGGTTAAGTTATTTTGGTTTCTGAAAGGCGGGAGTGTGTCTTAAGTTTCTGGTCCTTTCTCTTTCCAGTGAAATCTGGTGGGGACTGGGGGAGGGTGTTATTCCTGGCTGTTTCCCAGGAGGCTTGGCCTTGGTTTTTGTAGGAGGAATGCCTGTCCCCCTTTCACATAGTGAGTCTTCCAACAGAGGACTGTTGGGGTCCATGAACTTTCTGTCCAGACTTGGTATGTGGTCCCCCTGGTGTGGTTGGTAGACTGCACTTGACCAAACCTGTCAGCTTTTCACACATCCCTATTATCATCTGCCCCCTGGCGTTCATGAGAGGTACTTCAGTGGAGTGAGCACTTCTATCTGGCCGGAGGCTAGGGAGGAAATTTCACATCCTGTATTTGAAAGCCCGGCTGGATCAGAAAGCAAAAAGTATGTGATGCCCTAAGAACTCAGCATGGTCAGCTTCACTCTGTCAAGGGTGGTGGGTTATTGGTTTGGGTTACAAGGCTGCTTCTTTTTCTAGGGACTGCAGGTCCCCCACACAGCTGGTCTGTTACATCATCCCTAGCCCCTCCTCCTGCCTTCCGTTTGGTCAACTGCTTATGTAGTCAGGGTTAAAGGAATGGAGAGCCATTCTTGGCTGCAGAGAGGAGCCAAGAAGCTCATTGAGAGCCAGTCTGTCATTCCTGGTGCCTTGAATGCATCTGAGTGTCACCTTGCTCCTCTCCCCAAGACCATCCTGTGACAGGCTCTTAAGGGGGCAGCACACTGCTCAAAACTCAATCGGTCTTTGCTGACTTAATTTGGAGAGTTGGAGATGAACATGGTTGATGCCAGGGCTGTTATCTCTGTGCTTCAAGCACACTGACTTCTTGGGTACCCAGCGTGGTGGTATCTTTGCGGGAAAGTAGCCTGCTGTTCTGCCTCTGCTCACTGACTCCTGAGCCCCAGTCTCCCCACCTGAGCTGCAGAGGGAGAAGAGATTGGACAGAGGCAGCTGTGCAGGCAGTGTGTGTCCCACGCAGACAGCAGCTGAGAGGAACTGGGAAACGCTGGGGCCTCATCCGATCCCCCAGATTTCCTCTAAGCGCTCGATGAGTTTCTGAAGTCCTTTGCTAGGAAAGGCAGAGAGGACAGCAAGGCCTGACATCTCGACTGCTCTTCATTTAAGTCTTTAGATGCCTGGCTGCAGACGATCCCAGCTCTGAAGTCCCTAGGTCATGCCCAGTCTGCTAAAAGTCAGGGACTAACCATCCCACAACAACTCACCAGGCTGGCCAGCAAGAATCTCCAGGGAATACCCTGGCTAGCTGATATCTAGGTCACTGGCCACCCAGCTGTAGCTAGCCTGCTACTCCCCCCCCCCCCCCCCGCCCCCTGCCAAGGCACACTGGGAGCTCTTTGGTGTGTCCTGGGAACAGACTGTCCTATTTCCATAACATCTGGCCCAGCCCCTCTGGTTCTTGACTTCACATATGTCAACTGTCTACCTTCACAGGCACCGGTTAGAGGAGGGTCAGGCCACCAGCTGGTCCCGCCGTCTAAAAGTGTTCCTCTGTTGCACCCGGACAAAAGATTCCCAGTCAGTAAGTACCCAGGGTTGCTTGTCTCACTCAGAGCCTCTGCCTGTCGTGCAGGTGCCTTTCATCCTCTGGTAATGGTAGGTGGGTGGGGCTGACAGGAGGTGGGGCTGTGATTGTGAGCTCAGTGACAGCTTGCTCATGGGACAGTCTGCCCTTTCACTGACAGACTGTTCCACCCTCTAAAGCAGCCATTCACCTGTTTTATTGAGGAAACAGAAAGTCGTGAAGACTGACTTGATACCCTGGGCACACATTTAGTTTAGGAGCAGAAAAGTAACACATGGCCAGCAGTGTGGACAGATCTGGAAGGCCTGGGGTGCTGTTGAGGACTTAGCCTCCGGATGGTGGCACACAGGTAGCCTTCGTCTTTGAAGCTCTGAGGAGCAAGCTCAGCAGAAGGGAGGCAGCATCAGCTAAGGGTGGTTCTGAGTGGGGGCTATGTCCCCTCAGCGTAGGGTACGGAGGTTAGAGGTCATCCAGCTCCACCCCCCATTTTGTAGATCAGGCCGCTGAGACCCAGAGAGATGGAATGATTTACTCAGTATCGCACAGCTCGTTAGTAGTGGAGTTAGAGAAGTCAGGAGACCACTCCTCCCTGGAGCAGACAGCAAAGTGCCCACCTCACATGTCCCCAGGAAGCCTGGAGTGGCCCCACCCCAACAGCACCCCCCAGGGACCGTAGAGTGAGTAACCAAGTGAAAGAAAGCCCCAATGTTCCCTGGCAGGAGGTGAGGACCTCGAGGGGCGGGTGTCCAGGGCTGCCTGTGAGATCGCTCGATCGTGATAGCAGGTGTGTGGTGCAGAGGGCAGAGAATGGAGTTCTGGCAGGAGGAAACGAGGCTTTCCTGGGCCTGTGAAGGACGCAGTCTTCTCCTGTGCACAACACAGAGTCAGGGCTGTTGTGAGAAATTGGTATAAAGGTCACATGTGTCCAGAGCATGATCCTGTTAGACACAGACAGCCCAGGGGCAGATCCCATCAGAGCAATTTCCATCAGAGTGTATGTTGTTGCTAAAGAGCTAGACTTAAATGTCAGTCTTTGAAAAAACCAGTAGTATTTACATAAATGTCTGTGTGTCCAAATCTGGCACCTTGGGCTGGGCAACTGTGGCCAAACAGTATCGGGTTCTGTGTTGCCCCTTAGAAGTTTGAGCTTGCCACCATTGGCTCACTCAAGGGTGGGACCCAGTGAGACAGATTCAGTTGCCATGAGTTTGTTTCCCCTCCTGACATGTTCAAGGCAGCAAAAGGCAGGGGAGACCCAGGACTTACACCTGGCAGGGCTGTCCTTTGCCTCCTACCCAAGGCTCAGGGCCAGCTCCAAGCCAGAGAGGCCACCGACTGTGAAATTTTAAGGGCTCAGGCTGACACTTGTAAGCAAAGGGTAGCATGAGCTGTAGGACCTCAGTAGAGAGAAGAGGTCTGAGAGGAGGAGGAAGCATCAGCAGCTAAGATGGTCAAGGCCCAGAACCCGGAACAGGGTCCCCAGAACCCGGAACAGGGTCCCCAGCTTCCTGCTGCTTAGAGCCATTGCCCGAGGGCCAAGCTGACCAGTACTAGGGAGGTTCCTGATGAGCCTGCCCCGGGGATTCACTCATGCTCTCTCCCCTCTCTCCTGCTGCCTTGCCACCGCCTCCTGCCTTCCTGGGCCTTGCTTGACAGGATGCCTACTCAGAAATTGCCTACCTCTTTGCTGAATTTTTCCGTGACCTCGACATCGTGCCCTCCGACATCATTGCTGGCCTGGTGCTGCTTCGACAGCGGCAGCGAGCCAAGCGCAATGCGGTGCTGGATGAGGTGAGCGCCCCTAGCTCTCCTGTGGCCCCTGCTGCTGATCCTGTGGCATCCTCTCCCCCACGGGTCCCCAGGCCACTGTTTACTGCTCATTGCCCTCCACTGTCCCAGCTGAAACCTTCAGCCAGCCATTCCCCTGACTCCTGATAGGGTGGCTTGTTCTCTGGATCACATGTGGCTGCTTCTGAGACCAGCCTCCAAGGACATCCTAATCACTAGGATTAGATGATCAATGTCAGCTCAAGCGCTTCAGCCTTCTGTCTGAAGTTTGCCCTGCCTTCCTGTCCTCTCCAGCACACCAGTTCTGGTCTCTATACATCTCACACAAAATCCCTTTCCCTCTGGGGTGGATCAGGGCCATCCCCTGGAGGTTGAAGGTACAGGTAGAATGGAAGGAACTAGAAATACAGGGACGTATGATTTTGGAAAACTGCTGAATACTGGAAGAACTGCAAGCCTCATGCTCCTTCAGACATCTGAAGCAGACTGAAACTGAACTTTCTCATCTTTGCGTCTGGACCACTGTCCATCTTACCATGCCTGTTTTCCAGGCAAACAATGACATCTTGGCTTTCCTGTCTGGGATGCCAGTGACCAGAAACACCAAGTACCTCGACCTCAAGAACTCGGTGAGTCAGAATTCTCTTCCTCCCCCCAGTGCTTCTCCAGACCACTTCCCCACAACTGCATGGTGTGAGCCAACCCTACCACTCTTGCTCAACCGTCCAAGGAGTCTCCTCTCAGATCACATTCACATCGTGATGTTCCCATAAGCAGAACCCTGAATCTCTTAGCCAAGCGCCAAAGCACTCGGCCCTGGCTTCTAGAGATTGCATCGTGTGCTTCATGGGGTTGAGCTGTGATGTTATTGCTGCTGCTGCCCTCATGATAGGCAGTGGGGTGTGGCATTACCATTTTAAAGCCTTTTTAGCAGTAGAAACTTTCCTCAAGCACCTTAAGTAGAAAGCTCATGGGTTACAGGGAAAGTGGGTCCCATGGTATGAAGGCCCAACCCAGGCCAGCATGGCCAAGGGTGGAACCACAGCTGGAAGCAGAAACCATTCAGCCTGGCCCCGGGAAAGCAAACTGATTAGGTACATCCCTGTTCCATGGCTTCTCTCTGCAATATGGAGTAAGTCTCTCCTCCTTAAGGCCTTACGTGTAAAATGCCCTAGGCATACCTTGCACCCAGAGCTAGAGTAGGAGGAAGTGACCACCCTAAATCCAGTCCAGCAAGGTGCTGGATACTCGGTGCCAGCACTGAGTCTGGAGAAGTTTCGGCCCTTGGGGAATCTGTCTTTAGAAAAGCCCCAGGCATCTTGTCTCCCCAGTGCTGACATCACTTCATTTCACCAACCACATACATATTCAGCCAGCGCCCCTAGCCAGATGCCTGCCACTCACTAGGGCCTCGCCTGGCTGGCTCTTACCACCCCCTGCAGGGAGGTGCAGAGGCTGCCAGTGCCCCGCCCTCCGTGTCCTGTCACCCAGGGTAATTGCCTCTGCAGCTACTGGCTCCTTCCTGAGTTCTGAAGAGCAGGCAGAGGGTGCTGATTGAGGCCTACCTGTTTCACTTCACAAGATGACTAATCACCCTCCTTAACTTTTACAAGGTGACTAATTCCCTCTAAGTGCCACAGTCCTGGTGCCCAGGGGCTGGGGACTGACTGACAGGCTTTCCTGGGACACTGCCATCCTGCCTCTGGACAGCTTGTAGCACTGATACCAACCACAGCATCAGAAGCAGTTGTTGGGCGGCAGACTCCTGGGTGGCACCTTTCTCCAGTGTGATCCCAATCTCAGGGAGACAGCTTCCCCCAGCCTCAGAAACCTGGGACTCCATGAGTCAAACTGGAGAGCCAGAGACATTTGGTGACATGTTTCCATGCCCAGCATGGCTCATCTTGTTGCCCATAGCAAGACGCCCCAAGCCACAGGTCCCAGGGCTTGACAGGATTAAGTTCCCAGGGCCTGCTTGCAGAGGCAGGGAGACTGCCACTTACATCCCACACCCCCTTCCTTCTTGGGTAAACAAGTCAGTAGTCTGAGCGATTTTCTGTCCCCAAATCATGAATTCTAAGACTGTAGTGATAGGGTAGGTCTCATGTATACTCTGCCCTGGGTACAGGGAGATAGTTGGGCAAATGTGGTGAGTGTTTGAAGGGGTGCCCCTCCTCCACCCTGGGGCCCAGCAGCTGTCCCCCACTGGAGCAGGTAGGCAGGCTCCCACTTCAGGAACTGGTGGTGGCTGAGGTAGCAGGCAGGAGAGGCAGAGGTTACCACCCTGTGCATCCTGTTCTCCAGCACGAGATGCTACGCTACAAAGAAGTCTGCTACTACATGCTCTTCGCCCTGGCTGCCTACGGCTGGCCCATGTACCTGATGCGGAAGCCCACCTGTGGCCTCTGCCAGCTGGCTCGGTCCTGCTCGTGAGTACTCTATCAGTCCCCAGCCACATCAGCACAGGGTGGAGGGAAGGGATACGATGGTGCTCTGGAACCCTCTTCCCCTAGGGCTATCCTGCTCCCACCTCCTCTGGCCCCACCCAAGTAGCTTCTCTTCCATGTGGTCGCTGGGCCACTCCCTCTCCTGATTCCTTCCTGGACTAGGATCACACAGTTCTGGCTTTGAATGCAGACTCTCAGTTTGCAGCCGTGGGCAAGCCAGTGCACTTCTGTGGGCCTTCCTTTCTGCATCCGCCAGGTGGGATGTTGGTACCTCATTTTTGAGATGCGATACTGCAGTGTCTACACTGCTGGTTTTCCTCCCTTTGGCCCTTCCTCTGCCCCTGCTGCCATTCCATTCTGACCACGTCTCCCTTCTCGTGGCTCTCCTCCTGTGCTCTGCCTTTCTAGAAGAAAGGACTTTCTTTCTTGGGAAAGGCCCACTCTGGAGGGCTCTAGAAACTCACTAAAGAAGGCACTTTGAGAGGCTTTACCAGGCTCTGAGCAGAGAAAGACCTGGACCTAAATATGAGCTGTTATTGACTCCGCCCTCAGCCCCACCCAGGGGCAGGTCTCTGTGCTTCTTCTAAGTGGGCCAGAGAAGGGCTTTGGAAAGACCCTGTCCTTTTGCGGTGTCTCCACCCTCAGTCCATGACAGGCAGAAGTGGGACAGTTCCCTGGGCTCCCGTTCCAGAAAAGCTGACCTGATAGAACAGCACCTCTGTCCTCCATGGCCTTCCTGGGGGACGGACGACAGCACCCACATCTGCTTGGCAGTGCCTCTACCTTCAGAAAGCTGGTGGCTTTCTCCCAGCTGCTGGTCACCTCCCACAGCAGCCAATCAGAGAAAACAAGATCACTGCATGCTCCTCCCATCTCTGCCAGATGTACACGCCTATCATTTCCCCCTGCACTCCCGGGACACAGCCTGGAGAAAGAGATTCTCAAGATGAGCACTGGGCCAGGAGCCCCGAGGCCACCCACCCAGCAGGTGGACCTGCTCCACTTCTCAGGGTCCTGTGTCCCTGGTTCTAGCAGGCGCTGTCGGCCCATAGGACAGTTCAGAATCACAGAGCCACAGGCAGTGGGGCTCTGCGTGCTCTGGGAACAGTAGGAATAGAAGCGCCTGTATGAACCAGTGCTGAAATGGCAGAGGACAGAGTCCCCAGGCTCGGTGGGCATGATCAGGTCCCCTCTTGGAAGAATGGGCTTAGGGTAAGGTGGAGAGGAAGGCCCAAAGCCCTGGGGTACTGGAGAGAGAGGCAGCTGGGCACCGCTCTTAGCGTCTGCTGTCTGCCTGCTGCTGCCGTTTCCACGCACTCTCAGATCCTGCTCTGAGCCTGTCTACCCCAGCACGTGAGACACCACCACTTGGCCAGGGCGTGCGGAGGGTGGGGCGGGACAAGGGGCATGACACAAGGAAAAGGCTGGGGTCTGGTGGCTTTGGGAAGTGGCAGTCAGTGATGGCTCTGACAAGAAGGAAGCTGAGGCTTAGCTGGACCATGGCTACAGAATCAGGAAGTGACATGACCAGGAAGGATCTGAACCCAAGTTCTGACTCTCCTCTACCTCATTAGAGCCTCCTGCTCAGCTGAGGAAAGAGGGGAGCTTCCCGAAGGCTTGAAGGTAGGAGCTCAGACCCTGGGCCAAGCCTGCCACCACTTGGCCTAGTGGTGTGGTGGCTTCTCCAGACTCAGCTCTGGGATGTGTATCCTGTGTATGGGGCAGCCCCACTCCCAAGCTCAGGCATTTCCGGGTCTCGGCTTGACGCGGGGGTTTCTCGATGAGGCCTCTCCCTCTTGAGAAGTCACAGTCCCACAAGCGCTGCTCTGAGAAGACAAACACCTCACACTGAATGTCAATTCAAGACAGCTGCTGGCAGCCTTGTCACACTTGTTCCCAGCTCCTGGCACCCAGTCTGTTGGGTTCTGGCTCCCTCTGGAGGCCTGAGAAGCAGATGCTTCCTTCCCTCCCCAGCCCGTCCCCCACCCCTATCCCTAGCTGAGTGACCAGTTCAGCCCTGACTCAGCTACCCTGGGAAGCCTCCTGTAAGCTCAGTAGGCTTGGTGCTAGGGGAAACATCTGTGGCTAGCACAGAGCAGACCCTTCCCTGTGTAGCTCCCGCCAGGACAGAACACAGATGAGGCACTCAAGGGCGGGTGCTTAAGAAGGGTTGAGTGCTGGACGGGGGGTCACATCAGGACTGGACCTGTCGGAGGGGTAGCTGGGACTGACCTCACTGTAGGGTCACATTTGGATGGAGACCCGAGGATATAGGGGGATAATGTGCACAGAATCTGGTGAGGGAGCTGAGGCAGAGAAAGGAAAGGCGAGAGTGGGCATAGATGAGAGGGAGTCGGGGAGTCAGTCAGATAAAGCAGAGCCTGGAAAGGACTCAGACCTTTATGCTGAAAGGGAGGGCATCCCAGTGGGAGCCTAAGAGGAAATGGGATAGTAGTCTGTGTGTCTTCAGAGGGCCCCTGTGCTGCCGAGTAGGGTGGACAAGGGAGAGGCAGTCGGTGTCACGGGAAAGGACGGTGGGCGGGTCTGGTTTTAAGTGAGGAGATGTGGAGTGACTGAGAGGGCTGGAATGATAGTCAGGAGAAGGCTGAGCATCTGGAGGGCTGACAATACAGCGAAGGGGGATGCCCGTCCAATAAGGTGACTTTGGGGGGTCTGCTGGGGCCAGCGTGGACTCATGGCAAGCACATGAAGATGGCTGCTAGACAGGAGGGAGGTCCGAGCTAGATCCAGAACCTTAGAAATGGAGGGGAAGCTCAATCTGGGAAGAAAGAAGAGCGATGAGGTCTCCAGCCAAGTGGGGAAGGGTTCATGACAGGTGCCTGCTGCCTAGAGACCATGGGATGGACTGGTTCAGGGTTTGGCCCCTTAGGGGTCTCTGGGGCTTAGCAAGGACTAGTCAGAGAGAGACAGGTTGAGGCTGAAGCCCCACCTGGAGTCACTTCCAGAGAGGAGGGAGGAGCAAGCCACCCCGCTGGTGGTGACCAGCCCTGAGCTCTCTGCCATCCCGCCCCAGGTGCTGCCTTTGCCCTGCACGACCCCGGTTCGCCCCTGGTGTCACCATTGAGGAAGACAACTGTTGTGGCTGCAATGCTATTGCCATCCGCCGTCACTTCCTGGACGAGAACATGACTGCAGTAGACATTGTCTACACCTCCTGCCATGATGCGGTGAGGGGCCAGGCTGGGGACGGTTTTCTGAAGGCCCCTGGGGATTCAGGCCACCAAAGCAATTACTCAGGCTAGCAGAGCCAGCTGTAGTTTCCAACCAGCTGGATGAAGTCCAGAGACGGCCTCATCCGTTTTGGTGACCCAGACCCACACTGACTCAAGCTTGGTGGGGAAATGGATGCCAGTCCCATTCACTATTAGGGCCTCCAGGCTCACCCTTAAGAAAACGGAAAAAGCAGGAGATTCCGGGGAGAAGCAGTGAGCCATTTGGATTGAGCATAGGGGCTGCCTGAGGCAGAGTGGAGTAGGAGGGCCAGAGACCAAGACTCCCCAGAAACTTCCAGGAACCCTGGATTTGGCAGGTGTTAGGGACTCTGTGGCGATTGGGGTTTTGTTGACATTTCCCTAAGTCTGGCCTCATTCTGGGGTCACTTAGGCTCATGAGCTGGTACTCCTAGGTCTATGAAACACCCTTCTATGTAGCTGTGGACCATGACAAGAAGAAAGTGGTGATCAGTATCCGGGGAACCCTGTCCCCCAAGGTAAGCTAGTTACCTATGGCTCTGCCATGGGCCCAAGTACTTGTGGTCCTTGCCTGTCCTTCTCAGCCACCCCTATGTGACTTTCTTCTTTCCCCAAGGACGCCCTGACCGACCTGACTGGAGATGCTGAGCGCCTCCCTGTGGAGGGACACCGAGGCACCTGGTTGGGCCACAAGGTATCAGCCTCACCACCCTGAGGTCTCCTCACTTTTGACAACACCAGACAGCACCCAGGTGCCTGCAATTAGGGGGATCTTCCCTCCCAGAGATCAGTCAGAAGGCTGTGGTCTTGTGTGCCTGCCCAGTCTGAGGCCTGGGGCCTCGGGAGTCTGGGGGTTCAGAGGCTGTCCTAGAAGTTCCAGGACAAGCAGTTGGGGACATGTCGTACCTGTTTGTCAGGCAGACCTCCCTCTGAACCTCCATTTTCTCACTTGGAAAATGCAATTCAAAATGGAGCCAAAGAAGCACCCCCACAGCCTGTTTTCTGAGGGCTGGACAGGGGCGCTGGCTGAAATCACTAGCTGTCTGGTCCCTGAGGCTACCCACCAGCCCTGCTCTGTTCCTCCCACCCAGGGCATGGTGCTCTCGGCTGAATACATCAAGAAGAAACTGGAGCAGGAGATGGTCCTGTCCCAGGCCTTTGGGCGAGACCTGGTGAGGAGTTTTCCCTGCCATCCCATCCTGGAGAGGAGGGGTGAATGATGGCATCCCCTCCCCAAACACTAGGTCCTGTCCCTCCCTCCCTCATTCCCAACTTTTTCTAGCTGGCTCCACCCTGCCCCTCTCCACCTCCCAGGCCCCTCCTTCTCAAAGTGTCCTCTCTCTCAGCACCCTGTACCGCAGTTACCAACAGCCTCAGTGTCAGGACCACTTGTAGGAAGTTTTACAGAACCCACGGACAAAAACAGCCACCAAGCAGGGAGAAGGCTGCACCTCACCTGGGTGCCAGCCTGAGTCAGCCACTAACTACTCCCTGTATGGGTAGCTCCTCATTCCCAGACCTCACAGACTCCAGGCTAGTGGTCAGGGTGGAGGGATGTCAAACGGCTAGAACTAATCACCAGAGCAGTCAAAGGGCAAGTGCGATGCCTGGGGGCGGGGGACGCTGTTTCTGGAAAATCAGGGAGGGCTTCCTCAAGGAGGCAATTTCTAAGCAAGGCTTTAGAGGATGAGTAGGATGTGAAAACCGTCTCACTAAGCCTTTGCCCTCTGAGGACCTAGCATAGCTCTCCCTCGGCCCTAACATCCATCCACGCAGGACAGCATGACCCCGGATTCTAAGAAGAGCCCTCATCCACCCAGTGTCAGCTGGGAAACTGAGGCAGGGCTCTCAAGCATCTCTTGGTCCCCAGGGCCGTGGAACCAAACACTATGGGCTGATTGTGGTAGGCCACTCCTTGGGCGCTGGCACAGCTGCCATCCTCTCCTTCCTCCTGCGTCCTCAGTACCCGACCCTCAAGTGCTTCGCCTACTCCCCGCCGGGAGGCCTGCTGAGGTAAGAAGCTTGAGGTCTTAGACCTGACTGGAGCAGCTAGGACACTTGAAAGCCAAGGGCTGACATGGACTAGCCAGGGCTGGGAGTTGGTGGCTGGATGTGGGCAGCTCACCTGGAGATTTGGGAATGGCACAGAACAGGGCTTGGCTGGTAGGATGAGGACTTTGTAACACGCCAAGTGGACCCACCCCCAAAGACATGTGGTAAAACACAAGTAGGAAGGGCAGAAATTGAAACCCAGCCTGACACTATAAGCACCATGGAAAGTCTTGATCCCAGGTACAGAGTGGGGTTGCTCCTGCCAAGGCCCTGCTCTGGGTCTGAACCCCTCCCCCTAACTTCTCCTACAGCGAGGATGCCATGGAGTACTCCAAAGAGTTTGTTACTGCTGTGGTTCTGGGCAAAGACCTTGTTCCCAGGTAAGTCCCTGTCTCTTGCTGTGGTCCCCTAGAGAGGCCTCTCCCCACTCACATTGCTCACATCTCGTTCAGTTTCCCTCACCCTTTCCTAAGGACTCTAGTGTCCCTTCCCACTTTTGGTGGCCCTGAGGTGAGAGGGCGGAGACAGCGTAGGTACCATGCCTTCCCGAGTGGCCTCTCTGACCTGGCTTGCCTCCACATCAGGACCCGTCTAGACTTGTCTTCTTATTCCTGGGAGTCAGATGCCCCCACCGCCCCTCTCCTACCCCTTTCCCAGCCCTTGACTGGCCAGGCTGATGGCTCATCCCCTTCTACAGGATTGGCCTTTCCCAGCTGGAAGGTTTCCGCCGGCAGCTTCTGGATGTCCTGCAGCGAAGCACCAAGCCCAAAGTGAGCCCCCACCAGCTCCCTGACCACTGGGAAGTCCTGACTGTCCCTCCTGTTGTTCCCCACTGATCCAGGGGACAAAGCACAAAAGGCCACAGCTGTGTTATGGACACTCAGGGTCCAAGCTCAGTCCATCCAGTCCTTGCCCTTGTGAGGAAACTGGGATCCAGTGTGGAAGGGACTTTGCTCACACAGTGGAACTCATGGTGTCAGAACTGGAACTAGGGTGCTCCTCCTGCACAGAGCTGCCCAGCATGAGGGCAGGCAGAAGAAGGCCTGTTGGGGTTGCGCAGGCTCAAAGGAGGCTGCTGCCCCGTGTGGAGGGTTTATGCCCAGCTTCTTCCGCTATTCTGCTGGAGCTAGGAGAGAGCCAGCTTATTCTAACACATACCAGGTCGTGGAAGATCCTGGAGGCCCTTTCTGTGCAAAGAGACCTTCACTGCCCGGGGGGGGGGCACGACACGGTGTTGTGGCCAGACATCCTAGGCCAAAAATAGGTCCTCTTTGATCAGAGGGTGCTCTGTGAGATAGCTGCCCACTCCCAGGTGGGCCCTCACCCTCTTCCTGCTGCCTGTCTGCAGCCTTCCTAGCCTTGGTGCCCATGAAGCTCTGGCGGTCAGGACCCTGGGTCAGTATAGCTTTATGGAATTGTCTCTCTGGAGGAGACACACTCCTTGGAAACAGTGTCTGCTCCTCACAGAGCCAGGCCCAGGCATTCCTCAGATCCAGGGCCTGTCACTGAGGCCTGTCCCACCTCTGCCTTGCACAGTGACCCAGAGCAGATCCCCTCCTTACCAGGTGTGTCTCCTACCCACTAGATGAGGGCTTGGCTAGTCTTCCAGGCCCTTGCCAGCCCTGAAATGCAACAATTCTGTGTCATCTGTCCTTGGCATGTTAGTGGCCACCTGGCCACCACACACTTCAGTCGCTGCCTCTTGAGGTGGGCACAGACCTTTAATGCTCTGGCCACTGCCTCGATCACCAGCCCTCTCTTCTCATCTGTTGAGGCCCTTCTTGTAAGCACCCCTGATCCTACCCACCTAGCCAGAGCTACTCAGCTCTATCCTCCTCTCCCTGGCCCTATGCAGTGGCGGATCATTGTGGGGGCCACCAAGTGTATCCCCAAGTCGGAGCTGCCTGAGGATCAGGTGGAGGTGACCACCCTGGCCAGCACACGGCTCTGGACCCACCCCAGTGATTTGACCATCGCCCTTTCTGCCAGCACCCCACTCTACCCACCTGGCCGCATCATCCACGTGGTCCACAACCATCCTGCAGAACAGTGCTGGTAGGTGCTGATGGAGAGCTGGGCCGCTCCTGTAGGTGTGGGTCCAACACAGGGGATGCTGAGGGCTGGACTAGCCTCTGTTCAGTTAACCACTCACAGCTGGGGCAGAAATGGAGACGATAGTCCAGAGGCCCCACAGCCATGGAAAGGGAACCAGAGACCTAGCCCACGTCAGTCCCCAACAGGGCTTTATGATTCTGTGTCTCTCTGAAGGAGCCTAATCCTTGGAAGCAGTGTCTTCCCCTCACAGGCCCAGGCCCAGGCATTCATTAGACCCAGAAGCGGGTGCCAGAGACCTGACCCAAAGGTGGCTGTCCAGCTGGGTCAAACTGAGGCCTGTCCCACCTCTGACTTGCACCCCACTGTCAGCCCTTCACTGATGACTCCCAAGGCAGCTCTTCCTATTCTTGGTGCATTTAGGAGTAGATGGCCTATAGCAGCCACCAGGCTCTGGGCCAGCTCATACCTCAGTGCCCCTGCGTTAATTGACAGATACGTGTGGGCAAGAGTGTGGCCAAGGCAAGCACAGGAACAGTGTGCTGGTAGGTAGACTCTCGGAACCTTGGGCCCTGGGCCCTCTCTCTTAACACAGTCTGCCCCTCCTGACAGAAAGCTGGGGGTCTGAGCCCTGCCCAGGGGTAGCAGATGTAGCCTACACTGAAAGCAGGTGGGAGGCCTTGTATGGGCTGCAACTGAGGCTCCAGGCCGGCCTTTCACAGGCTACGGGCAAAGCAGCCAGGCCTGGGAGGGAGCACTGACCTGCTGCCTAGGATAAACAGGGCATCGGAAGCCAGCCTAGACCCTGAAGCCAGTGCACAGCAGAGCCCCAGACCCCTTCCTTCCCTATCTGTGTCCCTGTCAGTTGCTGTGAGCAGGAGGAGCCCACGTACTCCGCCATCTGGGGCGACAACAAAGCCTTCAACGAGGTGATCATCTCTCCAGCCATGCTCCATGAGCACTTGCCGTACGTGGTCATGGAGGGGCTCAACAAGGTGAGTGCAGGCAGGCCATGGGTGCCCTACACACTGAGTCCCTGTATCCCTCCTGAAGCTCGAAGCTCGAGAGCCCGGCCACAGTCCCTAGCTGGGCCCTGGCAGTCAGAAAGACGGGCAATCTTTCCACTCCATAGTCCTGGCTGTTTCCACACATCACGTTTCCGCACAGGGAAGAGGGAATCTAGAAGATTCCTAGAGGCCTATCCCTTAGAAAGGCCAAACTAGGAGCCCTGACCATTACCAGATACGTAGCCAAGTGGGAACAGAACCTTCCTTCATGGACCACTGAAGGACTAGAAAGAAGACTACTCCAGCGAGACTGCTCGAGGAGCAGGTGTCGCATGGCAAATCCCAGGCCTTCCGCAAAGAAAGGGGACCCACTGAACCATCAGGCTATTTGCTCTGGGAAGCCACAGGGCTGGGCTGGCCACCCCTCTACCACCAGCCCCACCCCATCCCCATCCTGTCCTCAGGTGCTGGAGAACTACAACAAGGGAAAGACAGCACTGCTCTCTGCTGCAAAGGTCATGGTGAGCCCCACTGAGGTAGACCTCACTCCCGAGCTCATCTTCCAGCAGCAGCCGCTGCCCACGGGGCCACCTCTGCCCACCGGCCTGGCCCTGGAGCTGCCTGCCACAGACCAGCGCAACAGCGTCAGGTGAGTCTCACACCCCACCCCACCCCAAGGGAGTGCGGATGCACAGTCTGCATAGCTGTGTTCCTGTACATCCGTGCATCCTGTGTACCCACTGGCCCATGCACATCCCCAAAGCTGTGTCCATACGCTCAGTGTGGGAGTTAAACTGGCTCAGGTTTTTGCTCACCCTGCTCTAGCTGTCTCCCACCTTGTCATCAGTGCCTGGGGCCATTTCCAGGGAGTCTGGGAGGTTTCAAGGCACACACAGACCTACCTACACACCAGAACTAAACACCAAGTTGCCCATTCCCGCTTAGATCCAAACAGATACACACTGGTGTGCTTACACAGCGGTGCATATATATTAGGGCTTATGACAAGCTTTTCTCATACGTACACAGAATGCCCCACACAGGACACACACACCAAGGCAGGCAGAGCACACATGACTATGGGCACACTTGGACAGGTAGACATGTAAACACAATGGCTGTACTGTGCCAGAGCCACAGCCCACAGGTACCAAGGCATGCACATGGGCTCACGGATGTGCACACACATCTCAGTGGGTTCTAGAGCAGTGCCTCTTCCAGAGGAAGGTTGTCCTGCCTTTCTGAGACCCTGACTCCCAGACCCTGCTTGCTTCCTTCTAAAGCTGACTGCTGAGAAGTAGGATGTCACTGTGTCTTGGTCTTTGCTACCCCCCTCCGCCCTGAAACACCCTTCCTTGTGTGTTTCCTGTGGTGGCTACATGTCGTCTTGAAGAACCCAGTGTCTGTCCTTGGCCAGTGTACACGAGGCAGTCACCATTTCCCAACTCCTCCTCTCTTCCCAACGCCAAGGTGGCTGCAGAGTTTGCTGCCCCTGTGTAGCATAGGGCTATATCATGGGAGATGTGGAGGAACCCGGAGGAGGAAGAGATAGAAGAGGCACTGGGAAGTGCTGGCCTGAAAGCTGGGGCTAAAGTCCCTCTGCCCTTCCTCCCTGCTCTCTTTCCTTACCTGTCTCTGCCCTTCCCTCTGCGTCTCCCATTCACTGTGTCCTCATGAGTGAGCCAGAGCAGCCGATCTCTTGATGCCGTAATGGACTAGTACCATAATGGGTGTGAATGCATAGGACCCAGACTCCTCTTGGAATCTTAATGTTCTTAGGCATTTTGAGGACCCCATTCCTGTCCACCTAGTGTTAGCCTATTGTTTTCTGTCTTAGCTTCTTCTGAGTTGGATTTATTTCCTTTTATTTTAGATTTATTTTTATTATTTTCTGTGTGTATGTGTCTATGAGAGCATCTGTACACATATGTGTGGGTGCCCATTGAATCCCCTGGAGCTAGAGTTACTGGGGGTTGTGAGCCACCTGATACGCCCCCATGACTGGGCAGGAAACACTCGTAACCTCTGGGCCATATCTCTAGTCGATGGGTTGGCTTTTACTTTTTATTTTTATATGAATGGGTGTTTTGCCTGCAAATATGCCTGAGTACCTTGTGCTTGCCTAGTGCCCTTGGAGGTCAGAAGAGTCTGTTGAATCTCCTGGAACTGGAGTTACAGGTGGCTGTGAACCACCATGTGGGTTCTGAGACTCATACCCAAGTCCTCCGGAAGAACAGTCAATGTTTCTTTCTTTTTTTAAAGATATATATATAGTGTTCTGCCTGCACTCCAGAAGAGGGCACCACTGCATCTCATATAGATGGTTGTGAATCACAATGTGGTTGCTGGGAATTGAACTCAGGACCTCTGGAAGAGCAGCCAGTGCTCTTAACCTCTGAGTCATCTCTCCAGCCCCAGCCAGTGTTTTTTTTTTTTGTTTTTTTTTTGTTTTTTTTTTTTTTTTACAGCACCGAGCCATCTCTTCAGATTCTATGAGTTGGTTTGCAAACATCAAGATTCCCTGCCCCAAACTATTCAACAAGGACTGAACTAATTTCTGTCCTTGTCTCCCACCCACCCCCACCCCACCTTCCTTCTAGCCTGCGAAGTAGGGGTCCTTCTGAGTCTTATCCTTATGCTCTTCCTCTGCAGGAGCAAGTCCCAGTCTGAGATGAGCCTGGAGGGCTTCTCTGAGGGGCGGCTGCTGTCCCCAGTGGCTGCTGCATCAGCAGCCCGCCAAGACCCTGTAGAGCTGTTGCTGCTGTCCACCCAGGAGCGGCTGGCGGCAGAGCTGCAGTCCCGGCGGGCACCACTGGCCACCATGGAGAGCCTCTCAGACACTGAATCGCTGTACAGCTTCGACTCACGCCGCTCCTCGGGCTTCCGCAGCATCCGAGGCTCGCCCAGCCTCCATGCCGTACTGGAGCGGGACGAGGGCCACCTCTTTTACATCGACCCCGCCATTCCAGAGGAGAACCCGTCCCTCAGCTCGCGCACAGAGCTTCTGGCAGCCGACAGCCTGTCCAAGCACTCGCAGGATACCCAGCCCCTGGAGGCAGCCTTGGGCAGCGGGGGTGTCACTCCTGAGCGACCACCAAGTGCCACCAATGAGGAAGAGGAGGCAGCAGGTGGTGAGGGTGGTGGGGCGGCCCCCCGAGGAGAGCTGGCATTGCACAATGGGCGCCTGGGGGACTCACCCAGCCCTCAGGTGCTAGAATTTGCAGAGTTCATTGACAGCCTCTTCAACCTGGACAGCAAGAGCAGCTCCTTCCAGGACCTCTACTGCATGGTGGTGCCCGAGAGCCCCACTAGTGACTATGCTGAGGGCCCCAAGTCCCCCAGCCAACAGGAAATCTTGCTTCGGGCCCAATTTGAGCCCAATCTGGTACCCAAGCCCCCAAGGCTCTTCGCAGGGTCTGCTGACCCCTCCTCTGGCATCTCACTGTCTCCCTCCTTCCCACTCAGCTCCTCAGGAGAGCTCATGGACCTGACACCCACAGGCCTCAGCAGCCAGGAGTGTCTGGCCACAGACAAGATCCGGACTTCCACCCCCACAGGCCACGGGGCCAGTCCTACCAAGCAGGATGACTTGGTCATCTCAGCACGCTAGCACCGGCAGTGGCTGCCGGCACCTCCCCTACCGGAACTCAAGGCCTTGTCGGTACCTAACGGCCACTTGGGGCCCAGTAGCTTTGAGGAGAGGCTCCGAGGGGCCAAGTGGTCTCAGGCCCTGGAGCACTGCTGCTGAGCAGGGGTCCGCATCCCTACCTCAGCCTAGGACCCTCAGAACCAAGATGTCTGGGAAAAGCAGGTTTGGGTTTGGTACAGGGAGGAGACTTCAGGTTGGATGGTCAGTCCTCAGTCCTCAGCCTGACTCCTCTGTGTGGGCAGCCTGGTATCTCTGTTCTGGGAATGGCACTAGGCAAGCTAGCTTCCTGTCACTGCCCTCCAGCTACTCTCCCAGAGCAAGGCAGAAAGCAGCCCCCCTCCACATATTCTCATATGTCGTTCAAGTTGGCACCTGCCCTGGCCACTATCCCCCAGATCTGGTGCCTGCTGGCCAGCCCCCTGGGGTGATCCCCGCCAAGGTGACCCGCAGTGCTGTATATGTTTACAGAAATCTGCTGGGCTTGGCTCAGGTTGTACCCTGGGCTTGTAAGCCCCCATCCCCAATCATGTATTCAGTTGTCCCCTGTGAGTGGGACCTGAGGACCAGAGGGGACTGGAGGAGAGTGGGATCAGGGCCACCCCTTCTCTGCCTGGTGCCCCTTATCTTCATGGGTCCTGGCTACTGGGCCTGCCTGCCTACCTGCCAATTCCTGGCTTCCTGGCTCACCTTCTACCCCCAGGACTCTGGCCATTCAAAGGGTGGTGGACACTCCTGTGACACCACCCCTGGCTGCAGAGTCAGGGCCCTGGGAAGAAAGAAGGCATCCAAAGTCCCGTCTCCTAGGTATCCTGCCTGACCCCTTTGTGGTACCCCAACATGCCTAGGCAGCTCTGGGCCCTGGGGTCTGAAACCAAACATGCCTCTGCCCATTTGCTCTCCTGGCTACTTAGCTCCTTTTTGGGTCTGGGCTCCACCTCCCATTGTGTCCTGCCCATAAGAGGGGAAGCCAAGAATAGGGCATTGTGAGTCCTGGCTGGAAACCCCTGGCCACTGCCAAGGCTGTCCCAGGTTAGCCTGAGGCCTTCCTAGGTTTTCCTATGGTTTGGAGAAGCAGTCCAGGAGGTAGGAACCGAGCCTGTCTCCAAGCTGGGGTGGGGAGGTTGTGCATGCTAGTGTCGGGTGTGTGTGTGCATGCGCATGAATGTGCACCACTCCTGCGGAGAGGGGCTGCAGAGGGCTGCCCGCCTTCCCCACTCGCCTGCCTCCTGTGAGGCGAAGCCTTGGGACAAGCCAGTCACTGAGGTGTGCAGGCAAGCAACTGTCCACTTGTGCCCTGTCTCCTTGGAAGCATGGTCCCTATCACTCCAGCCCCACTCACAGCCTCTCTGGGTTCCCCTGGCCACCTGGTGATCGCTGGTATTTGGACCTGAGCCCCAACTCTACTCCCTACAGCTGGGTGGCCAGGATGACTATCCACCCTAACAGACGAGGACAGAGACCTGGGAGCTGGGCCTCCCTTTGCTCTGTGACTCCCCACCTCACCAGACGTTCGGCCACCCTGCCCCTGCCAAGGCAGTGCCTCAGCCTAGCACAGAAGTAAGATAAAAATCAGTGGTTCTTAGAAGTCACATGTTAGACAGAAATCTGAAATCAGAGAGACAATGCGACAAGCACCCCAGCCAGCAGCAAACAGAGTTGTGGCTCTGGCCTTTTAAATCTTCCTCTGCCAGGGTAGGTGTGGGGGCTCCTCTACGGTGTGTCCCTTTGCCCAGGACTGAGCCATCAGGGACATACCCCCCACCCCCAAGGCTGCAGCCATACTGTGTTACAGGCTTGGGGCTGGGGCAGGCTTGGACTCAGCCCTAGACACCCAGGGCCAGCCCACCCCTTCCCTGTCCCCTCCCTGCCTGACCCCAGAAAGGTGGGCCTGCTGCACATTCCCATCACTCCATGCCACATCTGGGGGGTCTGAGCCACCCCCTTCACCCCAGTTCAGACTGACCCCCACACTGCCCCCCGGACCCGCAGCACAAGCTCTCCCAGCCAAGCGCTGGCCTGTCCTCCCAGGGATCTGGAGGACTTCCATATGCAAATAGTAGCCAGGCCCCATAAACCCTCTGCACTCCATGTGCCATTCTCCCATGACTTTTTTGTACTTAATGTATGAAAGAACCACACTAATATTGCTGTAAAAAGGAGAGACAAATTAATATAGCTTATTCTATAAATATATCTGTATATAGAGTTTTCTGTATATTGTATAGAGCTGTGTATAAACTGAATGTAGAAGCACACCTCTGCCTCATGTGGTCATCTTTTCATCAGATGGCAATAGTGGCTGCGTGGGGACATGCTGCCAAGACCACAGCAGGGTGAGGGCATGAGGGCCTCTGAGACCATTCCCTAGATGAGCCAGAAAGTATGAGGGGAAAACTTAAGGACCCATGGGATCAAGTCTTTTGTGCCCCCAAATACAGAAGGCATGTAGGGCCCAGTGGGATAGAACTGTGGGACTCAAAGCTGATACAGTTCCCATGGTTTTGTTAAAGTATAAGTGCTAAGCCAGCAAGATGGCTTAGTAGGGAGGTCAAGGCACTTGTCACCAAGCTGGACCACTTGAGTTTGATTTCCAATAATCAATGGGTGAGTGAGAAGTGGCTGCCAGGAAACTGTCCCTTGACTTACACATGTATTCACTGTGACACTTGTACACCCCCAAATAAATACATAAACACAATGTGAATTTAAAATAAAACAGATACGGTTCATTGGGTTAGGGAGGGCCCTATGTTTTCACTGGCCTCCTGCCGTGTCAGTGCCCAGACCCAGGATAGCACTGAGCTACCTCAGACAGGCAGAAGTCCTCTTGAGTCCCCAGTGCAGGAGAGCAGCCGCTTGTTGGGTCTTATGTAAGATACACTGGGGAAGGGCTTGTGTCTCCCACGTAGTACCCTTGAAGCATGCTGCCCCTTTTCCCTCCCAGAGAGCACTGAGACTCAAGAGTAGGTAACCTGCCCCAGATGTAGAACCAGCAACTGGAATACCAGGCTCTCCCACCCGGTGCTGTGAGCTATGGCAGGAATGGGAATCCTCGAGAGGTGGCATTGAAGTGTAGAAGCCACTAGAAGTTTCATTGAGGGACTGTCTGGGGGACTGTAAACACCCGGACAGCCCCAGGGACCCAGCCCAGCCGGAATTCAGAGCCCTGAGGCTGGGGAACGGCAGGAGAGCCCAGGGGTAAACAGACAGTGCTGAAGGAATTGCCAGCCTCAGGCCCTGAAACGTCCACACAGCAGGGGGCACTGTTTCTCCAACTAGTCTAACTGGCCTGCAGAGTCTGGTGTAGACACCCTGACCCAGCCAAGCCTTGACTCCAGCTCCTTCCCACTCAGACTGCCCCCTCAAGTCCAGTCAGACCCCACTTGATGGGAGCTAGGGCTCTTGGCCTTGAAGGCTGAAGGCTGCCTCCCCCTGACAACAGCAGAGGAAACCACCTGCTCTGGTCACACAAGAGGGATAGACAGACATAGGACCTGCAGAGGTTTGTCCTCGCCTAGGACCTGCACCTCATAGAGGTTTCCCCTCTCACTAGTCTGCAAAGGATCCTGGCCCTAACGGAGCAGAAGCAGAGCTGATGGCCAGAGAGGTACTCTGCCTTGCTCAGGGTCATATGGCAGGTGACAGCCATCTCCACAGATGACAAAGTCTGGTACAAAAGTCCCCTAGGCTCCTTTTACCAACCCCAGCACCACCATGCTATGGGGTAGGCCCACCTGTGCTCGAACCCCAGACTCCTACTTCATCCCAGCCTGGACCTGAGAGGCCCTGAGGTGTGGCTGTTATTTTGCTCTGTGACCCTGGTGGGATAGGGAGGTAGCAGGGCCAGCTCCCCGTGAGATTAAAAGGAGCCTGCATCCCGCCTGGTAACCTCGGGGTTTCTGTGGATTTGAAAGATACCTTTGTTTTTGTAATGTGGTGAGTCTACCCATCCTCAGCCCTTGAAGACCTGACAAGATCAACCCTGAAGTCACCAGCCCGCCCTGAGACAGTAGACATTTAGGAGTGGAATCTATGTGTGGAGTACTCGGGAAAGATCTTTGGGTAGTTGGAGTCTCAAAGGGATGTTATTTCTCTAGTGGTCCCAGGCAAGTCAGGAAATAAATTCATCTTTCAAAGCCGCATGGCAGGACTGGGTGTTCACTTGGTCTGCAGGCAGGCCTGACCCTGGTTGGAGGAGGGGCTGGAGTGCAGAATAACAATTGTCTTAGGGGAGTCTGCAGAGGGGACAAACCTCTGGGTGCATGAGCTGGAAAAGAATGGGCCGCTCAGTGTGGCCCCCTCCCCCCTCGGTGGGGGCCACGGCTGGGAAGGGGGAGCTGTGGTCAGTGCCCACAGCTGGGCCTCCAGCAAAATCCCACTCTATATACCTAAGAGAGGCAGCTCTGAGAACCGCCCCCGGAGGGACAAAACCTCATTGTGAAGCACCCGCCTGCCTGGGCACCCCCTCCCCCACGCCCTCCTCGGAGGGCCACCACAAGCCTGGTGACTGGGCCACATCTGGAGCTCAGGCTCTGGCTGCCCTTCCCCCATGCCGGCCACTGAGAAAAGGGGAGGCAGCAGGGGTGACAGAAGAGCTCATGGGGTCTCACTACCTGCAAAGCTGTGTCTGTTCTCCACTTTAGTCTGGCATCTGCTGCCAGGAAGTCAGAGCTCTAAGAGCTCTAAGCTAGCTGCGTTAGTATCTTGATTAGATAACAAGTTCTCCCACCCTTCTGGGCTATTATTGGTGTGTGTGTGTGTATGTGTATATGTGTGTATGTATGTGTGTATGTGTGTATGTGTGTATGTATGTGTGTGTATGTGTATGTGCATGTGTGTATGTATGTGTGTATGTATGTATGTGTATGTGCATGTGTGTATGTGTGTGTGCATGTGTGTATGTGTGTATGTATGTGTGTATGTATGTGTATGTGCATGTGTGTATGTGTGTATGTGTATGTGTGTATGTATGTGTGTGTGTATGTGTATGTGCATGTGTGTATGTGTGTATGTGTGTGTGTATGTGTATGTATGTGTGTATGTGTGTATGTATGTGTGTATGTGTGTATGTATGTGTATGTGCATGTGTGTATGTGTGTGTATGTGCATGTGTGTATGTGTGTATGTATGTATGTGTGTGTATATGTATGTGTGTGTGTGTGTATGTGGTTTTGAGACAAGGTCTCACTTTGTAGCCCCCACCGACTTTGTACTTGCAACCCCCCCACCTCCGCCTCCCCAGTGCTTTGATTACAGGTGTGCACCCCCATGCTGTGGGGGCCACTCAGTTTCTTGTTTCTCCGACAGTGGTACAGTGGGGTGAGGTCTTTCTGGTTCTGACTTGCTGTGCCTAAGGCTCTTCTGAGGCTGTGCATTACTGAGTCACTCTGCAGTGGGATGATTTGATGGCTCTGGGATTCCAGAATTCTCCACCTCTAAACCCAGGGTTCCAAGGTTCAGATTCTTTTGTTCACTCGTTCAATTCATACTTCCTGCACCTACTCTGTGCCAGGGGGTGGTTGGGTTTTGTTGGTTTGTTTGTTCTTTGGTGTGGCCGTTACAGTGGTGACCTCTGATGGCTGTCCATGAGAAGGAGAATAACGGAACCACAGTGAGAAGTCACATTCTTATGAAGGTGAGGAAGGCTGAGGTGGAGTGAGCCGCTCTGGAGAGAGTGCTGATGTATGCTCTGAGGCCTGGTGGATGAAAAGAACTAGCCTTTTGGGAACAAGCATCATAGATGAACTAGGATGTCCTGTGGCCCTGTGGCAGATGTGGGCCTGGCATGTTGGGTGATGGCACGAGGTCTTGGCAGAATGGTTTAGTGATCAATGGAGGAAATAATTGAAGCTGAGGTCATTGTTTCAAGTAGAGAGAGAATCCAAAGCCTGAGTAACCAGGGTACGAGGTTTAGATATTGGCGTGTAAGGGGAACCAATGGTTTTTATCAAATGTGTGGTATGATCTGATTTCTGCTCTTTGTTGTTGCTGTTGTTTTAGTTTTTCGAGACAGGGTTTCTCAGTAGCTTTGGAGCCTGTCCTGGAACTCGCTCTGTAGACCAGGTTGGCCACAAACTCACAGAGATCCGCCTCCTCTGCCTCTCCAAGTGCTGGGATTAAAAGTGTGCCCCACCACCGCCTGGCCTGACTTTTGCTTTATGGAGGATGATTTGGGAGGACTACAGAAGAATCATGCAGGGGACATGCTGTGTGGTGGAGCAAGATGGAGGTGAGCGTAAAAGCAAGAGCCCGGGAGTGGCCTCCTTCCCTGCGTGATTTCAGATTAACCCTTCAGGTCTCTATTCATCAGGTGGGGCAGTGGGGCACCAGATGTGATTCTCATGAACTATGAACCCTACCGACCTTGAACTCCTCCTCCTGCGCTGTCCGATACCACCGTGATCCCACATGACCAATAAAGCTCAAACTAAAATAAAGCCAAACTGAAAAGTCAGGTGCCCGTCGCCAGTGCCATGTCAGGAGTTCAAGTGTCACTGTGGCTAATGAAGACACCGAGAGTATTCCCATCAATCCAGAAAGTACTATGTAGAAGCACTTCTTTAGAAGGGACCCTCATTAAGCCTTGGTTTCCTCATCTGTAAACGAAAATTATAATAGTTCCTTTCAGCTAGGTGTAGTAGTGAACGCCTTTAATCTCAACATTCAGGAGGCAAAAGGCAGATAGTGAGTTCCATAACAGCCAGAGCTACATAGTGAGATCTCATCTCTGGGGGAGAAAAGGTTAGTAAAGTCCTGCCCCGACTGACTGAGGTGACACACCTGTAGAGTGCTCTGTGCCAGCCTAGAATTACAAACATTCCTTTGTGCATGCATGTTGCTTTCACTAGGATAAGGTGGGTAAAAAGGAATAGGAGCCATCTCTGAGATGTTTCTGAAAAACCTTAGGTTCATAATCTGTTACCTTACCCAGCCAAGGAGAGAGTGAAAAGCGACTGATCTTTGCATCAGTTCCCAGCGACTTCAAGGCGAGAGTTACGCGTCCAGCGCTCCCTGCAGGCGACGCGGCGTCCTGCTACCCGAGATCGCGGCTCGGACCTACCGCCAGAGGGCGCTGCGGGTGGCGGGCGGCGGGCGGGGCGCGGGGCAGGCGGAGTCCAGGCTAGGGCTGCGGTTTGCGAGCGTGAGGCGAGCTTGGTGGGACTGTAGCGGGAGTCCAGCCGGGACTGTCGCGCGGGCTGCGCCGGCAATGCCGCGCCCGCGGGCCAGGCTGTAGCGGGGCTGCGGCCGGAGCGCACGCGCCGGGCAAGCGGGCCATGGAGGTGGTGGACGAGACCGAAGCGCTGCAGCGCTTCTTCGAAGGTGAGAGACCGCGGGGAAGGCTGGGCGACCAACCTCCTTACTCTAGGACAGGACTCCCATGGGGTCCCCGCCATGCAAGGACCCCCAGAAAGCCTCCTTTGGGCAGGAACTCTACTCCAGACTGGCAACAGCGAGCTGAGTGGCGAGGAGATTGGTAGTCTCCAGGAGGTGTCTGCCCATGCCCGTTGGACTTGGGCTTCCTGTGTGCCTTCAACACTTCACTGGGGATCGGTTAACTTCCATGCTAAGCCCTCTTTGGAGCCTTTCGGGTCCTGCAGTCCCACTAATTGGTGACACTCCAATCCTCGGCACACTTCTCCACCCTGCAAATCCTGTATTCACTTTACTGCTACTCCATCCATGCCAGGCTTCATCTATCCTGGACTTCCCATACCCTTTAAGATTGGGACCCCAGTCTTAAACCCTAGAAGTTGGGACCTCCTGACTGTGCTTCCTGGAGGTTGAGACACCCTTGGAGACTGTGATGCCCTTTGAGGCTGTCACCTGTCTTGGACAATGCTGCTTCCTCCTCTAAGACTGAAATTCTCCATTAAACAGCTACTGCTTCCCTGCCTGGGACAGGGCCCTCCCTTTAGTACGCTTTCCTAGAGATGGCACCCCCTTGAAGCTGGCATATCCGCCACCATCTACCCCAGCTCATGGAGACCTTCACGGTGCTGTAAAAGGCACCCCACCAGTCCCATGAGACTCCTCAAGACTGGGTCCCTCACACCTGACACAGGAGTTATGTTTCTCCCGCACCAGGAGTGACCTGGTCCCCCTCACCTTGACCTGACTCCATTGGAATCTATGCACGCCCCGCTATATTTTTTCCTGAACCCTGCACTGATTTTAGAGTCTGTTCCTAGTCTAAATACCGCCCGGGCTTTCCTGAGCAACTCCTGACCCTCTTCCAGGACTGCCCCTCCCCCCTGAGAGCTGGGTTCAGGAGGGAAGGGACCGGTGTGGGAGGGGGAGGGGAGGTGCAGGCTGACATCTCCCAGCCTGCTGGGTTTCTCAGACCCTCACTGGAGCATGAGGCCAGGCAGTAGAGCTCCTTTTGTATCTATCCCGGCTATGTTGGGAGCCTGGTCCCTGACCTACCTTTTTGCTAGCCCCTAAACTAGCATCTTGCTTCTAAGTACGGGAAGAGCCTTCCACGAGCAGAGCCTGTTGCCCTGGACATACCAGGCTGGAACTATGAATTATGGGATGGAAGTCAAGACCCAAGTGTAAAGCCCAGTGTCTAGATTTCTCCAGGCAAGAGGCCCTTTCTGGTCTCTGTGTCTTGGAGAACCACAGAATGGACTTTCGTCCACTCCTGCTTTCTGAGCAGCCCGGGAGAGGACAGCCCCGCGTCTTCACCCCAGGGTTCTGAGCGCCTGGCTCGAACAAGTCCTAAGAGGTCTCAAAATGCTAGGCGTGGACTGGATACAGTGATCCATAACCGAGGCAGCTGGGCCGTCTGAGGGTGCTAGACAACACCCTCAGTCCAGGAGCTTCCTTCCTGAGCGTAGGTTACAAGTGCTCAGGGACTGTGGAGACCCTAGGAGAGGGAGGTCAGTGGTCCGTGTGGGACACAGGTACAGACTGAGGGTGTCTTGTGCCTGTTCAGTGTCTAATGACCATGAAGCAGGACCCCTTGATTCCGGAAGGTATCTGCAAGCTTCTGCCCCCACCCTACCCCCACCTGGGCTCTGGGCACAGGGGCGGGCCTAATTGGCCTGGGCTCCTCTCTTCTGAGCCAAACTTTCCCTCCTGGCCTGGGGAGGGGGGGGGGGTGGGAGGCTGACGCCACAGCTTAGCCATGCGGTTGCCTGGCAGGGAGGCTGTGCTGCTCCCTCCAGAGAGATAAGAGGAGACTCAAGAATGTCAGTGGGGAGCAGGCGGGGTGCGGGGCCTGCTCAGGAGGGCTAGGCTTCAGAAGTGTCCCAGAGCCTGGGAATAGGGGCAGGCTGGGTGGGCACTTGGTGCAAGTCCTCTAAGGCTGTCTGGGAGGGGAAGGCGTGGCAGGGAATCCGTTGGGTGGTGAGATGGAGGTTCTCCTTATGAGGTGTAGGGGCCTGAGGGAGCAAGCACGGACCTGTGGTGTGCTCACAAATGTGAGACCCACTGAGGAAGTGGAAAGCCTTGTTTTTATGGATGCGATGTGTCGTTCTCAGCCCCTGGTGACAGCGTATGCTCTCGCACTCAAATGGGACCCTTGAGCCTTCATCCGGATTCCCACACGGCCTCAGTCATTCCCTCTGGATAGCGAGCAGAAGTCTCCAGGGTTTGGGTTCTGGCCTGGGAGGCAGAATATCTCTTGCTGAAGGGGCAGTCTTGAAGAATCCCTTCTTCTGCCATGGCTCTCACTAACTCAGCACATAGGGGCGTGTCCTGCCCTGCTCTGGGCAGGTAGTAAGATTGGGGGCTAAGGCGCTTTGGGCCTTTGGTGGGAGGCTGGGACAGAGCGTCCCCCTCGAGGCTGGTACAGCTGGGTCCCCGTGACTGCTCAGTTAATCCCCTGGAGATAGGCACTAGCGGTTCAGAGTGGAGGGCATAAGGCCTGTAGCGAGCAGACCCTCTGGGCAGGATGCATTGGCTCCCAGCAGGTAACTGGGTATAGGGGGTGGTCTGTTTCTCTTCACCTGAATGGTGGGGGCCCTGATCTCTTAGAGCCCGGTCAGGCCTGGAGTAGGACCGTGTTCCTAGGCCTTGACCAAGACCTCTAAGGGTGGATTCACGCTGGGCCACTGAGAACTGTGTGACCCTAGGCAGGGCCTCTCTGGGATCTTTTTCTTCACCTGGAACATAGGAGTCAGTGGCAGAGGTCTCCATGGTGCCTTCATCTCTGATGAACCTTCTGTCCCAATCCTGTAGAGTACGAATAGAAGACTCGGGGTGGAGGTCTTGGCGATCGTGCTAGGGGCTCATGTTGTCTAGCTAGTGCCCCTAGAGCAGTTTTATGGTGCCTGTAGGGTTGGATACTGAAGGGAATTGGGTCTCCAGCAGATTTTGAACAGGCCACTGGGAGTTTGGGGGCCGATACTGGTCTTTGGAGCCTCTAGGGCTGGAGGAGGAGGCCTGAGTCTCACCTTTTCTAAACCGGAGGGTGAGTCTGGACTGATACTGTCCTCTCTGGCTTGTTTTCCTGCTAGGGTAAGTCAGTGGACCCGAGTAGGAGCTTCTAATGCGATCATTTTTAGACATCCAACAAACACAAACTCCTGGCCTCTGATAGGACGAACAAGGTAGACTGCAGAGTTCCCGGTGAGAGGGCCAGAATGCACCCATCTCCTAGGGGCCAAAACAGAGGCTCTGAGAGACAGTTAGCTGGGTAGCCTAGGCTGACTTCAGTCCCCGGCTTTCTCCTCTGCCATCAAGGTTGTGTGAGGACAACCAGTTGGTGACAGCATCCAGAGGGCAGGAGTGTCAGGTAGAGGCTACCTGGTAACTCAGGAGGGTGGACACCACCCACCATCTGCTTGCTGGACTGTGAGAAAGGGGTGGCTCTATGGCCTGTGTCACCTGTCACTGGTGATGCGCCGAGGATCAGGAGGGTAGGGAGACATCAGATGCAAGCTCTCCTAATTCCCTCAGATTCTGTTTCCTGGGGAAGAGACAAGAGGCCTCCTGGGCCTACCTGGAACCTACCCCCAGCCCCACTCAAGACTTATGTCTGTAGTGAGCTGATGTCTGGGCCCACCCTTCAGACCCTGAGCCAGGTAGGAGGGGAGAGATAATGGAGGGGGTCTGACTCATCCCCATGTCTCCACACCTATCACAGAACCACACAAAACAGGGCAGCAGGAAATGCTCCCTGCCAGTAGAGACCATGATCGATCGTTCCATCTATATGTAACAGGAGCCTTGGGTGGAGATGTGTCATGGAAAACCACTCTCTGGGAGTGGCTAGGGTTATATCAGGGGTCAGGAGAGTTGGTTACCAGCCCCTTGGTCCTGGGCCTTTCCTCAATGTGGAGGAGGGGCTGAGCAGAATACCCCTTGAGGTCTTAGGCAGAGCCGAGAAGGCTCTTTGGGGACAGACCACTCTGGGTAGAGTGGCATCTCCCTGGGAGGCCTGCCCAGACAACTCCCAAAGGGTTACAGCTCTGGGGGGCCCTGGCAGCAGAGGCTACTGGGTAGCCAGCAAGCGAGGCTGCTGATTGGCTGTTGCCCTTGGACTTTGCCCTCCCTGATAAGGACAAAGCAGAAATCATTAACTGGATTATTAACTGGGGTGGCCCCACCCTGAGTAGGCAGCCTGCCATCCCTTCCTCCTCCTCCTCACAGCCTAGGCCCCAGGCATCCCTCTGCACCTCAGTTTCCCGCTGTTGGGGTGGCTCCTCTCCCAGCTCAAGGTCTCCAGCCATTACCACTGGGTGTGTGTGGCGTGTTGATCAGGGGCTGAACAGCTGATGCAAGGATTTTTGTGTACTCACTAGTGGGCAGTGGGGGCTGCAGCTAGCCCTGTTATCCACATGGTCTTCCTCTTGGGTTGTCACCACAGCTGACTGGGCTCCATTGTCTCAGCTTTCAAAAGGCGGTGCAGCTGGACTAGTTAGTTAGTGGTCACCTCCCAGAGCTTCTGTGTAGGGCCTAGGGCCTATGCCCTGCCTGCATACCAGCCCTATTTAACCAATAGCTCATGGGCTCACACAGCCCCTTTGCATGGTCTGCAGTAGGTGGCAAGTGCCCACCCTCGGAATCGTTGATCCACTCGTGCAGTGGGTGATGCCTCAGACTTGGGCTCAGGTTTCCGACCTTCACCCTCTCTGAGAACCTCCACGATGAGGGCAGGCATCATCTGTGAGTGTACTCTGTGTGCAGGCAACTGTACTGTGATAGGCTTGGCTTTACTTTGTCTGGGACAGGTCTTGGTCTTGTCACACCAGTTAAGTCTGTCTCTTCCTCGGTCTGGGAGATGTGGAACCTGTTCCGTAGAACAGAAAGCAACTTGGTCTTTGCCTGTGGGACATCTGGGCTGCAATGCTCTGCAGATGTTCTCCCTGCAGCCCTCGGCACAGGGGAGAGAGTTTGTAAGACCCCTTTTCCAAGAGGGAGGAGCTGAAGGTGATGAGCTGTGCTCACACAGGGTAGCCACAGGAGCAGGAGTGGGATTCTGAAGGTGATGAGCTGCGCTCACACAGGGTAGCTACGGAAACAGGAATGGGATTCTGAACTACAGTTGGAGCTCTCCTAGGGAAGGTAGGGAAGGGGATCTCATTGCATACTGAGCAGCCTGACCCGCTGGTCACCATGATACATGATGTCCATCCAGCCCTCTGGACCACACAGCCCTCACTCACATTGTCAAGGCTGCAGAGAGTGAGCAGGGAGATCCACAGAGGGGTCAGAGGAGGAGTGAGAAAAGAGAGGGGAGCAGAAGAGGAAAGCGCCTGGGTGGGGCAAAGTTGGCTCCAGAGCCCCGGCTTGCCTATATGATGCTTGACCTGTCCTTATCCCTGGTGTTCTGCTTTCCCTTTACCTCTGGATAGGGTTTGTGGCCTTTAAACCACCCTTTAAGTGAGGCAAGGCATTGCCTTTCTGGGGGACTTGGGCAGTGACATGGATTTGCTCAGTCCTATCTATTTCCAGCTACAGCTGGTGGAAGGGTCTGACTTTGAACTGTGGGGAGAGGATAGAAGGAAAGAAAAGGGGAGAATCTTCCGCTGGGCGACCCTGACCCAGGAATATGAAACTGTGTCTTGGGAGGTGTGGCAGTGGGTCCTGCTGTAGGCCAGTTGTAAGCATGCTGTACTTGAGATGTGCCTTGGAAGTATGCTGAGATATAAACCTGACCCGAGAGGTGTGTGCCTAACAGACTTTGTCACTACTGCCTTGCACCCTTGACTACAATGAAAGGCCTGGGGGATGTAGCTGAGGTGGTAGAATGCTTACCTGGCATTCACAAAGCACCATCCGAACCGCCCCACCCAGTCCTTAAGCCTAAGCCACAGTTGCCTGTGTTTCCTCCCAATTCCGTACCGGGAAGAAAACAGTCCCGGCTACACCCCCAGACGGCCTTCGGAGACCCTGCTCTTCTAGGGGATCCAGAATCACAGATTGCCTTGGGCTACAACTACATCCTCCCTTGGTCCCTACACAGCCATCATTTTCTGTTTAGGATAACACAATCTGAACTCTGCACCAGGATGCTCCTGAAGCCAACCAATCTGTAGCCAGTTCTTAGGAGACCCACACCATTCCCAGAGACTTGCCCTTCACTTTGGGGGCACAAGACTCTTGACTCTGGGGGCAAAGAGAGCCCCACCCAGTGCTTTCCCCCTTTTTCACAGTAACCAGGTGGGAGGATCCTGCAGCACGGAGAGCTTGGCTCTCCATCAAGTACTCCTGTTGACTTGTGTTAACACACCAGCATGACCCCTAAGGGTACACCCCAAGAGATCTGCAGCACACACCTGCATGTTCTACATGGCCCCCTTCATTCTTTCAGGAAGGTTTCTTCAAGCCCCCAATGTGTGTCAAGCACAGTGCTAGGCTTTAGAGACAGAAGAAACATATGCCCCCTGCCACATGCATTTGATACTCTAAAGGACAAAGTCAATTGACAAGTTAATGCAGCCCCCCCACCTTTATATAGGGTCTCATGTAGCTCAGGCTGCTCTTGAACTTAGTATGTACCTGGGCATGACCTTGAACTTAATGTTCTCTTGCCTCTACTTCTGAGTGTTTTAGATTTACAGACATGATCCACCATACACAGTTATTTGGTGCTGAGGATCAGACATCACTGCAGGCAGGCTGCAGTGCCTCTTCTGGGGCTCTGGTGAGAAGGTGGGGGAGCACTGTCAGCTGTGACTTAGGCTTAAAGATTGCTGTCAGGTGTGACTGCTGGGCTCAAACTGACTGAAAATCAGATGCATCCATGCAACAAGCTGCTTGCACAACCAAGTATCCGAACTGCAGGCATTTCATGGAGAAGGTTCTAGTCTTGCCTGGAAGCTTGAGCAGCAGGGCCAGCAATCAGTTCTGGGTATTAATGAAGATAGAAAGTCCAGGTCCAAGGATTGTGACAACCTACTGTGCCTTGCTGCTGTGAGGACTGATTGGAGCTTGTAGCTCAGTTCATACTGGGAGACCGGCCATGGCACTGGGGGTCCTCTGTGGCTGAGTGGCTGGGGAGGGACTGCCTGGGTAGGCTGGAAGGAAGGCACAGAAAGCATCCCCACTGGTGTGTGCTGTAGACGCAGTATGACAGTGTGGTCACATACCTGGAGGGACTTAGGGGCAGACATGGGCCCTCAGAAACCCAAAGGTGCGGGAAAGCTCAAAGGCACCAGCAAAACTGCACTACATGGGCAGAGGCAGGAAGGAGGGCAGGAGCGGAGGAGAGACACTTGAAGGGAGGAGCAGAGCGGCTATGTTGACTGAAGATAGCTCTCTGGGGGTGCCTGACCCCCATGCACACTTGGTAGAGAAGGATGCAGAGGCTCAGAGAGGTCAGGGAGCCACTCTGCGAATAAGGAGGGCAGGAGCGGAGGAGAGACACTTGAAGGGAGGAGCAGAGCGGCTATGTTGACTGAAGATAGCTCTCTGGGGGTGCCTGACCCCCATGCACACTTGGTAGAGAAGGATGCAGAGGCTCAGAGAGGTCAGGGAGCCACTCTGCGAATAAGCTGAGGCCCATGTTGGTAGCCAGGCCTCTGAGAGGAGCACAAGGACACCAAGGTAGGACGCATGTGACTCAAGCCACTGCTAGAGTCAGGGGACCCTCAGACTCAGACACCTGACGTTGACACTCAGGGTCTTGAGCCCTGGTGCCCTGGCTACCCTGAGTTCAGATCAGCCCACCCGACCCGTGGCCACGTGGCTGACGGGATTTCCGCCATGTTTGAGGCATGAATTGACAAGTGCTCCATTGACGGGGCAGGGGAGGGGGTAGGCAGGGCACAAGACTCCCACTGTGCTATGTCCCCACCCTCCCCACCCCCCAGGACAATGGCCAAGACTCAGCCAGCAGCCACAGCTGGTCGGGGGGGGGAGGCATGGAAAGGGCGACAGGGAGGGTCCAGGGTGGAGGGACCACCTGGGTCCCTGCCTGCTCGCCTCCTGCACCTGGCTTGGGTGTTCTCATCCCCTTGTACCCAGATGAGTAATCCTAAAAGGAGGAGAAAAGGGGAAGGCTGTTTTCCCACAGCCTGGACCCTGGCCTGCCTGGGACGAAATGGCATCTGCATCTGGCTCTTGTTTCCAGCAGGTAATAAAGGGCCTCATTAGTGTGGAGCCCCTGCAGGACAATGTGGGACATGGAGAGGCCCTGTCTAATCCTGGCCTCTAGGTCCTACATGGCCTGTCCAAGGTCTCCAGGCCTGGTAAGACCGCCTCTAGACCCTGGCTCATCATCTTGTTCATTCACTCACTCTGTGGCTAGTAATCTTGCCTGCTGTATACTGGGATTCTTAGATTGCAGGAGCCATGGCCCAGTTCCTGCCCCGGAACTGTAGGCAAGATAGCACAGTCTCTCCCCTGTGCAATAGAGGAAGGTGGCCTCATAGGAGAGATGGTCTTTGAAATTGGAAGTCAGATTATGGGCACTTTCTTACCTTCTCCAGGGAGGTGCGAGCCAGCCTAGGGAGCATGTAGACAGCCTGAAGGAAGAGGGATGAAGAGTCGCGGTGGCCACTTGGGCTGGGATTTTGGATAATAAAAACCTACCAAAGAATGGGAATTGGCTTTCTCTGGTAGAGGCTACAGCATATGCAAAGGCCCTGTGGGTGGTGTGTTTGTCCTTGACAGGAAGGAAGCAGGAGCTGGGTGGGTTTCAGAGAGTGGCACAGAGGAGTCAGAAGGCAGCCAGTGCCAGGCTTCGGACAGCTGAGGGGCTCTGGCTTTATCATTTGCTGGGCAAATTTGTTGGAAGATTTAAGGAGGACAGACACTGATTGGTGACATTGGGGTACCACTGTCTGGATGTGGGGCCTTGGGTGGCCTGTGGTAGGGCAGTGGTCACTTTCCAGGTGGTCTTGAGGATGGGGGAGGGGGTGACATGTTTCCTGTCCTGAGTCTCCAGCCCTGCAGGGGCTCCTAATTGGGATCCAGTGTTCCTTGACTCTCTTGGCAGTAGGGCAACTCTCCTAGAGTGTACCTTGAGGATGTGTCCTCTCCTGGGCCCCTGGGAGGCTCTGTTCCAACCTCGAGATCCCCAGGCTCCCACAAGCCTCCAGGACAATAGAGATATGAGGGTTGCGGGCTAGCAGGGGACCCTCGCCGTGCCTGGGCAGTGTGTGGAGAAGACAAGGCTTACACGGAGCAGGAGGAAGGGGGTTCCTGCATGCCTCAGGAGGCCTCAGCTTCTCCCCCTCCAGAGCCCAAGACCCACCTCACCCTGCCATCAGCCTCCTCCCGCCTCCGTCCTCCCGGACCCTGGCACGAGAGGGTCCCTCCTCCCCTAGCCACATCTGGTTCTTGTTAGGGTCTCCCAGGATGCCTGGGCCCGAGGCCCCCATCCCCCAGGGGAGGTGGACAGGAGGATTAGGGGTGATTAGGAGTGCTCCTGGCCAGGGAAGGAGGGGCCCAAGAGGAGGGGCTGGGATGGTTATAAACAGCAGTCCATGACCGCGTCAGCCCATCACTCACCCAAGGTGCCAAGTTCAGTCTCAAAAACCTGCTGCTTCAGCAGCTGGCGCAGAGTGGGGGTGGGGCTCTAGGCTCTCCCCTCTTCTTCAGAAACCCTTTAGCAATGCTGTGGGGCGGGGACCAGGCTGGGAGAAGACACAGAAACTTTGGCTGCACCTTTCTCCTCAGGGTCGGATTGGCTCATTTTTCTGTGTGGCTTTGGGGTGAGGAGTGATCTTCCTGAACAATGGACAGAGGTAGTAGCAAGTTCATGGGACTGACTGAGGGCCAAAACGCAATGTGTAAAGTACTTAAATAGTGCCAGACCTGAGAGCATGAGCCTCCGTCATTGTCATCAACATAGTACGAATTCTGGGCTGGTAGGCACTTCATAATGAGCTGCCATCACCAACAGTGTCACTTTCCCCATTGTTAATGATGGGTTGGTAGGATTAAGTGACACATTGCCCGTGAAGTTGGCAGAATGCCTCATATATAGTAAACTCAGTGATGAACGTGGCACTCGGTAGGCACCCAATCACTGGAGCTGTGGCCACCAGAAATGAGTGAGGTGGAATTGGAGCTTGAGCAGACAGACTGGCCATGGACAGCCCCACAGGGTATGGCTGCACTGACCATGCATGGTGGGCTGGTGCCCTCTATTCCCAGCTGGAGTGAGCCTGGGTGGGGGTCAGTAAGAAGCCCTGGCCTGTGGCAGCCCTGGCCTGTCGCAGGCAGCGTGTGACTCCTAGGAAGGCTTAGCCGCTCATGCTCATTAATTCATTAATCACCTAAGCGGGGCTCAGCATTCTTCAGATGCCAAATGGGGCCAGGGAGGGGCCTGGGCTGGGGACCCAGAGACCCCAGGGTGCTGGGGTTCGGGAGGTGAAGACAGCCCCTCCATTTGCAGAGCTCCCACTGAATGTAGGGCATTTTATGATCCATATCTTTACAGCTTTACAGCCATCGCAAATGCTCCAAGAAACAGCTAGTCACCCCCCATTTTCCTAAGGATACTAAGGCCCAAAGAGAGTATGGCTCTTTGAGGTCACACAGCAGGCTGAGTTGGGTGGGGTTTTTCCTGACCAGTCTGAGCCATGTTCCCGAGACTCCCCGGAGGAAGGACTCAAGGTGCTAACCCAAGACTTGAGGCTCGAGCTCAGTGGTTCACAACCTTTCTAATACTGTGACCCTTTAATACAGTTCCTCATGTTGTGAGGACCCCTAACCATAAAATTGTTTTGTTGCTACTTCATAACTGTAATTTTGTTACTGTTATAATCATAATGTAAATATTCTGATATGCAGGACACCTGTATGCAGCCCCCGTGAAAGGGTCATCCGACCCCCTCAGGAGTTGAGGATCACTGTTGTAGAGGGTCGTTCCTGCCTCAGTAGAGCTGGCCACTGGGTGGGGTGTCCTCTGCTATCAGGGTTGACACATCTCTCACGTCAGCCCCCTTATCGCTCCTCCCTTTGGCTGCCTCACTCCTTGCCCCACAAGGTGACCCTGGGACAGGGAAGGCCATCGCCACCCCCTCTCTTTCCTTGCCATGCCCAGGAGCCCTGAATTGCGTTTCTTTGTCCTTCCCCGTCATGGGGCTGAGGCCAGGGGAGGAAAGCGGGCAGGCAAGCCGGTGGAGGGTACAGGAGCAGAGTGCTGGCCACCTTCCCTTCCTGTGTGAGGCCAGGACTTTCTGTCCTCTCTCATTCTCTGTCTCCTCTGGAGAGTCGGGGCTGAGCTCCCCACTTCCAGCACAGAGGCAGTGGGTCCAGCCACCAAAGATGGGCCACACTGGCACTACTGATCCTGATCTCCAGCTCTCCCTAAAGCTGGGGCCTGGGGCGTGGTGGTTCCTTGAATTCCTGGGCTCCAGGATGTGTGCTCAGACCTCAGACCTCCTTGTGCTCAAGGCTGGGTCTCCTGGAAGGACAGAACAGGAAAGTCATTCTGGGTTTGTGCCGCGGGGGTGGTAAGGCCTCCCTTGCTCCTCGGGGCATTCTGTAAGATAGAGGGACAGATGACAGGGATGGAAATGAGCCTGTCACATAGTCAGAGAAAAGATGTGGGAGGACAAAGGTGGCTTCACTCTCTCCAACCATACGCATTAAGCCTTTGACCCCCGGAAAACAGGTATCCTTGAGGGCTGTGGGCTCTAGGCCTGGGATCTTATTTTTAGAGGGGCATCAGGGTGGACAGGACCACACATAGAGGGGAGCTGGGTCATGTGTTTCAGAGCCTACCCTGAGGAGGGCCGGTGGGCTCTAGGCCTGGGATCTTCAGAGAGCTGTCTCAAATCCAGCTGCTCCTACTTTGCAGGCCATGACATCAGCGGTGCCCTGGAACCCTCCAATATAGACACCAGTATCCTGGAGGAGTACATTGGCAAGGAGGACGCCTCTGATCTGTGAGTCACCTCAGCTGAGACCTCTGGGCAGTTCCCTGTGGGAGGGGACGGAACTTCCCCTCCTGCCTGGGGACCTGGGGGCTGAGCCTCCTCCCTTCCCCACAGCTGCTTCCCTGACATCTCTACACCAGCCAGCACAGCCTCCTTCCCCCACGGGCCACCAGCCATCCCCGGCTCCAGCGGGCTCCACCATCTGAGCCCCCCTGGGAGTGGACCATCCCCCGGGCGCCATGGCCCCCTCCCACCCCTGACCTACGGCACCCCACTCAACTGCAACAACAACAACGGCATGGGCACTGCCCCCAAGCCCTTCCTGGGGGGCTCTGGGCCTCCCATCAAGGCAGAGCCCAAGGCTCCCTATGCCCCAGGGTGAGTGGGGGCAGGGAGTGGGTGGGGACAGGACACAGGGGCACAGTGACCACTATCTGGCGGAGGTTGGCCTATGAACTCACAGTGGGTGGGGCTTAGATGACAGGCCCCTTACGGGTGGGTTCCAGTAGGGTGACGCCAGGCTGAGGGAGACTTACGTGCTTTTTTCTGAGGCTATAAACAGTCACCAGGGTTCTAGGAACAGTGAGGAGGGTAGTGCTAGAAATAATCTCAAAACAATGATGGGACAGAAGCAGAAAGACCCGGGACCCCAATCAACACTCACGGGGCACCCGAGCACACTCCCGTGCCCCATCTACCCATGGAGCGTTTAGCTGACATTTGCTGTGTTCTGAGAGTTGTCAGGGTCAAAGGCATAACCTCTTACCTCTTAGAGCTAAGGTCATCCTGAGGGGGGCTTTGCTCTGCCAGCCTCCCCCATCTCTCTATGGCTGACTGCAGTGATGTCCTGACCCAGGGCTGGCCCTGTGCCTGGGTTTGGCCACCTGCAAGCCATGGCCCAGCCAGCCTTCAGACCCTTTGCTTCTCAACCTTCCTAATGCCGTGACCCTTTAACACAGTTCCTCAGGTTGTGATGACCCCAACCATAAAATCCTTTTCATTGCTACGTCACAACTGTGATTTTCTTACTGTTATGAACTGTAATGCAAATATCTGATATGCAGAATATCTAATATGTGACCCCTGTGGAAGGGTCATTTGAACCCCCCTTGGGGGTCACGACCCACAGGTTGAGAACCACTGCTTGAGAGCATGCTCAGGGGGAAATGTCCACCAGGGTCTCTACAGATCTCAGTGAAGCAGGCAGAGATCTTTAGGTAGAAGGCTACAAGGGGAATAGATGATGCAGCGTCTGGTCAGTCCCAAATGGGAACATTTCCAGCTTCTGGGCTTGGTGATCAACGATCTCTGCCAGAGGCTGGGTTTCCTCACCTTTCCCATGAGCCCCGCGTTCATGGTGGGGACTCAGTGGGGAAAGCAGAGAAGAAGTATTGGGTAGATATATCGACACATGTCAGCAGGGACCCCTGAAGACCTGGCTTAGGGTGACTGTGGTGGCAGGGAGACAGCTAAGGGTTAGCAGGCACAAGTGAGCTCCTTGGCCTCCCCTGAACCTGCTCTAGGTGGTCCCTGCAGAGCGTGTTCAGGGTCACATGGGCATCCTGGTATAGGCTTTGTTCGAGGCAACCTGGTATAGGCTTTGTTCGAGGCAATAAACAAGATAGACGTGTGTCCCATAACGGGTGGTGAGGGAGGTTTCAGTGTTACAGGCTGAGGGTGCTGCTCCGAGGTGGGGTACTTTCTAGTGTGTGTAAGGCCCTGGAACCCCTCTCCAGCACTATGAAAATGAAATAATACCCCGCCAAACAGGAAATAACGAGTGAGACTATGAAAGAATGCAGGGTCATGTGAGCCGCGACATTCGATGGCAGGGACTGGAGGGTGTGACGGAAGCTGGAGGAGTCAAAGAGCTCGGCTAGTAGTACGGGGCAGCGGGAGATGGACTTGGAGTGGAACGGAGTGGGATCAGCACATGGACTGAGCCACAGTGAGGGCTCTGCGTTTCCGTGTTATTCTGTTTTGGGCTCTTGGTTTTGAACTCGGGAACTCTCCGTGCATGCTAGGCCAGTGCTCAACCACCGGGCGGCATCCTGCCCATCCCTTTTCACTTTTTGAGGTGGTGTCTCACTAAGTTGTCCAAGCTAGCCTTAAACTCATCTGCAGCCCCGACAGGCCTTGGACTTGTGATTCTCTGTCTTGAGCTTCCTGAGTAGCTTGGGGTACATGTCTGCACCAGATTCCGGATCCTTGTTCTTGAACGGATTTCAGAGACGTAATGAGGCCTCCACAAGCAGGGGTGGGGGTGGGATGGGGAACAGTAGGCATGGCTTGTCCAGGGGTGCGGTAAGATTCTACAGTCAGAACAGGGGTGTGTTCATAAGAGCCCTGAGGCCTTTCTGGTGGCCCTTGGGCATGGTGGAGGGGGAGGCTCTCCAGATGTGGGCATGAGAGATGACAAAAAAAAGCCCGATCCCTGGTCAGTCACAGTCTCTCTCTGGGCGAGCACATGGTTTGTACAGGACATGTTGACCTCTGGGCTTGAGTTTGTTCTTTTACCTGAACCACTGATAAAATAAAACTTGCAAGGAAAAAAAAACAAAAAACGAAAAAAACAAGCCTAGGCCCAGAAAAGCTGGCTCCATGCCCAGTTCACACCCCGGTGGTTCACACCTGCCTCTGGTGAGGCAGCTCCTGGTGACCCACTGAACCACCTCAGACCCAGCCCCCGGGTCCTTCCGGGAAGCTGAAGGCTTCAGTGGGTGCGAAGGGAGGAGGAGACCTGGCCCCTCATTCTGAGGAGGGGTGTCCTTCAGTCCCTGTGCCTCCATCAGAGATCTGGTCACTGACCCACAGATAATCATTATTAGGTCTGGAGATCCAGGGTGGGGTCTCAAAGTCCTTCACCCACAGTTAAGCCCTGGATCCTTCCAGGGCTCTAGGATAGGTGGACAGAGATACCCCGGATACTCTGGGGTATCTGTGAGGGTATCTCAATGGTGAAGATGGAGGGGTGGGGGGGCGTCTTTGCAGCCCTGCCCAACAGAGGAGACAGCTGCCTGGCTTGAAGGTTGGGTCTGGGGGTTCAGCTGCTGGCCCAACAGTCTCCCTCCTTCGCCCCCCCCCCGCAGCACACTGCCAGACTCGCCCCCAGACTCAGGCTCTGAGGCCTACTCCCCTCAGCAGGTGAATGGTGAGTCCAGCGGGCAGCGCCACCCTCCCCCCTCTGGGTTTGGGCAAGTGGTTGGTGCAGCCTTATCAGGAAGAGAGGGAGGAGGGAGGGAGGGAGGGGGCCAGCGGCTGCCCAACGGGCCAGATTATCGCTGGTCAAATACTCCTCGGCGCTGGCTATTGTTCCCCCATGGGCGGGTGGGGAGCCTGGTCTTGCCTCAGAGCAAGTGTCCCTGCTGGTGATGCCACCGTCTGGCCCCCTTCGCCATCATGGATGCGCCCTTTGGCGGTAAGTGGACAGCTGAAGAAGGCTGCTGCCTGGCCCACCTTTACAGGGTGCTGAGGGGCGCAGTGGCCCCATGTGGCCAAGAGTAGAATGATCATGGGCAGACTGAAGAGGGGTCAAGAGTTCTGTTTATCCTACCAAAACATCCCTGGAATGCTTCCTGAGGAACAAAGGGAGCTGCAGCCCCCTCGGGCTGGGGGACTGGCCCCTGGAACCGGAGCCGGGCTGCTGGAGGGAGGAGGCTGGGTGGGGGACTGGGCTGGGGTCTCTCGGAGACTTTCTTCAGGCTTCAAAGGAATGAGACTGGGATCCCCTGAGGGGCTTGGCCTGGGTAGACTAGGGGAGAGAGCTGGCTAGGCCTGCACAGTCTGACTTCCCTGCTCAAACTCTTAATAGCTGGCTTCCCAGTCTCCCCAGCCAGCCTCTGGCACGGCTCAGGAGGGGACGGAAGCAAGAGGCCGTGCCTAGGGAGAGCGAGTGAGGTGGCTCTCTGACTCCCGTGCCTCGTCTCTTTCTCAGACCCCCATCTTCTGCGCACCATAACCCCGGAGACTCTGTGCCACGTGGGAGTCCCCTCCCGACTGGAGCACCAGCCCCCACCTCCAGCCCACTTGCCAGGCCCCCCCGCCACCCCCGCCACCCCCACCTCACTACCCTGTCATTCAGCGGGACCTCTACATGAAGGCTGAGCCCCCGGTGCCCCCCCTATGCTGCCATGGGACCCGGTCTGGTGCCCCCTGAACTCCACCACACCCAGCAGACTCAGGTGCTACACCAGCTGTTGCAGCAGCACGGAGCTGAGTAAGGCTTGGGCAGAGCCTCCTTGGCAGGAAGGTGGGGTGGGAGTCTGGGCATCAAGTGTAGGGGAGACAGGTGACCCCAGAGAAAAGCAGAGGTCCTATAAAAGTGATACTCGGAGGGGCCTACAGCCATAGCTGATTGGTGACAGCTACTCATTCACAAGTGGGTAAACTGAGGTTCTAAGAAAATCGTTTTCTCAGGTCATGAACTAGAGGCAGAGCCAAGACTTGAAACTGGAACTGAATTCTTAATCCAGACCCCAATGCCTTTCTCCCCACTTACTGAAATCCTTAGGTTTCTGAAGGTGACAATTGCAGAATGCTCTGTGTGGCACAGACCCCTGCCCTCCCTCCTGGATTCCATAGGGGTAGGGGTAAGACTGTGGCCAAGAGTCTTTAGAATGGGAACACTGAGTGACACTGAGGGATAGAGTACTAGGAAGGAACCTGAGGGCCTCCTGTGGGAAGTATCTTCCTGGCTGGGCATTGCCTGCTGAAATGGGGCTGAGGGGAGAGGGTTGGCACTGCACAGGAGAAAGTCAGGGAGAGCCAGCCCCATGGTACTCACCTCTGCTCCCCAGGCTCCCTCCACACCCCTCCAAGAAGAGGAAGCACTCCGAATCACCTCCCAACACCCTCAATGCCCAAATGCTGAACGGAATGATCAAGCAGGAACCTGGGACTGTGACAGCCCTGCCCCCACACCCTGCCAGAGCCCCATCCCCACCATGGCCTCCTCAGGGCCCGCTCTCACCTGGCACCAGCTCCTTGCCCCTCAGCATTGCCCGAGTCCAGACTCCACCTTGGCACCCACCAGGTGCACCCTCCCCAGGTAGGTGACTGACTGGCCATTGGTGCTGGCGAGTGGGAACCCCGGGCTCAGATCTGACCTAGTGCTCCCTCCCTTCAGGCCTCCTGCAGGACAGTGATAGCCTCAGTGGCTCCTACCTGGACCCCAACTACCAGTCCATCAAGTGGCAGCCGCATCAGCAGAACAAGTGGGCCACCCTGTATGACGCCAACTACAAGGAGCTGTGAGTGATAGCGCCTCCTAGCCACCTAGTCTTGGGACAGCTTAGAACCCCGCTGAGGTCCTAAGTCAGGGCCTGGGAGCACTCTGAGTGTAAAAGAATTACATTTGACAGAAGAGCCAACAAGCTTGGGGAATAATTAGGCCTGGGGCTCAGGCTTCAGGGCCTCTGGTCAGCCCAGGTCTCTCTAAAGGTCTCTACCAGGGAGGGGCCTTGGGAGCCAAGTCAGGAAGAAGTGGGTGGAGGCATGGCTTCTGGCACCTCCTCCAGGTTCTCCTCCTATTTTCCAGGAAGGTAGCCTGAAGTTTAGCATAAGCTGGGCCTTACAGCAGCCCCCTCTCTGTGGAGGGAGGAGGGGTGGGGGGACCCAGGGGTGCGGCTGCCCAGGGTGTTCCTGTTCTTCCCTCAGCACCACATGGCCAAGAGCCCAGTGGGGACCCCCCTCCTTCTTCCCCTGAAAGGCCAGGTACCTCAGTGTACTTTGGACTTAGCCAAGCAGGAGCTAGATGACTAGGGCTCTCTCTTCAGAACAGTAGCTGAGACAGGCTTCCTGGAGTGAGTGCCCTGAGCTGTGGAATTTCCACCCAGTAGCACTGAGGGCTGGGCAGGGTGGGATGCCCAGCTGTGATGACCTCAGAAGTGATCTAGATGACACTGGTAGGATCTGGCCCCTATGGCGTGGAGAGAAATCCCTCTGTGCACACCTCCAAACCCTTTGGGCACTTTGCTATCTCCCTACTCCGGCCCCAAGGCCAGAGAGCTAGCAGCAGAGGTCCCCAGTGTGGCTGGCCCAGGCACTTTCGGGTATTTTCTTAGGTCACACAGATGGGTGAGCCCTGTAAGAGAAGAGTGAGACCTCCCCGCCCAGCTTCCTGTGGGCACCAGAGGGGTCCCTCTAATGTGTGGTAACTCAGGGCGGGATGAGTCAAGTCCGAAGTCAACAAGTGCTCTCTTTACTGCCGCTGGAGGTGCCCTAAAGGCTCCAGACACTGTCTCCGAGACAGATGGCAAGCTTCAGTTGTTCCTGATGGGGAGGTCAGAAACCAGAAGTACTCCCTTCTCTCTGGGGCAGTTGTGGGAGTCAGAATGAGGGCACAGGGGCCTTGAGCAGGGGGTGGGCCAGAGTGGGTCAGGGTGGGCCCAAGGCAGAGCTGGCTCCTGGTTCCACCGTTTCCATGGCGACCAGCTGTCAGGCACAATGAGACTCTGCAGATGCAGCCCCTCTCATCCCATCTCCCACAAGGGAGGGGGCTTCAGGCAATGTGTGGGAAATGGGTAAGTGTGCCGAAGGGTGGCCACGGCCTTCCTCTAGCGCGCCCTGACTTCTGGTGGGCCTTTAGAGCCTTGGCTTGCTTCCTTCATCCCAGCATGTGCCAGTGGGTGGGCCCCAGGCATGAAAGGAAAAGCTTGTGCAGCTCCTCCCGGGGGCATAGTCTCCAGGCTAGAATTGGATTGACCCCTCGGTGGTTTGGGAATAAGTAACGGCATTGGAACACGGACCTGTAGACAGAAGCGATGGCCCACGTTTAGACTGGGGACCACTGGTGAGTCTCCTCCCTTCCCCCTTCCCGCTCCTAGGCCTATGCTCACCTATCGTGTGGACGCTGACAAGGGCTTCAACTTCTCGGTGGGTGACGATGCTTTTGTGTGCCAGAAGAAGAACCACTTCCAGGTGACCGTGTACATTGGCATGCTGGGCGAGCCCAAGTATGTTAAGACGCCGGAAGGCCTCAAGCCGCTCGACTGCTTCTACCTGAAGCTGCATGGAGTGAAGGCAGGTTTGGGGTTTGGCTAGGAAGGGAGAACAGGAGGGCCAGGAGGCTCCAAGATGCAAGTGATGAGGAAATACCCCACAACTCTGTCCCACAGCTCCACCTCTTCTCGTGACAGCCACCTAGATGTGGGGTTCCTCGGACCTCACCATCCCTCCTAAGCCTTGCCTTCCTCCCCACCCCATACCTCAAGTCTTCATCTCCAAGCCAAGACCCATCGTCTGGCCCTCGAACTGATACCTCAGCTCTCAGAACCAAACCAAGCTCCCCACCTGTCCCTCTTCCCTGCTTCACCTCATGGTCCTGGCTACTCAAGCCATCCATATTTGTAGGGGCCCTCCTACCCTCAGCTTTTCATGAGCTTGGCTTTGTTTGGAGGCTCTGGAGTAGCCCTTACCCCCCCCCCACTTGGCCTCTCCGTTGACCTGAGTCACTCTCATCCAGTGTCTGGATATCCAATCAGCTTCTACTTTGCCCCAGTTCCCATGACACATGTGGTTGCAGTACACTCCTTCCTTCCCAAGCCTCCAGTATCTTCCCCGTCTTCTAAACTGCCCATAAGGACCTTAGAAATCCACCCCTATGTGCTCTGTGTCCCACACTGTCACTCACAGAGTCCCTTCCCAGCATCCTATCCCGTTCCTCTGGGCAGACTCCATTCTGACGCCCCTCTGGGAAACCTGCCCTGAGGCCCTTTGTGTTCCATAGCACAGCCACTGGAGCCCATGAGCTCCTTGGGGACAAGACAAGGTGTGTCTGATTCTCTCACAGTGTGCCTGGCATGTCGAAGAGATGAGAGAATGCGGGCGTATGAGAGTGGCTGGTGTGTGCTGTGCATGTGTGCGTGTGTGCGCGCGCACGCGCGTGGGGGGGCTGGCTGCAGGTGTGTAGGTATGGGTATGGGTTATGAGTCATAGGCTTACTGGAAAACACATGGGCATGCATGGAGAAGTTAGGGAGTCAGCTGACACGGTGATGTGCTGACATCATGGAGGTGACCATACATTGCCATATAGAAGTAGGGGAAGTAATGAACCGTGAGCTGACATGAGGGCTGTGTGTGTGTCATTGAAATGTCTTGGAGTGTGGAGTACAGATGTGGAGGCCCCTGAGTTTGCGAGACGCTGAGGTGGGGACAGGATGAGGGGATCCAGGTGAGGGGATCAAAGAGGAAAGGACCAGATGGCGAACCTTGTCCTGAGGCGCCCTGGGCCTATTCCTCTCCAGCTAGAGGCCCTGAACCAGTCGATCAACATTGAACAGTCGCAGTCAGACAGAAGCAAGCGTCCCTTCAACCCTGTCACGTGAGTGTCCCGCCCTGCGGGCTTGGGAGCTGGGGCGACAGGCAGGCACCCACAGCATTGTGTACCTGGGGCTGCCCTGCAGCGGGGCTCCTGGCAGCCCCTTTTCTGCTGCCTGAGCACCTGCCATCCTCTGCAGGGTCACTCTTCCCCCCGAGCAGGTCACAAAGGTGACCGTGGGGCGGCTCCACTTCAGTGAGACCACCGCCAACAACATGCGAAAGAAGGGGAAGCCCAACCCCGACCAGCGGTGAGCGAGCCGGCCTGGCCCCGGAGGCCCTCCCTTCCGAGGGGCGGGCCCAAGGGGCCTCCGTGGAGCATGCCAGGCGCAGGGTCCACAGAGGCCTGCTTCCTGGAAGAGGGACTTGCAGTTCAAAGTATTTGGCAGATTTAGGGACGCAGACTCAGAAGAAGGGCTCCTGAGATCAGAAACAGTTCTGGGGCTCCTACTGGTGGACCTGGAGAGGAATTTTGCCCCCTAGTGGAGGCTCATGTTTCTCCTCTGTGGGATACGGTGATAACTCTACCTCCTGGGATGCGATGACAGAGCCGGCCAGGCATCTGGCCCAGGCGGGATGGCTAGGGGCACCCCTGAGTGTTACTGAGTCCCCGGTGTATCCCAGGTATTTCATGCTGGTGGTGGCCCTCCAGGCACATGCACAGAACCAGAACTACACACTGGCAGCCCAGATCTCAGAGCGCATCATTGTGCGGGTGAGAGTCATCTCCCCCAGGGGCAATACCTCCCCCAACTGAAGACAGCATCTGGAGAATGCTATGGAATGGGGTGGGGTTGGTGTGTAGCTCTCGTTGGGCACTGGCTATGTGGCCCTGGGCTTCGTCACCCTATCCAGGCCTCAGGGCTTTCTTCACTGTAAAGCATGAAGGTGGACCACACCTAGTAGCCTTCTGGGTCCCACAAATGACTCAGTGTTGTCACAACAAGCAGGGCAGTTGATTGGACATGATGGGCCAAGGAGACTCGATTCGGAAGGGTGTTCCTAGGTTTGCCCTTTTCTCAGGGCCCCGGAGTTCCCCCTAACTCCAAGACTGACCTAGACCCAACTTGCCATAGGCCTCTAACCCAGGCCAGTTTGAGAGTGACAGTGACGTTCTGTGGCAACGGGCGCAGCTGCCAGACACCGTCTTCCACCATGGTCGTGTGGGCATCAACACAGACCGGCCAGACGAGGCACTGGTTGTACATGGCAATGTCAAGGTCATGGGATCTCTCATGCATCCTTCAGATTTGCGGGCCAAGGAGCATGTGCAGGAGGTAGGGATGAGGCCACAGGGAGGGACAGTGCTGTGGGTAATGAGTAGGACCAGTGGGAATGGGGAGGCTGACCTCAGTACCAGGGTCTCCCTTCTACACTGCAGGCCTCGGGCTGCCATCCAGCTATACCTGAGGTCTGTTCTGGATGGCAGCAGGAGGGGAGGAGGGTTCATTGTCGGCTCTGTCCCTCGGCAGGTGGACACCACTGAGCAGTTGAAAAGGATCTCTCGCATGAGGCTGGTGCACTACAGATACAAGCCGGAGTTCGCTGCCAGTGTAGGCATTGAGACCACTGCACCAGAGACAGGTAGAGATGTACCTGTGTCCCCAAGCTCTGGCCAGTCTGTTCTGTCTCTTGGAACCTGTTCCCAGAAACCCCTCCTGCCTTGACCTTTGGAGTTCCACACTCTGAAATGTCAACCCTCCTGCGACTGGAATGTTATGTCTCCCAGGTCTTTGGATCCCTACCCCTGGGCTCATCATCCTAAGAGTCACCTGGCCTGAAATCTTTGTCACACAGCATTTAGAGATTCTTGTGTTTCCTAAGATGCTGCTAGGATCCCAGCTACCCCACCGTATCTCACATCTCGAACCTGAGAGCTTCTAGGCTGTGAACAGTTGTCTGAGGGAGCCCCTGCTCCAGGGCTCCTCAAAAGTCAACTCTCAGGTGCCTCCCAGAAAGCTATGGGCAGCTCTGGGGCAGGACCCCCAGCCACACACTCCTCGCTTGTCCCCAGGCGTCATCGCACAGGAAGTGAAGGAGATCTTGCCTGAGGCTGTGAAGGACACAGGAGATGTAGTCTTTGCCAACGGGAAAACCATAGAGAACTTCCTGGTGGTGAACAAGGTCAGTTATGGGGAACTGGAGGAAGCTCTGGGACTTAGGGACCGGCCAGTGGGAGCTCGGGTCTGCAGAGGGAGGAAGGAAGGGCTTTCCTGCTAGTACCTCCAGAGCCCCTCCCCACCACACAGGAAGGGGGCCGGCGGTCAAGATGGAGGGCCAAGTTAGCCACTGTAGACTGTGTGGTACAGGGCAAGATGACTGAGAGCACACTCCCCCACCCCATCAATCAAAAGAGGGCAACACAATGTGTCACGTAGTTGTCTCAAGGCTTGAAGGTGTGGCTTATTATGAAGGTAACATTTGTACCTTCATATAGTGTCATGAACCTTGTGTACAGAGATGGACACATGACACATTTTACCTACCTGAGGGAGTAGGTCCAAGGGCTGGAGCTCTGTTTTGAGAGAGGCAAGGTTGTTTAGGTAGACATTTAGCCCAGGCAGGGGGCAGCAGACGTGCTGTGTGAACCAGGGCGTCACTGGGGCAGAGTCCATCCACCTCCAGGCAGGGATATTCCTAGGGCCTCTGTTGGCCGTGGAGAATGGGGATTCTGCTCCTGCCCCCATGAAGCCCACAACTTGGGGGCTTCTTGGTCCGATGGTGCCCTCAAGGCTGTTGTTGCCCTGGGGCAGGAGCGAATCTTCATGGAGAACGTGGGGGCTGTGAAGGAGCTATGCAAACTGACGGACAACCTGGAGACGCGCATCGATGAGCTGGAGCGCTGGAGCCACAAGCTGGCCAAACTGCGGCGCCTTGACAGCCTCAAGTCAACTGGCAGCTCTGGCGCTTTCAGGTGGGGGAACAGGGTGGGGCTGGGGCAGGAAAGCCCTTCTGGAAAGCATCCTGACCCTTGCTTGTCCTCTTACTGCAGCCATGCAGGGAGCCAGTTTAGTCGGGCAGGCAGCGTCCCCCACAAGAAGAGGCCCCCTAAGGTGGCCAGTAAGGTGAGGCTGTGCGGGGTTGGGAGGCTCACAGGGCCAGGGCTTCCTCATCACCGCGGCCCCCTTCCAGCTTGCACCACTCCAACCTCCTTGGCTCCATCTCTATCCACTCCCCTCTCCGCTCTTGACCTTGTAGGCCTTCCAGCCCTTTTCTGCTTCCTTTCCCTCTGACCGTGAAGAATGGGGTGGGGAGATTGGGCAGGGAAGTGGGGCTCCTAAGCCCACCATCTTCTGCTGTGTTTTTTTCCTATTGATCCCCAGTCATCACCAGTGGTCCCAGACCAGGCCTGCATCAGCCAGCGTTTCCTGCAGGGAACCATCATCGCTTTGGTGGTGGTCATGGCCTTCAGGTGACTTGTCTCTTAGGTTCTGGGGAGGCTGACTTAGAGAGCAGAGCTACCCAGTGGGTCGGATGTGCCTGAGTCCAGACCCTGGAGTTGGGGAGGGCTATGGCCTGGGGACAGAGGTCAGGGAAGGTGGGCTGCCTAGTCTGTCTCCTCCCCCAGGGTCTAGGAAGGCCTATTTGCAGACATCTCCTGGGAAGACCACAGAGTCTGCCATGGAGAGACGGTGCTGGGTGGTGGCTTGCATTCAGTGACTCTTTTCTGTGGCTCCCAGCGTGGTGTCCATGTCCACACTGTATGTGCTGAGCCTGCGCTCTGAAGAGGATCTGATGGATGCTGATGGGTACGTCCCATGCTGCTAAGCCCTCGGGCCAGACAGGACTAATGGAGGTGGCCTGGGTCAGAGGCGTGTCTCTCTAATGGGGTTCAACCTTAGGCTTATAGCCTGCCAGAACCTGCCGGGGAGGGAGGGGAAGTCTCCTATATAGTGGATGCTTCCTACAGGCCCTCCCTGGCCTGCTCAGTACTCCTTCAAGTAGGCAGTCGGGAAGACACTTGTGGGAAAAGGGGTGCCGGGAAGGAGGGCCAGAGCAGGACATTGGGCTCTGTCATTGTCATCCCAGCTCCTGGGGCTACCTCTGACTGTGCCTTTTCTCTCTCCTCCCCTGTCCATCTCCCTCCTGGTCTCTATTGTCTCTTAGCTCTTTTGCCGTGTCCACTTCCTGTCTCCTGGCCCTGCTCCGGCCCCAGCATCCTGGGGGGAGTGAGGCCATGTGCCCATGGTATGTGTCTGACCAAGCACCCCTCCGTCCTCTGACTCCTGCTGCCCTTTTTCCTGCTTCTGCTCACATTCCCTCTCCACCACCTCCTGCCCACCCCTGCTTCTCTGGGACCCCCAGCCCCCACCCCGGACTCTCCCAGTGCCTCTGAGCTCAGCCCACCCTTCCTTAGCAGGTCCAGCCAGAGCTTTGGGACCACACAGCTCCGAAAGTCCTCTGTGACCAGCGGAATGCCGGGCACACAGCCCCCTTTGCTGCTGGGTGTGTGTCTGGAGGGATGAGGTGGGGCAGGTGGCTGGGCGTGGGACTCCAGTGTCCTCCTCCAGCTCACACAGCTTCTGGCTTCCTCAGTCACCAATTCAGCCTCAGGTCCAGCTCTCCGTACCTTGGACCTATGCTCCAGCCAACCCTGCCCCGTCGTCTGCTGCCCCACACCCACCTCCAGTCCGGTTACCGATCCTAGCCTTGGCCCCACTGCTAGCCCTGCTCCAAGCCCCAGGCCCAGCTCCAGGCCCAGCCCCAACCACTCGGGTATGGATGTTTCAGGGGCAGGACCAGGGTTGGCTGGGTTGTTGGTATTATCAGCGTCCAGAGAAAGGCCCCAGAGAGACGATAGGAGGGATTCCTGATTGGAGGTTGGGGGGTCACCCCCAAGGGAACCAGAAAACACAAGAGGGTTCACAGAAGCCTGGGACAGGAGGCCGGCTGTTCCCCTTTTCTCAGTGTATCCTTGCTTCTGTCTATAGGCCCCAGCCAGATGGCCCCGCTGCCAGTCACCAACATCAGAGCCAAGTCCTGGGGCATTTCAGCTAATGGCATCGGCTATCCCAAGCACTCCAAGAGCCTGGAACCTCTAGCCAGTCCTGTGGTCCCCTTTCCTGGGGGGCAGAGCAAGACCAAGAACAGCCCCAGCCTCGGTCTCCACAGTCGTGCCCGCAGAGGGGCCCCTCAACCCAGCCCAAGCTCTGCCCAACTCACTCAGACCCAGGGCCAGCTAGGTACTTGCCCCTCCAACACCTCAAAGCAGCCCAGCGGCTGTGTGCCTGGGCACAGAACTGTCAGTGAGCAGACACTGGTAATCAGGCCACAGGCCTCTTGTAGGTCACGCCATTTAGTCCTCACAACACGGACGGGAAGATAGCTCGGTAGATAGCACTTGCTTTGGAAGCATGAAGACCAGAGTTTGATCCCTAGAACGAACCAAGTGTGGTGGTACACACATAATCCCAGTGATAGCAAGAAGGACGCAGAGACAGACAGATCCCTGGACCTCACTGGACAGCTAGCCTAGCCTACTTGACGAAGTTCCAGCTAATGAGAGACTTTGTTTCAGACAAAAGGAAGAAGGTACTGTTGCCATGGTTCAGATGATGAACCAGAGGCTTAGGTGAAGGGTCATATATATAGCCCAAAGGCAGTGAGGCTAAAATTCTGCCTCTACTTTGCCAAATTGCAGATTATGTTTCCTTTGCCTTTGTGCCAGGGTAGAGAGGGTGAGGTGCCAGGACCTTAACCTCAGATCTTTCGTTTTAACTTAGAGCTCTTTTAGCACCAAAGTGTTCCTTCGGGCTGACTTGTGTGTCCCTTAGGCTCCCCAAGCCTTAACCAGTGACCCCACACTGAGGTGTGGGCTTCCTCACTTTGACTTTGTGACCGTGCAGACAGATAGACGTTCAGAGTGGTGGGGCAACCCCAAGGGTGGGGAGCTCACCTCAGCTCCGTGGGTGCTTGAGACATGCATGGCTCTGCCTGTGTGCAGAGGTGAAGACACCTCAAAGTGATGGGTCCCCAGGAGTAGGGAGGGAACTTAGTCTAGGACGACCAAGGAGGGAAGCAACCAGAGAGGTCTTCCTAGAGGAGGTGACATTGAGCCGTCTTTGGAAGACATCTGGGGTTTGCCTGAGAAGGTGGTCATCCTGTCTGTACCAGGTGGCTTCACAGGGTATTGTGGGTGGTGCTGGAGACCTTGAGTTTATAGCTTATACCATAAAGAACTGAAAATGTACTAGGTCAAGCAAATGTTCCCACTTCCCGGGATAAACGACTAGGCAGCAGCGAGCCCAAGATATCGAAATGAACATACATCCTCAACTCCCCACTGCATGCTACACCTCAGTGATGGGTTTGCTTAATGAAGGCCACATGCTGGAGGCAGCTCCAGATGTGTGTGCTGCTCTTCTACCCTTCCATGGCTGGTTTCTGGCTGCCAGGGTGACCACCGCTGAGCCCAGAAGAAATGTGTGTGGCCGGGAGCAGAGGCCCGCAAAGGGGTTCCTGTACCTCGCTGGTCTGGGAAAGACCTCTACCTGCTTCTGAGTGTCTTGGTTCTGTGGAGACAGAACTCAGGCTCATGGGAACTAGCTGGCTCTGGGGCAGCTGGGAAAAGGGTGTGGTGTGATCCTAACATCTGGAAAGAACTCTTACTCCCACTGCGGTGTGAGTGAACGTCCTAGAGGGTTGTCATTTACACTCCACCTGGCTCCCTTCCTCACTGCCCAACAGCCTCTCTTCTCACAGCCCCTGTGCCATCCCTGAGCTCCATCCAGCTGCTGGAGACCTCCATGCCTATTACTTCCCAGTACTGTGCCCCAGAGGATGCCTGCAGGTAGGCTGGGCTCCCTCCTGTCACTCCAAGCAGCTTGGATGCTTAGAGTCCAAGCAGCTTGGATGCTGAAATCTTGTCCCTTTGGGGAAGAACTTTTCCCACAAGTTGGGGCAGCCCCTTTCCAGGCCCCCAAGGGCTTCAGTGCAGAAGGCTGAGGACGATAAAGGGAGACTGGCAAAGCAGCCTTGCTGAGGTACCGTCCTTGCCCCTTTAGGCTTGGAAACTTCACCTACCACATCCCTGTCAGCAGCAGCACCCCACTGCACCTCAGCCTGACCCTACAGATGAAGTGAGTGCTGGTGTGGGGGAGGGAGGGGCCATGAGGAAGCCTCCAGAGCTTCAGAAATGTCAAAGCGGAGTGTTCCTTGCATTTTTTTACACGGAGGGCCCAGGCTGCCTGGGGAAGGGCTGCAGAGAGACACTGCTGCTTGGGGTTAAGTTGCTGTAAGACTCTGCCTCACTGGGACTACATGGGATGGTGGGAGAGGTTTCCTCCATTCCAAGCCCTGGACTATTCTGTGTGGTTCTCAGGCTTTGTGAAGTCTTGGGTAGGACTGGGCTGTATGGGCGACAGGGGAGCTACAGCTACTCAGACGGGAACCCATCCCATTAACCTGTCTATTTCCTAGTTCCTCCATCCCTGTGTCCATTAACCTGTCTATTTCCTAGTTCCTCCACCCCTGTGTCCATTAACCTGTCTATTTCCTAGTTCCTCCACCCCTGTATCCATTAACCTGTCTATTTCCTAGTTCCTCCACCCCTGTGTCCGTGGTATTGTGCAGCCTGACATCAAAGGAGGAGCCCTGTGAGGAGGGGGCCTTTTTGCAGAGCTTCCACCCCCATGAGGACACCCAGGTAGGGCAAGTGGGAAGCTGCGGGCTGGCTAGGTCTCAGACCTCCCCCTTCTCTGCATAGTGATCACCAAATGAAGGAAAGCAGAGGGCAAGGGTGTCTGTGGAACACATCCAGCTGGGCTGTGTCTGGGGGAGCAGTCATGTGTGGCAGTCTTCATCCATTCTCTGTTGGATGTGACACTGTGACAGTGGCCATGGGAGGAAAGTTCATAGGGACTGATCTGGGATGGACACATAGTGCCCACTGATGGCAGAGCTGAGCTCCCCACCCCCATGCCCCCGGAGGCAAGTGTGGAGTCCACAGCACTCATACTGAGGGCGGGGCAGTGATTGACAGAGGATGTTAGAAGAGCCCAGGGCTCAAGGTGGAAAGCTGCTCTGAGGTCCTGTTGCAGCCCAGCTCATGGTGATTTTTGCTCACTTGTGTTTTTCAACAAGTATTTGTTAAGGCCTCTCTTGTCTTCTTCCCTGTGCTTCTAAGAATCTGTTCTCGGGAGGGAGAGAAGACATGCATAAGATACCTTGAGCCGAGGAGGGAGTAGATGAGGGTCCCAAGGGAAATCCATGACCTTACAGAGAGGAAGGGGCACTTAAGAATAGAGGGGCAGCCAATGAGTCACTTTTAGCAATGGGGCTCTGGTCTAAACCCACACAACAGAGGCCCAGTTAAAGTCTCAGGTAAGACAGGTAAGCTGTTCACGGCCCCCGTGCAAACCTGGGGTTGAACCCAGCTCTGCCACATGTGAATCTTGAAGGAGGCAAGTGACTGTTTCCTGTCTGTGAGGCGCAGACAGGAGCAGCAGCATTACATGCGTCACACTGCAGTTGTGGACAGGGTTAATGAGATACTCGCACAAGCCTAGAGCACAAGGAGCTGCAAGATACAGGTAGACCAGGGCTAGGGAAGGCAGTCTGCGGAGGTGGCTACCCTGCTCTCTGAGTGGAGTGTGCTCACCCTGGGCTGTGATGACCGTGGTGAGCGGAATGCTGGTTAGGGCTAAGGCGGCCCTGACCTCTCTCTCCCTTCTCTCTCCAGGGCACCTCTCATCGGTGGCCAGTAACCATCCTGTCCTTCCGTGAATTCACATACCACTTCCGGGTGGCATTGCTGGTGAGCACATAGGCCCACATGCTCACAGAGGCAGAGGGTGCTTCTACGTAGCATGGGACTTGGGAGAATAAGGGCCTTTGCAAAGTGTTGTAGGGCTGGGGGCAGCTACCTCACCCATCCTCACATCCCTTCTACACAGGGTCAGGCCAACTGCAGCTCAGAGGCCGTCATCCAGCCAGCCACAGACTACTACTTCCACTTCTACCGCCTGTGTGACTGAGCAGCCGCCTGAGGCAATGCCACAGCCCGGACTGGGTCCCTGGGCCCTCAACACTGGATGCAAATGTGTTACACTGGAGTCTGCTGCAGGCCAGCTCTCTGCTCTTCACTGCCTCCCCTTGACTGGGGAGACTGGAAATCTTCACACTGGAGCTGCTGGCCAAGCTGGCCACCCTCACACAGCATAGAGGGGCTAGAGTGACCAGCATCCTGAGCCTTCCTTCTGGCCACCTCCTTGGGGCAGCACACAGGACCAATTTATGGCTGTCTTAATATGGTTGCTGGAAGGCTGGGTGCAAGGGTCCTGTAGGCGAGGGGAAGCTATGGCCCTGACTTGTCCACTCCCAACTCTCCTTGCCTTCCCTTCTGAGCTGTGTTGGAGAGAAGACCCGTGGGGGTTGGACCCAGACCTGTAACACCTAGCTGGACCACATGAGTCCATGGAGAGCTAATAACTCTCACCCTTTATGCTGTTCCCAGGACGGACAGCTTGGTAGTAGACTTTCTGGGGTTTGACTGTTACACTAGACCTGGATTTCTAAGCTTTAATGCGGTTGGTTCAGGAGAGTTCTCCCTGGGAGCACTTGGCTCCTAAGACTTCCCAAGGCAGTATGGGCCAGCCCTGGATGGCTGGAGAAGCTGACCTTGCGTCTTAAGTCTGCTGGTGCCTGATGGAACCACCCTCACAGACCTGAACCAGTGGGGGCGAAAGGCCAAGTAAGCCCTGGACCCCCAGCCTCGAGTATCCTGGGAGTTTCCCAAGCTCATGATGGAGTTGGTGACACCATCATTCTCTGAGCAGAGGAGCAGGAATCCCTGCAAGCAATAGGCTGGTTTCCACTGGAAGGTGGATGCAGATAACTTTTATTAATGATGTAATTACTAAATGCACTTAAACCAGGGCAGCAAGGAATAGGAAGGTGCAGGAAAGTTGAGTGGGCCTCACTTAGAGGGACACTAGTAGACAGGAAGATCTGGTCCCCCCAGATCAAAGTTCCTCTCTCCAGGCTTGACTCCATGCTTGGTGGGCCCCATCTTTGCCTCTTCCGCCCCTAGGAGAGTAGTGGGTTTGAGTTAGAAGACTACGCAGGTAACAGCTTCAGCATTTCTTGGTAGCACCTACAGCATCCTGAGGTCACATGCAGGCTCCTGAAAGGAGTGCTGCCACCATAGTCACATGTCATGGGTTCAGCAGTGGTATTCTGACCCTTTGACAGCAGGCCTTGCCTTTTCCAACCTCCCATTCTCCGCTCTAAATTGGAGGCCTTTGTAGAGGGAGTTGAGTCTGAGGAGCCTGCCAACTGTGGGTTCTGCCATGGATGTCAAAGCACTTACCCTTCACTCTGCCATAGGAATCATGACCCCCACATCAGGCCGTGCCGCCCTAAACCACCCTGTTCTGCCCTCCCACAGTGCCTTACTTTGACTGCCCAGCCCCACTGCTTTTAGTAGCACGCTGGAGCTCCCTCACCAGAGGAGGAAGTGTTCTTGGACTGTGACCCCTCAGTCCTTAACTGGAAAGTGACCCTCCGCTATCCCCTGGAGTCCATCTAGACACAGCAAGCCTAGGTCCACTGGCAGCTGCCTGTTTGCATGCCTGGGGAGAGGTTCTCTGTGAGTTGGGGCCAAATTTGGGCTCCAAGCTGCTTGAGGGGGTTAACCTTGGACCAAAGTTGCCTTAAGCCCCAAGTATAAAAGGGCTTAGGGGAAGGTAAAAGGGCCACAGGTTGGAAGCTGACAGCCTGGCTGGCCCTCTCTTCTCTCTCCCTTCTGGTGTGTTTGTATAGCCACTGGGCTATTCTCCCCCTTGCTTTAAGCTGTACATAGGCCCCCCCAGCACAGACCCGTGCCCAAGATGTACCCCTTAGTGGCCTGTGTTCATAGTGTCTCCCTTCCCGTTAACTGCCCTGAGCTCTGACTCCTATTTATCATGTACTCACTCTGACTCTAAGGAAGGCAGAGAGAAGCCACTAGGCCTACTTGCTTCCTGTCCCCGAAACTGTCCTTTTTTTCTGAAGTAAATATACATATATAAATAAATGTATAAATACTGCTTTGTATCTGAACTTGCAACCTGGTGTCTTCTTGGGATTCTTCTGGCGGGAGGGAAGTCACCTCAGGCCAAGCCGGCTAGAATCTAGTTTCTGAGAGGCCTTGAATATCCTGGCCTCCACACCAGGATACAGAGCCACTCTGTATCTTCATGCCCCTCATTCTTGGTTTCGAGGATTGGACTGGCCACACACCTCAAGCAAACCTCCACGAAGCCATTGCTGCCCACAGAGCAAGAATCCATCTAAGGGACCAGGTTGAGCCTAGAGGACCACAGCCCAGAGAAGGGTGGCTGAGTTCAGGAGACTGGCCCAGAGTAAAAGTGACTGCTGCTGGGCCCTAGAGAAGGGTTTGAAAACAACATAGAAACAGGCCTGGACCTTCCTATCCACAGGTGGGCTTCAAAGTGATGACAGGATGACACTGAACAGCCCCCATGAGGAGAACACAAATCCCCAGCTTCAGGTACTGGTGAAAGGCAGCTAAGAAGTGGAAAAGGCAGGACTTTAGTCAAGAAACCCAGGTCTGTCACCGTGTTGTCCGTCCGTCCATCTCCCCAACCCCCCCCGCACTGCAGAACGGACTTGAGGCAGGTCTGTCACACATTTGCCTTTATTGTAAACAGCAGGTGGGACACTTGTAGCAATGGTAAAAAATTAATTTACAAAAGCAGGGACTTGGTGAAGCTGCCTGGTGGGTACCTGGAAGAGAAAAGCAGAATTAAGAATGAGACCAATGATCTTCTTCTACATTTCCTCCCTTTAGCCCTAATCTCCTTGGGCAAGGGCAGCTAACAGAACAATCCACTGAAGATGGGTCACTAGAACTGACCTTCAGTAACTTGCTTGGTGCTAATCTGTTTTAATTCCCAGACCCTTTCCAAGTCATTGGTATGACTTGAAAGGATGCAGATGTAAAAACATAGGTAGCCCTCACTACATCCCTACCAAGTACACCCCAAAGCTTGAGTGAGGTTTGAGTAATGTAGAGAACTCAGAACTGACACACCAGGCCACACTTGGCTCAACTCCCCATGAGGGGTGCGGCGAGGGTCCTGATGTGCCCCAGTGTTTCTATCCCCATGAACCAGGGGAGAGAGGGGGCCCACTGATATGGCTGTAGGAGGCTTCTTCAGGCATGTACCATCTTGTTACAGCTCTTACCCTTGGGAACTCATACATAGATGCCAACCCAGAGCAGGAGGAAGAGGACTCCAAAGCCCATGAAGAGTGAGGCCACCAAAGAGATGAGGAGTTCCTTGTAAATGTCACGTGTGTACTTGGTGGAGGTGACCTCGTAACTGGGAAGACTGTTAAGGAGAGGTAATGAGAGCTGGACGGCAGTGACGCATGCCTTTAATCCCAGCACTCGGGAAGCAGGGGCAAGCAGATCTCTGTGAGTTCAAGGTTAGCCTGGTCTACAGAGATAGTTCCAGGACAGCCAGGGATACACAAAGAAACCCTGTCTCAAAAAACAAACAAACAAAAAAGAGAGAGTGATGGAGCAAGATAAGAGAAAAAAGCTGTCTAGGATTATCAACATGGGGAAACATAGACTAAGGGTTTTCTGGGAAGCTTGTCTGGCTCCGTGCAGACAGAGGGACCCAAGAGATAACATAGGCTCTGATGCTCCATACCATACCTCTAACGCCCATGAGGAAAAGAAACCCACAGTCAATCACCTCTAATCATATCTCACTCATGGTAGATCTAAGACTAGGCACCAGACTCTCTGACACCAGCACACCCCTTAAATCACCCTTCTGCTGGGTGTAGTGGTACACACCTGTAATGCCAGCACTGAGTTTCAGGTCAGCCATGTCTGCTGTGAGACCTTGTTTCAGAAGAAAATACCAACAAGCCACCTTTTGGACCTTAGCTCGAAGTCTCGAGCAAACTGAGCTCACCAAGTTGGAAAACAAGCCATGGCCTGTCTTGGGCATCACCAGCCTTCTCCTAGACTCACCTTGTCTCAACCCCACCTCAAAGGAAAAAAAGTAGCAGGGTACAGTTACCCAATGTGGTTTCTCCCTCAGTTCTTAGGTCACTAATTCTGGTTCCCTGGCTGTTCAGTAAAAGGATACACGAAGAACCAGGCAGTGAAGAACATGCCGATGGCCAGAAGTACCACAGTCAAGTGTGGGAAAACAGCCGGGTTGACCGGGCTGGTGTACCGACTCATGGCCTCGAGCTCCTAGGGAAGAAAGGAGATCAATTTTAGTTTCAATCTGGGGAGACCCTGGAGCAGCCATTTTATACTGAAACTGTTAGAGGCACATTTCAGCCTGGGAAATGCAGAACTCCTTCAAGTAATTCACTCTGGGAAGGGAAATTACAATAATTTTGTATGTGTGTCTGTATCTCTCTCTGTATGTCTGCGTATGCCATCTTTAAATTCTATACGCTTATCTACTCTGCGTGCGTGGGTGCAGGTACCATCAAGTGCATGGGGAGGTCAGACGCCAACTTGCAAAAGTTGGTTTTCTCCTCACCATGTGGACCCTAGGACTGACCTCAAGCCACCAGGCTTGCATCAGGGGCGTTCACTTGCTGGACCATTTGCGGGTGAGCCTCCCTTTCCAGTTCCTTTAGATTTGTGAGGCAGTTACAGGACAGTTTCCTGAGTCACCATCTGCCGTGTCTGAGGCAAGGTCTCTCTTGGGTTTTTTGTTTTGTTTTGGTCACTGTGACAAGCACTCCAGGTTAGTTGGCCCCCAGGCTTCTGAGCAATTCTGGTTCCATTTTCCATCTTGCTATAAGAGTTCTGGGATTACCACATCTGGCTTTAAAAACATAATGTGGGTTCGAGGATCCAAAGTCAGGTTTTTGGCTTGCCCACCACACCCACTGAACCTTCTCCTCAGCCTTACAGTCACACCTTCAAGTAGGGATGTGGCAGGCTTTGTAGTGGAGCACGTGCACAGCACGCATGAGGTCTTGGGAGAAAAACAAAAAAGCATGGAGGCAGCAGCCTTCCCTTTGGTGCGATAAGAAGAGCAGCTGAGTCAGAGGCTCAGGCACAGGAAGGGATAGAGATGAATGGTTCTTAGGAGTTTCTAGCCAATCATCACTAAGACAATCATGGATCTGTCTGGAGAAAAAACACATGAAGAAAAAGCTTGTCCACAATTTCCATTGCTTTTGGACTTGTGTCCAGACTCTAAATCCCTGGTTTGTGCAGGAGGTCAAAGTCTAGGCTAATCCGCAGAACCCCGAGTTCTAATCCAAGAGCGAGCACTCTTTGCACTGCATTAGGAGGGGACCACAAGGGTCTCCTGGCAGAAGACAACTGTGATGATTGTGACTTTACCGAATCACTGGAGTTTGAGTCAAGTAGTTCTAACAAGTATTAGTTTCACAGATCTGATGCAGGACTGGAGAAAGAAAACCAACGTTGACACATCTAGCTTGCTGCCTGACATGGAGTAACTGCTCAATAGGTATTTGTTTCCTTCCTAAGGCTATAGAGAGGATTATGAGATAATGCCTGAAAGGACTATAAACGTAAAGTTCTGTACAAATGTTAACTTCCATTGTCACTTGCCAGCCAGTGCCTCTAAAGTCCAGAACATAACAACTCCAGAAAAGTAAACTGAACCCATTGTTCTAAGAGACACAGGAGTTCAATTCAGTAAACAATTATGTCCCCCTTGCCCCCCTGGAAAAGCCAAAGACAATTGCTGCCATTTATGAAGCCTCCAATTGCAGGCCCAGTGTTTGGCAACAAGAACACAAAGATGAATAGACATCACCCCAGAACTAGATGCACGTCAGATGGCGGTCACTAGGAGGCGTGGCAGATAAAAGAGAAGTCCACTAAGTGTGGCAAGAAGTATATAGAGACTGTAAGAGCCCAAAAACAGACAAGCGCCTACGAGAGTTGCAAGTGTTTCGCAGGAAATGACATGTATCCAAGGGGGATGAATTCAGCAAGGGAAACTTTCCAGATAGCGATAACTGGTCATAGGAAAGAGAAATAAAAGCGCGAAGGTATTCAAAGTGCACCCCACGCCCCTCAGCCTTATGATCAACAATATCTGGAAACCTCAGTCGGAGAAATCCAAGGCAAGGGGCTTGCTTTCCCCGTCCCCCAACTAAACATGGGCTCCGGCAGTGACCCGCCCAGGGTCGCTGAGGACTCGGCGGAAGAACCCTGTGGACCGGGCACCCAGGAGTCCTGGCCCACAACCCTGTCCGCAACTCCCACCATCTCACCATTTTGCCCCGCACACGATAAACCACCGGTCCACCACCGGAAGAACACGTCGGCAAGAGCAAGCGCGTTGAGTAACAGGAAGGGGAGGTGGCCCCTCGCACGTGGCATTGTGGGACTTGTAGTCCCGCGGTTTCAGGTGTAACGGTAACTGGGTCTCTGAAGACCTACGTGAGTGGCATGGGGTCGGAATATGGGAGAGGGTAGTGCAGGGTCTCTGTTTTAATCCGTTTTCCCGGAAATAAGGTCCCCTATGAAAGCTGTGGTCTGAAGTGGCGAAGACTGCACTATATTTCCCAGGAGGCTGTTCGCGGAGGGCGGGTCACGTGACCGGAGCGCGGGCTTTGGAAGGCGGCGAAGGTGGAAAGGGCTTCGGCTCAACAACAGAAGAGACTGTTTTGCGGACTCCGTGAACGCCGGACCACCGCTAGCTGCTGAGGCCTCGCGGAAGCGACTCAGAGAGCGACGAGTACCGCGAGGGCAGCAGCAGGCGGCCCCGGCCTTGACCATTCGCGCTGCTGGGAGCCTCTCTCCTCACCGGTAGGAAGAAGGTAATAACCATCCCCCGCGAGGACTACGGCCCCATGCGAGAAACACTAGAAACGACTTGTTCAGTCCCATTTCCTGCCTGAGTCTGCGGGGTACTGCGAGAGGAAGACGACTAGCAAGGATATAGGTTTACCTCAGTTTCTCCGAGGGCCCTTGTGAGGTTTCGTACCTCCTAGGAGATGGGTCCAAGATCTCCTAATATACTGCTTGCTTTCCTTTCTTATTTCTTCCTCCTTTTTTTTTTTTTTGTACAGGATGGTTTCTTTCTTATAATTTTATGGGGCTTTGTCTGCATGTTGGTCTGTGTGAGGGTGTCAGAGACTCTGGGACTGGAGTTACAGACAGGTATGAGCTGCCCGGGAATTGAACCCGGGTCTTCTGGAAGAACAGCCAATTCTCTTAACCTCTGAGCCATCTCTGCAGCCTCCCTAGACACTGCTTTCTGATATTCCTGGCTGAGGGAGGTGTTGGAAAAGCCCTCAGGACATTTCTGGGTAAGGGAAGTCTGAAAGACGGCTAAGAGCAGTGGGGCCCAGTTGAAACGAGGGTTGACCAGTTGACTCCTGGGCAGGGGGCTTTTATCCTCCCTGCAGCCCTTTCATTTAAGGCTCTGCTATCTGGAACGTCCTGTGGCGGCGGGACTGAGACATCAGGACAGGCAGGCTTGATGCTCGTCCTAGCAAAGCAGTGAGGCATGAGTCAGAGGACTGGGTGGGGGTCATCGGCGCAGGGTCTGGTGATGTGCGCTTTCCACCTGGCGTTGGCCAGACAGAAGTGACTTAACTGTGTTTCACAGAGCTGAGGGTGGGGCTCAGTGTAGAGCACTCACTTGCTAGCACTAGCACGGGTGAGACCCCAGGTCAGTCCCCGTGCTTATACACAGCACACATCAAGTGGTTTCACGGGTGCTGGCTGGATTCAGAGCTGGGCTTTTTATTTGCTTCCGGTGCTGGGGATTCAGCGTGGGACTTGAGCCTTGCTAGGCAAAGCTGCTGCACCAGTGAGCTATAACCCTCAGCCTGAGGCTGGACTTTTGCTGCTTGTATTCTTGGGGGAACCACAATGATACGGCCCAGGGAGAAGTGAGGAAGGATGGCAGGCAGGACGCACACACAGCGGAGCGAAAGAGAGGCAGGGCTTTTCATCAGGCTTCCGTACTGCACTGGTAGATTATGGTGCCATGGGCACGGAGTGTTTGGACGCAGGGGCGGGAGGGAGCATAAATGTCACTTAGACTTCAGAGAAGGTGCCATGGAGTAAGATTGGGAACAATTAGAAGAATTGATAAGATAGGGTGGGTGCTGGTGCTCTCTCTCTCTCCTCGCTCTCGCTCTCGCTCTCTCTCTCGCTCTCTCTCGCTCTCTCTCGCTCTCTCTCGCTCTTGCTCTCGCTCTCGCTCTCTCGCTCTCTCTCGTTTTTTGAAACAGGGTTTCTCTGTATAACAGCCCTGGCTGACCTGGAACTCACTTTGTAGACCAGGCTGGCCTCGAATGCACAGAAATCTGCCTGTGCACTACCACTGCCTGCCTGATAGGATTTTCTTCTTGTGTGGAAACACTATCATTGGACAAGCAAGATGATCCTAGTAAATTATGTATTAGAAAATCCTTTTGTTATACATTTAACACATTAAAATATGACTGATAGATGCAACCCCCCCCCAGGATTTCTCTGTGTGTACTCTGACTGTCCTGGAACTGGCTTTGTAGACCAGACTGTCCCCTAGACCACTGCCCGACACATGCAGATATTTTTGCTTAAGATGGATTCTCTTTCCAACTTGAGTGTTTTTGTTTGTTTGTTTGGTTTTTTGGTTTTATGAGACAGGGCTTCTCTGTATTGTTTTGGAGGCTGTCGGTCCAGCCCGGCCTCTGCCTCCCGAGTGCTGGGATTAAAGGCGTGCGCCACCACCGCCCGGCCGAGTGTTTGTTTTTTGAGACATTGTCTTACTCTAACTCTGGCTGGCCTGGAGCTTGCTATATAGACTAGGCTGGCTTGGAACTCAGATCTCCTTGTCTCTGCCTTCCAAGTGCTGGTATTAAATAGGCATGTGTCATTGTCCAACAGTGGTGCACACCTTTAATCCCAGCCCTCGGGAGGCAGAGACAAACATATCTGTAAGTTTGAGGCCAGCCTAGTCGACAGAGCGTGTTCTAGGGCAGCCAAGGAGGTTACACAGAGAAATCCTGTCACAAAACAAAACAAAACGAGAAAATCTTTAAAAGCCAGGCATAGTGTGCATGTCTTTAATCCCAGCACGTGAGAGGCAGATGCAGGCAGATCTATAAATTCGAGGCCAGCCTGGTCTGCAGAACTCCAGGACTTACGAGGCTACTCAAAGAATCCCTTTCTCAGCACCCCTACCCCACCCTCCAGCAAAGGCATTTGCCTCCCTTTTTTTGTTTTATTTTCTTTAAAGTCCATTTAAATACAAATATTAAGTGGAGGAAAATTCTATTTCAGTTGGAAGGGGTGAAAGTTGTGAGTGTAATTTTGGAAACACTGCCCTAGGAGCAATTTGATGGAAGTCTTGAATGACAGAATTACAGTATTGGGCTGTCAGCTTGCCAACCCTTAATTCAGGACCAGTGGTGGGGTCATAAAGTTCATGTTTCAGACTTAGTGGTGGGGAGGAAGTACAAAGAGGAGGACTTAAAACTCCTCCAGCATCCTACTAAAAACAAACTCCAGGTGCTGGGGGAGATGCTGAAGGGGGGAGGGATAGCAGTATGTGAGATGGTCTCCTGATCCTCAGTCAGAACTGTGTCCTTCGGGGTGCTACATCAGTTAGATGTCTGTAGAGAAACAAATCAGACATAGCCATATTTGCGTAGCTGGTATTTACATGCTCTTGAGGGCTCATTTCTGCCTTTATGATCTCAGGGTCCTTCAGGCTAAGCCAAGCATTCTTATTTTCTATGATCCTTGATGCAGTTGAAAGTTGAAATCATTCTTTGTGTGACAGATTGTGCCGTTGTGTTACTCAGAGCCCTTAAGTTATTCAAGAACATCCAGGGTCTTGTTCCCCTAAGCACCCAGATCAGCTCCTGATACTTAGGAGGCCTGCTCGCTAATTGGTGCATTGTAGATGTCTTGAGAGTGATGCATCTTGTTTACCTTTGCATCATCTGCTTTGCGGACCTGGAGTCCTGTTTTCACGTTAAATTTGGTTAAACATGAAATTAAACTTGTGAGTGCTGCCAGTTCCAACCTCTGTTCTTTTGCCCTCCGTGATCTACCTCTTACTTGTCTTTCTTTGCTTTAGCCATCGCTCCCGTGTTGCCATGGGAATTCAAGGCCTTGCCAAACTAATTGCCGATGTGGCTCCCAGTGCCATCCGGGAAAATGACATCAAGAGCTACTTCGGTCGCAAGGTGGCCATTGATGCCTCCATGAGTATCTACCAGTTCCTGATTGCTGTTCGTCAGGGTGGGGATGTGCTGCAGAATGAGGAGGGGGAGACCACCAGCCACCTGATGGGCATGTTCTATCGGACCATCCGCATGATGGAAAATGGCATCAAGCCTGTATATGTCTTTGATGGCAAACCACCACAGCTGAAGTCAGGTGAGCTGGCCAAACGCAGTGAGAGGCGAGCTGAAGCCGAGAGGCAGCTACAACAGGCTCAGGAGGCTGGGGTGGAGGAGGAGGTGGAAAAGTTCACAAAGCGGCTGGTGAAGGTCACCAAGCAACACAACGATGAGTGCAAACATCTGCTGAGTCTCATGGGCATCCCATACCTTGATGCACCCAGCGAGGCAGAGGCCAGCTGCGCGGCCCTGGTGAAAGCTGGCAAAGTTTACGCTGCAGCCACCGAGGACATGGACTGCCTCACTTTCGGCAGTCCCGTACTAATGCGACATCTGACTGCCAGTGAGGCCAAGAAGCTGCCCATCCAAGAGTTCCACCTGAGCCGAGTCCTGCAGGAGCTGGGTCTGAACCAGGAGCAGTTTGTAGATCTGTGCATCCTGCTGGGTAGTGACTACTGTGAGAGTATCCGGGGCATCGGGCCCAAGCGGGCTGTGGACCTCATCCAGAAGCATAAGAGCATTGAGGAGATCGTGCGGCGGCTGGATCCCAACAAGTATCCTGTTCCAGAAAACTGGCTCCACAAGGAAGCTCAGCAGCTCTTCCTGGAGCCTGAGGTGCTGGACCCAGAGTCTGTGGAGCTGAAGTGGAGCGAGCCAAATGAAGAAGAGTTGGTCAAATTCATGTGTGGTGAAAAGCAGTTTTCTGAGGAGCGAATTCGCAGTGGGGTCAAGCGGCTGAGTAAGAGCCGCCAGGGCAGCACCCAGGGCCGCCTAGATGATTTCTTCAAGGTGACTGGCTCACTCTCCTCAGCTAAGCGCAAGGAGCCAGAACCCAAGGGGCCTGCTAAGAAGAAAGCAAAGACTGGGGGAGCTGGGAAGTTCAAAAGGGGGAAATAAACGTGTCCTCCCCCTCCATTGTCCCCTGACCTAGGATGTCTGCTTTGTGCCCTCAGCTAGAACACTCCTCTTTTGGAAGAGTCCACTTCTTCCCAGAACTGCCCTCAGAGCCTTGCTTTCTTATTTGGTTTGTGGCAGGAAGGCCACAGCTTTTGCTTTTCCTCATTTTTAGCTCAGGAATGATATCAGACTCAAACCACTTCTCAGGCAGGTTAATGGACACTGCATCCATTGTTCTGTGAAACTGAAAGAAGCACATTTTAAAGGAAGGAGGAGATAAAGATGGCTTGGGGTGGGAGTGTGGGGAGATAATTTCCTGGCTGGCCAGCTGGTGGATGGGAGATGCCTGTAGACCTTGACTGCTCTTTCTGATTTCTCTAACCTGAAAGACAGCCCTCAGCGCAGGCTTTGCTGATGGAAGAGCTGCAAAGAGAAGGGGCAAGCAGAGGAGGCTGGCTGACTGGCTGTGTCTTGTGGGCAGAAACCTGAACTTGCTATCTGGTGCATCTACAGTAACTTTTCAGGGCAGTGAAAAAGCAGTGTTTTAGGTTTTGAATTGTAGTTTTGTTTCTGTCCCATTCCCCTCTCCAGTGCTGGGAATTGAACCCAGGGCAAAGCAAGCAAGCATACCACTGACCTGTAGCCGCAAGATGGCCTTTCTGAGGCAATCAATTGAGGTTTTGGGAGAAGAAGCTGTTGTTCATGTGCTATTTCTGTTTTAAAAGATATGAAGAGAAAAAAATCAATAAAATTACAAAAGTGGCCAGAGTGTGGTGTTCTTTGAGGATATTTGAAAACACCCTTAGTGCTTCCGGTTCCTGTAGAATGTAATGATCTCCTTTTGCTACCAAAATTAGATGACAGGCTGGGATTACCTGGTTAACAAGTGATTTGTTTAAGAGTGACCACAAGGTGGCGCCATATACCATGTAATGTGGGCACAGCAGCTATGGTTAGCCTTTTGTATTTTAGGAGTTTGAATTTCACTTGTTCCTCCTAGTCTGTGAGATAAAGGGGTCCCTTTGGACAGTCTTGTAACTTAGACTTTCACATAGCATCCGGGCAGTTTGTTTTGCTGCTTGGTGAACAGATGCCATTTAGAAACATTGCTCCACCGGGCGTTGGTGGCGCACGCCTTTAATCCCAGCACTTGGGAGGCAGAGACAGGCGGATCTTTGTGAGTTTGAGACCAGCCTGGTCTACAAGAGCTAGTTCCAGGACAGCCTCCAAAGCCACAGAGAAACCCTGTCTCGAAAAACCAAAAAAACCCAAAAAAACAAAAACAAGAAACCTTGCTCCTATTGAGATTTCAGGTTCAGGATAAATGTTTGCAAGTTTTAGAGTACGGGTGCATTAGAATTCTCTAGAGGAACCGAGTAATAATGAGTTATGTATCTTGAAAGGGCTTCATTAGAGGGGCTTACAGGTTGTGGTCCAGCTAGTCTAGCACTGGGTATCTGGTGAAAAGGCCAAGAATTCCGCAGTTGAGTCCACAAGGAATGTTTCAGCTGGTCTTCAGTCTGCATGAAGACTCACAAAGAAGTAGGAGGGCCTCAAGGAGAGTGAGGGTGCCCAGGTAAGAAGCAAAGTTTCCCTCCACATCCTTTTGTGGGCTACCCCTAGAAGGTGTGGCCCGGGCTTAGGGAGTCTTCCTACCGCAAATCCTCCACGGTGGGCCTGGCTGCTTGGGTTTTAGTTGATTCCATATGTGGAGTTGACAGCCAAAGTCAGCTATCACAACTGATACAGCTTCGTGGGTAGCTAGCCTGTAGTTGTGATCTTACAATTCTGAGATAGCATACAACTTTCTGGTAAAAATGTCTTGACAGATTGAGAAGATGAATACTATTGGTTTTCAAGTCCTTAAAATTTACTGTATGATGGGAGTAGGTGTGTGTGTGATGCCATGTGTCAAAAGGACAGATTTCAGGGATCTTCTCCACTGTGTGTTATGAAGATTGAACTCAAGTTGTCAGAGCTTTTACCTGCTGTCTTTGCACGGTGGTTTTCAATCTTCTCCCTAGCCCCGCCCCACCCCCACAGTACAGTACACACATGTACACTGGGTCTCACCATGCAGCCTTGGCTGGCCTGCAACTCTAGTAGACCAGGTAAGCCTTGAATTTATATTATTGTCTAAGTGAAGTCTTGGGTGAATGTAGACACTATAAATTGTATCCTGAGGGCAGAGTGGAATGACTTTGCCAGATTAAAGGGAGCTGTACTTATTTTAGTTCTTTTTTTCTGATTCCATAATTTGATTCTAGATCTGCAGTAGCAGTGAGCTAAGTAAGTGCCAAGACTGTATTTAGTGCCTCAGCACAGTGGCTTTTGGGGACTTGTAGCCACTGGTCGGCAAACAAGCATTTGGAGTTGTGGCTTCTTTTCAGTTTGGTCTGCTTAGCCTTCTCTAAATTTGCCGGTTTGTGCTTGTACCTGTGAGTGCCCTGATGATTCACTCAGGAGCCATTTAAGCAGTGAAGAGTTAAGAGGCATTGCTCTGCAGTCTGAGGCAGCATTAGCAAGGAGACAGGCAAACAGGACTTCTAGGCATAGCCACTTTGAAATTAGAAATAGGCTTAAAGGGAGGAAATGACAAAAATGGAAAGCTGAAGGACCAGAGGGTGGGCACACTGAATGTGACATCCATGAGATCTGGCAGGAGTACCTCAGCAGAGCAGCATCTCCACAGATGGGTATCATGGGAGGAACCTGGCCTTGTCAGATCATCCTTGCACGGCCAGTCACAGTCCTGCCCAGGTTATACAAGGTAACTGCAGTGATGTGTGTTCCAAAGGGAGCTGTTAGAGGCAAGATCTTTTATGTACCGGAAGTCATCAGTTTGCCTAAATGTCGGCCAGCAAGCTTCAGGGACACACCTTCCCAATGCTGGGTTATAGACCGCCGCATGGCTTTTACATGGGAATCTGAACTCAGGGCCTCATGCTTGCACAGGGACTGCTTTACCAGCTGAGACAGCCCCTGCCCTGCACCAGGGAATCTGGTAGACAAGTGCGGACAAGCAGTGTGGATTTTAAATGAATAATAACATTCCTTGGTCCAAATTACTTTTTATTTTTTGTCTCACCAGGATGTAGTGACAGCATTGGCACACACAGATGCTGATATTAGGCCCAATTAAAGGGAATACCCTTGGCCAGGAAGTAGAAAGATGAAGGTAATAAAGATAAACATGGAGGCTGGAGTTAACAAGGTTCCGTTCAAATGTTCTGCCTCTGTCTACATGGGCAGAGGTGACTTTGCCTGACTTTGTTTTCTTGTCAGTGGAGTTGAGCTACCTCACTTTATCACTGTAACTTCTCAGTCCTGTCGCTCGACATCCCTGCCAAGCGGACTGAGGAGGGAGGCCACAGTGGTTCAGGTGCTCTGAAGCCTGGTCTTGGTTCAACTGAGCTCACTGGTATTTGCTCAGACTGGCAGTGCCACACCCGTACCCCAGGTGGCGGGGAGCAGGCATGGGGAGGGACAGCACCTCTTCTGGAGGGAAGGAGCCAAATAAAGGTAGCACTCTTCCATTCTGATTACCCAGCCTGCTTCAAACAGGGCCAATCAGGCCTGAGCTCTTCTGCAACCTGCCCTTCCTGGACATTGTCCTGGGAAACTTAAGGAACCCTGTTTGTCACCACACTGTACCCCAACATCCTTTACACAAACACCCTCATCTTGACCACCTGCCATTTCTCCACAAACGTGTTACGCTTTGCCTTCTGTTTGAGGTTCTCTAATCCCAGACAGATGGCCAGTATGCTTTGGGTAGACCCACAGGTTAGGGGAACCAGAGCGTGAATGTGATGTGCAGGGTTAGGCCTCTCTGGACATGTTCCTATGTTCTCTGGAAGGGTGAGTTAAACTGTTCTTACTTGCTACAAAACCCTATTTCATTGTTAGACTGATGTGCTTTGTCAGAAGCTATCCTGAATTCCTATCTGGCCTCCAGAAGAATAAGACTTGGGCAATGGGCAGAGGAGCTCAGACCATGCTATACAATGCTGGAACACAGGGAACACAAGGAACAGGGACGCATCACTTAGAGTGCTGACACTTTTATGATGGAAACCCCAGCCACTTGTGCTGATGGTTGTTTTCTTCAACCTAGAGACTGACATAAAAGGAAACTATGGGAGCCTTGGGGACTGATTAAAAGAGGTGAATGAACAGATTTTAAAGGCCAGTTACTCCGCCATCCATTTTGCCCAAAGCTAGGATCTCATGTTCTCTCTGGAACCTGGATGGAACAGGAAGCCAGAGTCACTCATGCCAGGATCCTCCAGGGCCAAATGCTTTTTCCAAACCATAGTCCTGGCCTTTGCCCTGCCTGCTTCTCCCAGCAGCCGGAGGCAGACATGGTTACAACCAGCTCTTGGCAGCAAGCTAAGCTCCTGATCATGGAGCTATGCCAGGCTGCAGGATTCTATGCATGAATGCCCCCTTTCTGAGTCTCATTCAATGGGGTCACACAGGTCCACAGAGACAAACAGGGAGGGTAGGGTCAGACATAGCCCAATGAGATGGGTTCACACTTTACAAGAGGGTAATTCTAGGGCGGGGCCCCTGCTTCACACTGGGCTCTGTAGGTCGCCCCCATTTGCCTCTGTTAAAGCAGAAGAAACAATAGAACAGCTTTGTATCCCTGCCCCAACAGTTCTTCTTCCCTTAGGTTTGGTACCTAGAAGGCAAAGGGGGCAAGTGTGAGCACAAGCATCCATGTCCCCTAACCCTTCGAACATTCGATCCATAGTGGCATTATCCCTCAAGCTCCCTCTGCTTTGGCTCCAGTTGTCCTCTTCCTCTCCCAGATGGAGGGCTGCTGCTGCTATTGGTGAAGATAGGCATCCAACCAGAGCTGCCCTGACTCCTTCAGTGAGCTGTAGGGAGGACAAGAGCAGACAGCGAGGGAGGAGAGGGCTGAGTCATCCACCTGTCCCCTTCCCCTTCCCCACCCCCAGACCCCTCCCTCCCCTGCTTAGAGGAAGTTGGCCTGGTCACCACTCTGCTGTTGCCATGGTGATGCATGCCACTGCAGATGCCGGGACCCGCCCCACTCCTTGCCACATGCCCATCACCCTGCCTTTCTTCCCTGCTGCCACCTCCCCAGGCGCATACTCACTGAACAATGTCGGCGAAGGCTGAGAGCAGGGGCTTGGATTTGTACTCGATGTCATACTTGGCACACAGGGATTGCACCAGGGGTGCCACTTTGTGGTAGTTGTGTCGGGGCATCGTGGGGAAGAGGCTTCAGGCACAGCGGGTAGTTAGTAGCTTCTGCTCCAACCTCCCACCCCCACCACCCCCACCACCCCACCCCCGCTTCCCCTGGTCTCCCTACTTACTGGTGCTCGATCTGGAAATTGAGGTGGCCACTGAACCAGTCATTGAAGGCTGACTGGTGGACGTTGCATGTTGCCTGCAGCTGGGGGGAGAGAGTCAGGAGAGGGCGCCTCTGTCACAGTGCCCAGTCTTCCCTAGGGAGGCTGTCTGGAACTGTCCCCTATCCCTCTGATCACCCCCCTTCAGTGAGAAGTCTCCCGCTAACAAGGCAATGCTGTTCGAGGAGACTATTTTTAGCTGTTACTGTCCACACACACCCTTTTCAGTAGTTGTGGCATGCCCAGGTCTTCCAAGAGACTGTCCCTTACCTGGGTGGAGACCCAGTCCACATTCCGGTCATGATCAATGTGCATGGGGATATGGTTCATCTGTGTCACCCAGACAAACCAATTGCTCTCCAGGAACCTGTTGAATAGGGCATACATCACAAACAGTGCAAGCAGAGCACAGAGTTCTTATCCCCAGTAGCAGCACCGCCCACGTGAAACAATCCCCCAAACAACCCCGATTCCCAAGACCCCAGCAAGGCCCCACCCCATCACCTGCATTTTCCCTGCCAACTGCTACATCCCACCAGACACTACCTGACAATGAAGAAAAGACCCAGGAAGCCTTTCAGCCCCAGCAGGGGCATGTAAGTGAAGAAGACTCGGGCATAGAAGCTGAGCATCCAGGCCAAGTCCTGCAGGGGAAACGGAGCGTGACACGGTGCCAGCAGCTGCGGCTGTGTTCCCTCCCCATCTCCATCTGCTGCAGTCACCACCTCCTCCTGGTGTGTGTCAGGCACTCAGTAATCCCTGGCTTTTCCTAGCTGCCTGTTGTAACATCTAAATGCTGCCAGGTGGATGTTTCAGGACCACGGCTCTATGCTCCTATACTAGCTGAAGCTCCAGGTCCTTTTCTACAGTGAACCAAGCCCCATGCTATTCCCACAACAACTGAGCCCTCTGCACCCTGTCCAGCATCCAAGCTCATATCTTGGTTCCTAGTCCATCTGCTCAGAGCCTGTCTTCTCCATGTCCTATATCTGAGGCCAACTGGGAAGGCAGACCCAGCCAGACATCCCCACTTTGGGGATCCCCAAAGCCTCTTCTGCCTGCATGTCTTCTCGGGTCTATTGGTTCTGGCTTCATCCTACATTCTCTCAAAGCAGGGACCATCCCCCAGGACTCTCCCTGTGCTTTCTGCACAATTCCTGGAGTTCTGTGTAGCTTAGAACCGCAGGAGACTAGCCTTGTGAAGCATGCATGAGCCCAAGTCATTTAATCTCATCTAGAGATAAACATCTGCACCTGGTTCTGTTCTGCTCTCAGTTGGGCTTGGAGTCAGTCTCTGTGTCCCACAGCGCACACCCTGCTTCAAGCAGAGTACCGGAGAACCTGGTACCTGGGACTTGCAGGCCAGGGATACTCACCACCCATTTCTTCCGCTGAACAACAAAATAGAAGATATACCACTGGAAGTAGAGAGGCAACAAGGCTGGGGGTCCAACTGGGGAGGAAAAGGAGACAGGGAGGAGGTGTGAGCAACTGGGGGTGACAGGACTGCTATGGTGAGATCCCCCCCAGCATAGACCTGCTCCTGCCAGCCCTCCTTACTGCCTCAGCTCCGCAATCAGCTGCGAGTCACGGGCACTGAGGGTGGGCAGGAGCACAGGCCTCGAGAAAGCCAGCTCTGCAAGAGGATGCCAGGGAGGCCAAGGACTGGGAGCAATACCCCTTCCTGGTGGAGGAGGACATGGGGGAGCTGAAGCATCAAGCATGGCATGTACTCTACGCCCAGGCCTTTAAATGGGTACATTAATACTCCTCACAGAGCTGGAGCGCAGGCCTTTAAAAGGGCACATTAATACTCCTCACAGAGCTGGAGCGCAGGCCTTTAAAAGGGCACATTAATACTCCTCACAGAGCTGGAGCGCAGGCCTTTAAAAGGGCACATCAATACTCCTCACAGAGCTGGAGCGCAGGCCTTTAAAAGGGCACATCAATACTCCTCACAGAGCTGGAGCCCAGGCCTTTAAATGGGTACATTAATACTCCTCACAGAGCTGGAGCCCAGGCCTTTAAAAGGGCACATTAATACTCCTCACAGAGCTGGAGCGCAGGCCTTTAAAAGGGCACATTAATACTCCTCACAGAGCTGGAGCGCAGGCCTTTAAAAGGGCACATTAATACTCCTCACAGAGCTGGAGCGCAGGCCTTTAAAAGGGCACATTAATACTCCTCACAGAGCTGGAGCGCAGGCCTTTAAAAGGGCACATTAATACTCCTCTCAGTGCCTGGGCTGCAGGCCTGCCCTTGCAGTCCTGTCACATGCCTGCTGCTCCACCAAGCAGGTCAAAGGGCAGGGGAAGAACTCTGCTGACCTTCACAGTCTGAGGCACGCCTGATGCTACTCAACCACTGCAAGACGATCCTCATCCACAGCTTCTCCGTCTTGATATGCCACAGATTCTACAATTCTTTTCCTCCCTCCCTTTCTGATATATATACACGATGTGTATGTGTGAGTGTGGGCCATGGCACACATGTTGAGTTCACAGGACAGGTGTGCGCCGCGCGCGCGCACGCACGCACACACACACACACACACACACACACACACACACACACACACACACACACACACACACTGGGGCAGAGGTGGTGACTGCATAAATTGGTTCTGTCCTTCCACTGTGAGTCCCAGGTATTAAGCTCAACTCAGGCTTTTACTGGCCAAGTCATTTCACTGATCTTCCATCTTTGTTTTTAAGACAGAGCTTCTCACTAAATGTGGACTATTCTGGCCGACCAAAGAGCTGTAGGGACCCGCCCATCTCTGCACCCCTCACACACTTCCCATACCCTGTGCTGGGATTACAGGCATGTGCCACCACCCCTGGATTTTTATGTGGGTTCTAGAGATCCAAATTCAGGTCCTCATGTTTGTACAGCTGGCCCCAGCCCTAAAATAATAATAATAATGCATTGCATAATATTTTACTTATTGTTTTATTATTGATTTTAAGATATGGTCTCTCTGTGTAGCCATAGCTGTTCTGGAACTTGCTCTATAGACCAGGCTGGCCTCGAACACACAGAGATCTTCCTGCTTCTGCCTCTCTAGTGCTGGGATTAAAGGTGTGGCCACCACTGCACAGACTAAAATAATTTTTTATGGAAATCTTTCCTCAACCCTTTTAAGTATGTCCAGTTTTCTCTAGAAGGGACAGTTGGCAATAAGCAGTTCAAATAAATTCCTTCAATTCTTCCCCTCTCTTCCTTTAAAAACTTGAAATCCATGCAGGTGTGGGGGCTTGTACCTATATAGCAAGCTTGAGGCCACCTGAGCTACACAAAACCCTCTCAAACAAAGCCAAAACAAAACCCATAAAAGCACCCCCTGGCTCCCAAAAGTTGAAGTCTTAAAGGAGTTTTAAACCCAATTTTGGGCATTATGCAGCAGGCTTTTAAAGCAGGGAGTATGGATTCAACTATCTTCTGCTCAGTTGCAACATTTCTTCTCAGGACCCACTGTCTGAGACAACATCCTAACTGACCCCTCCTTTGTGTGACCAGGTTTAAGACCCCTGCTGACCACTCACTCTCTTCCTAGAAGCTAGGGTGAGGCTGGAGGACTGAGTTTGTCCCGCAGCACAAATGACTAAGCACGCACTAACTTTCCTCAGTGGCAAAGGCCAAGTGCTCGCAGGCGGGGAGCGTCCGGCAGGCAGTACTTCCTCCTAGGTCCACCCTGGGGGACTCTGCTCCTCCCATGAGCCCCTACCCCTGGGCTGGCACTCACTCAGGAAGAAGTACTTGTGCTGATGGTTGTATGGCATGTGCTTCTTCTTTTGCTTCCCAAGCTGTGAAGAAACAAGCGCAAGTCAGCAGCTAGACCAGATATCCACCCCCCCACCCCCCTCCCGCACTGAGACGCCAGCTTTCCCTGCTCAGACACCAAGGCCTACTTCCAGAACCTTCAGCTAGCTGCTGCCATTGTAAGGCACTGGCAGGCCCAGGGCCTGGAGCAAGCGGCCCTGGAAGGTGACCTATGAATGTACTGTGACAAGGAACACACAGGAGTGTATAGGATTTGTACAGGATGCGGTCTCTACAGGACTCCTGATGGCTAATCCAAAGTATCTGTCGCATGGTTTCCGGGTGTCCAGCCCCCTCCTACTTCTGGTACTCTTTGGACCTCAGGGTCTCTATGGAAAACTATTTTTGTCCCTGTATAGGTACTTGAGTCTTTCCATCACAATCTTTTGTGACACTTTTTTTATTTTAGTGTATGGGTGTTTTGCCTGAATGTATGTCTGCACCACTTGCATCACTTGCATGCAATGCCCATGGAGACCAGAAGAGGGCAGCAGACCATCTGGAACTGGCGTTAACATGTGGGTGAGCTCCCAAGTAGGTCCTGGGAATCAAACACAGGTCCTCTGGAAGAGTAGCAGTGCTCTTAACCACTGAGCCACCTCTTGACTGTCTCTTTTAGACTCTTGACTTCAACCTGAACTTCATAAACCCCCTTGGAAGTGTAGTAATATATGTAGAAAGGTTACCAAGAACAATCCAGCAACCTGAAGAAGGTTTTGGCAAAGCTTTGCACCACTGTGTGGGTTTTGTTTTGTTTTTAAGTCAAACTATGGCTGGGAGTCACCAGGCCACCCAGTCAGTCCAGAGCCACTCACATGGGCTGTCTCACTCCACAGCATTTCTTGACCCACTTAGTTTTGGTGACATCAATCCAGAGCACAACCTGGCTAATCCTCTCAATATCTACAAATAATTCATCAAAACTGAGTTCTGTTCAAGCGCTTTGGCTAGACGAGGCAATTTTCCTGCACCCATGGAGTCATTCAACAAGTCCTGGAGGTGAGAGGCTACTGCCCCAGTCACGGTCCCAGTCACGGTCCCAGGAACTGAGGGTACAGAGGGTCTCATCTACATCTATCTTGTAATTTGAGCAGATGAGACTAGTAATAAATTTGTAAACCAAGTTCAAGATAAATTATAGATTACAGAGAGGAGAGCAGAACAGACAGAAAGGTAGCAGCTCAGGCCTGGTTTCCCTTAGCCCCTGATACCTGAAAGATGAGAAGTGCCAGGATGCAGAAATTCAAAGAAAAGTGTTCAAAGCACAGGGCACAGCCAGAGCCAGAGCTATTGAGACCCAAGCACACCAGAAGGCTGGCTTCCTTTCTCACCCTAATTGCCTTCCAGCCACTCCCACTGGAGTCTGGCATCTCTCAAGGCTCTTGCCAGAGGTCAAAGTGATGGGGCTGCTCCATCCTGAACTCTGACCTCCCAGAACAGACATCTTTTCTGTACGAAGTACCCAACCTCAGGAAGTGGACAGTTTATAAGCTAGAGGGGCACTGGAGCTGGAGAATTGGATGGAATTAGGATGTAGTCTGGAGACAGGTGAACAAGCCACACAATATTGTTGACCAAGGAGGTCCCATAGAAGAAAAGCACCTTTTGGTTGGTGGGGCGAGTGGGGAACGGCTGCAGGAACCCTGTCCACGGCTGCTCCCTCAGACAGTGATCAAGTGCTTAGACTCAAAGTGTGCCCTGTACCTCCTTGTTCTCCAGGAGTGTTAGGAGACACTGGGCAAAAGCCACTCAACCAGGACATAGCTACCTCGTTAAGCTATCCCGAGACCAGACCACGCCCACCTCCACGCACCCTCATTTCTGTGTGTGTGCGAGTGAGGAGAGGTGCATGCATGTGTGAAGGCATACTTGCCCATGCATGTGAAGAGCAGAGGGCAGCCTTGGGTGTCTCTACTGTTCCCTTTATTTCTTGCCCATGCATGTGAAGAGCAGAGGGCAGCCTTGGGTGTCTCTACTGTTCCCTTTATTTCTTGAACTGGAATCTCTTGATGAACCCAAGCTCAGTCTTTGCTAGACTGGCTGGCGAGCACAGGATGCCCCTGTCTTCACACTCCCTCTCCACATGGTGCTGAGGCTCATCACAGCTGCTGGGCCCGGCTTCCTCAGATGCTGAAGATCCGAGCACTCCACCCACTGAGCCACCTCCCATCCCCTTCTCTCTCTTCCTGATGCTCATAGACCACAGCTCCTTGAAAACCACAGAACCAAGAAGCAGCAAAGGCCTCCCCTTTCCTTAAACCATCTGTGGTGACCACAGAAGCGCCCAGAGCCCTAATGAGCAGTCTGTCCTGTTTTAGAATGGCATGGGCCAGTTCCCCACTGTGCACTGCTGACAAGGCAGAGGGGGACACACATAACAGGCCACCCGAGGCCAATGCTCGGGAAGTGACAAAAATGGGAGCATTAGGGACAGATGGAGCCCAAGTCTCAAGCTATGAGTGCCCCGTGCCAGCACAGCCCGTGCTGCCAAGGCTCTTCCACGCAGCACGGCTCTGCCAGAGAGGACAGGGCAGGCAGGCTATCTTGAACTCATGCCTGAAAATGAACTGTACTCAACAGCTTAATGCAAACACTGAGTGGGGGGAGGGGAGCTGGCAGAGCTCTAGAAGGGTTTTTAATTAACTTTTCAAGGAATTCCCCTGGGCATTTGGAACTGTCTATAGCTCAGGCTCTGCCGGCAAGGCAGCTCTCCACCCTAGGGCACTCTTCCCCAACAGTTACACTGTAGTGTTCGCTCACAGCCCCAGCAGACTTCTCAGAGCCAACACTGACCAGGCTACGGACAGATGAGGCCCAGGAGGGAGGGAAACAGTACAGCTATCCCTCTATCCACAGGGATTGGTTCCAGGGGGCACTCAAGTCCCCTGTATGAAGTGGCATGCTACTTGTGATAACTGACACATGCCCTCCCAGCATGCCTTACAGTAGCCCTGCAGATGAGGCTTTGTTCTTTCTTTTTTTTTTTTCTTTTCTTGAGACTGGTCCTTATGTAGCCCAGGTTACCCTCAAACTATTAATTCTCCTGTTTCCACTTCCTGTGTGCTGGGATTACAGGTATGTCCCACTATGCCTGGCTTCTTTCCTTCCCTCCCACCTGATCTTTCTTTCTCTATCTCTCTTTTTGGTGCTGTGTATGGAACCCAGGGCTTTACTCAAACACGCCATCACGGAGCTATCCCTCAGCCTCCTTCCTTGATATAATACATGCTAGACTGCACTTGTGTAAGTGCTATGTAAAAACAGTTGTTATAATGTGTTCTTTAGAAACTAATAATCAAGCCGTGCGGTGGTGGCGCACGCCTTTAATCCCAGCACTCAGGAGGCAGAGGCAGGCGGATCTCTGTGAGTTCGAGGCCAGGCTAGGCCGGCAGCCTCCAAAACAATACAGAGAAACCCTGTCTCGTAAAACCAAAAAAAACAAAAAAACAAAAAAAAAAAAGAAGAAAAGAAACTAATAATCAAGAACAGTCTAGAGCCAGAGAGATGAGAAGGCTCCCTGAGAGAACACTTCTGAGGAAGCCTGGAGACTTGCGTTCAACCCCTGGAGCCCAAGTAGAGGAGGAAGGGGAAAACTGTCTCCACTAAGTCTGACACATGCTCTCACACAATGATAAATAAATAAAGCTGAAAACCCCAGCAGGGTTGGCGAAATGACTCAGTTCTTAACAGTACTTTCTGTGCAAGCCTGGTGGCTTGAATTTCATTCCTAAGACCACATAAAGTGGAAGGAGACAGGGTTGTCTTGGCACAGGTGCCCACTCACCATGATAATAAATAAATTAAAAACAGCCTAGGTATGTTCAGGATGGATGTAATTTCTCTGAATATTTGCTTAAATCCACAGATGCAGAATCTCAGGACACAGAAGACAGCTGGATTCAGAGGTATCAGAGATGTGAGACAGTAAAGTCACAGACAAGGCAGGCCGTGACACAGCAGGGCCTATGGAAGAGAGTGCAACGGAGTGGCTTCTTAGAGCTGGGGTGTCAAGCAGCACCCTGAAGAGGTGCCTTAGTCATCTTCAAAGATGAGCAGGGGCCTGCATAGAATGCCCTGTCACTCACTGAATCCTTTGCAGAATGGGGTACCTTTGTGTAGTAACTGTTCACTGAGTCTGTCCTGGACAGTAACTGTTTATAGCCTCTTGCCCTCCACAACTTCCAGAAGGCAAGAGCCCTACAGCCCCGTCCCTAGTCCTACCTTGGCTGACAACACTGAGCAATCGTTTTCCCTAGGCCTACAGAACAGGCTACTCTCTGTTCCCCTCCGCATTGACAGCCAGCTCACCTCCACGGAGAGGACCTTCCCCAAGGCGAAGAACAGGGGATGCATGTTGATATCTGGGTCTTTGCGGAAGCAGTTGGGCTTGGCGTGGTGCTGGAAGTGCATGTGGTTCCACCAGCTGGCAGGGGCCCCCTACAGAGAAGTGCAGATGTGAGTGGAAACCCAGAGTACAGGACCCCAGTTCGGTTCTTAGCACCCACATGGCAGCTCACAACTGTCTGTGACTCTAGTCCCCGGGATCGGATGCCCTCACTTGTGACATGCAGATATACCCCCCGAAAGCAGAGTACCCGCACATGCATAATAAATTTAAAAATTTAAAGAGAAAGAAACCACAGCATTACAAGCACTGCTCCCGCCCTCCGGCAGCCATGAGTGACTGGGATTTGGGGGAGCCCCGTCAATTCATTGACCTTCAGGTGGCCAATCACGAAATGATGCAGCAGGTGGTTCCACGTTGAGGTGCCAAAGACTGACAAGTGCCCAAAGTCATGCTGTAGCCAACCTGCCTGGGCCTAAAAGAGAAAGGTTAGTGCCAGAGCAGCCCATACCTAGGGTGCCCCTCACAAACCTCAGCAGCCCCTGAGCCTCTCCATACTGGATTGGTGCCCTACCTCAAGGGAACTATGGGTAAGCCATGGAACCTGGGTCCCAGTTCCCTCTTGGCCACTGGGTCACATGTAAGTGGAGGCAGACCACAGTCCCTTCTTTCCTCTGAAGTGCCATGACTTAGGATAGAGGGGCATCCAGAATACACACTGCTAGCCCACATCCTGGTGCTGGACCGTGACTGGCATGCTGGGTGACATCAGCAGTGGAGAGGGAGCCAAGCATTGGTTCTTGGCATACACGGAGTGTGGTAGAACCTGAACCCACGATTTCAGAGAACAAACTACACAGGAGGAAGGGGGTCTGGGGAGGGAAGCTGGAGAGGCTGTGAGCGAACCAAGACATGTGCGTGACTAAAGGAATATGAAAGTCACCCACAGGAGAATGGGCGTTCTCTCCCTGTGCCAACTCCCCCGTGTGTCCTCAGAGTCCAGGCAGGACTCTGGCCTTGATGTTCTTCCTAAGAAGCCCGGGAACGCCAAAGGCACCCACCTGAACTACACTGAGCAGCACTGCACACAGGAAGAAGGGCACCAAGGATGTTCCAAAGATCCAAAGAGTGAGCCAGGCAGCCACATCCAGGAGCAGGATGTGGAGCAGGTACAACAAGAAGAAGAGGGGGTTGGCCTTCATGAGGCCCAGCCGCTCCACCGTAGCCCGCAATTCCCGGAACTCGTCAGTTAGCTCTTTCTGTGGGAGAGTGGGGCTATAATCCTTCCCATCAGCACACCAGCCCTCACAGAGAACCTCCCATGGAGGTAGCTGTGGGAGGTTCACAGTCTTTGGCAAACACACCCTGACGGGAGAGGACAATCTGACGGAAAAAGCTACAATGAATGGCATCACGTCCAGCAGCTAAGCAGACTTGATTTGCATCCCCACTGTGTAGTCTGTGGCCCTGAAGCTTAAACTCTGAGCCTCCATTTTCTCATGTGTACATATGTAAAGATTATTATGTTAGTTTACATTGGCACACCATACTCAGTAAATGGGTTTACTGTTGGTGATGGCATCTTTGAAGAAACATGTCACCCCAGGACTATTCTAGACTCCCAAGAACTGTCACCTGTGGTCCTCTGCAGGCATCTGCCCCCTCTCCCTCCACAACCAAGTCTCCAAACAGCAAACGGGTCTCTCACCTTCTTGGTGGGTTCGAAGCTGGGCTGCTCGGGAGCCAGCTCTCCGATCAGAAGAGAGTTCATATACTTTCTCACGAGGCCCTTGTTGATGTGGAACGCCACGAAAGGGTCCTGCAAAAACGGGGAGAACACAGTGAGGTCCCTCCCAGTCCTCCAGGCTCCTAAGGTCCTCACACCAAAGGCCACCTCCAGTGACCAAGTCTGCACCCACGCCCAACAAGCAAAGGCCACCTCCCTCTGGCTACTGCACTTCTAGGTGTCTGCCAGCCCCGGATCACCCAGCATTTGGGTTCCCGTTGGAAGGGCACCACACCAGAGAATGGGAAGCCTCCCCTGGATGCCGTACAGAAAGACCTGCCCAGGCTGGCCTTCATGTCTACAGACACTTGGTGCAGGAATTTAGTGCAGGAGAGAAACAGCTTGCAGGAATAGGTGGGGTTATGAGGCTTTTGTTCCTATAGTACTTTCAACAAGTCCTTTTCTTTCTTAGCTAGCTTCTCTATAAACAGTGATGAGGAAGACTCCCTATGCCTGAGCTGGGGCATAGGGAGTTCACATTCCTTCCTCTTTGGGCACTATTTCCTATTTCCCCCAACACTAACCACTCACTGTTCCAGAGTTAATATGGGTTCTACAAGGTGGGTGGGAGAACCTCGGGCCTTAGGGAGAGAAGCTGCAAGGGGAGGCGGAGCTGTGGGCAGTGGCACCACACATCCAGACCAATCGCTGTCTTTGCATGGGCCCCCAAATCATACTGAGTGGGAAGGCTAGACAGTGTGCTCAGAGACTCTACAGCGAAGCAGAGTCTGCTCCATATGTGCATGAATCGTAGGACTGCGCTGCACTCTGGACTCGGCAGTGGTCACTATTAGTGGCTGGCTCTATCTAGCCTGGTCTCTACGTCTGTGGGGTTTTGTTTGCTTGCTTGTTTTATCAGAGTGCCCCCACCTCTCAGCATCCAACTTCAAGGGCGACTGAACCCTGGTCACTCCGGAAGCATGTTAGTAGACTGGCTGAGAAGGAATAAGGGGTAGGGGAGATTGGGTTAAGGACTTAGAAGACAGATGGAATCCAACAGCTGGCAATCCTGCCACAGAGCGCTCTGCTCTAACTTTACAGTGCCAAGGAGTAAGTCACTCCCAGTCTATGAAGAACAACAACGGAAAAGGGACACTGTCCTGCTAAGTGATCACCCGGGGACCTTCTTCCCTTCTTCCCGAAAAAGTTGGAGACCTCCCACTAAGGATCCTAGGACAGTTCTGGGATTCCAAACTAGGTGTATGCAGATGTAGACGCCCCCACTGTCACATCTCTCCGGTTACCCACAGCGACTGATCCCCGGAGGCTTTCTTGAACCCGCGCAGGTCCATACCCTACACTCCGGGATTCACAGCGTACAGGGGGTGCCAAACCACAGGGTTCTCAGTGTCACCCCTATCGTGAGCGTCCTCTTCGGCTCCCTTCCCGCTCCGGATCCCAAGTAGGGGCCGGCTCTCCAGGTCAGACAAGGCTGCGTTCACCCTCACAGCCCAGCAGACAGGACGTGACGGATCCCCTCTCCCTCAACTGACTCCTCCTCTGGCCGCCCTAAGCAGCACCGCGGTCCGGGTGCCCAGCAAGCTCGCTCTCTCCTAGGCCAGCTCAGGAAACAACCCACGCCCGAAACTCCAGAGGCACGGATGTGCTGCCAGCCCTTTGTTTGAGTGTGCTTGGCGCGGGCCTCCATCCCTAGCCTGGGTCTCTCCCGCGCTTGCATCCCGGGGCCGAAGGTTTCTCTTCCCGCCAGTGTCCCGCCCATTGTCCGCGCTCACCGTGGCATCCTGACCCGCATAGTGGCTGATGACCCGAGAGCCCCCCGGGTGGCGGCGGCAGAAGTCGCTGATGTTGTACACCTTCCGGTCGATCACAAGCCACCTCTCCTTCTCCCGCCCGGAGTGCTGCGCCACCTCCTCCCAAGTAAAGTAGCGAGGCTGGTGGAGTTGGGCCGAGGTCGGGACCGGGGTCGACACCGGGTCGGGAGCCATAGCGGGCCCGGCTAGGGAACCCGGAGCTGGGGAGGCGCGCGCTCGAGGCCGCGGGACAGCGCACGTCGGCCTCGCGAGTTAGGGGAGCGTCAGGCTGCTGAGAGCGCGCGCCCAGATCCCGGCGTCGGCGCGCAGGGTTTTCAGCACCCTCGGAACGGACCGCGGCGCGCGCTCCCATTGGCTGAGCCGAGTGGCGTGGGAAGCGAGCTCCGCCCCTCTCGGGCCAGTTTGGACGGACGACCCTGAAGGGATTTCTGCTGCTTGCAGAAGCCGATTCGCGCCCTCTCGCGGGTGCCAGAAAGTGGTCACCAGGCGATTCCACGGTGGTGGTGGGAGTTCGAGACAGAGTTTCTCTGTGGCTTTGGAAGCTGTCCTAGAACTAGCTTCTGTAGACGAGGCTGGTCTCGAACTCACAGAGATTCACCTCCCTCTGCCTCCCGGATGCTGGTATTAAAGGCGTGCGCCACCACTGCTCTGACTCGGGTTTAGCTGAGCAACGTAGGGACCGACAGGATAACGGTTCCTTTTGGGTGTGCCACAGCTTGCTGCAGCTAAGGCAGAGGACCTAAGAGTGCATAGGAGAAGCTTGGTGTGAAAGAGAAAACAGTTTGGAGGCAGGTTTTTATGTAGTTCAGGCTGGCCTCAAACTCATTATGTAGCTGAAAATTTCTACCCACTAACCCCCCCCCCCCCCCAGTTCTGGGTTTACAGGCATTACCAAGTCCTGTTTAATGCAGCGCTGGAGATTAACCCTGACCATTGTTTATGCTAAAGCAAACATTCTATCAATCTACTGCCCCAAGGAAACGCTTGACAAACTAAACAGCTCTTTGAGCAGCAAAACAACATCCTGACCCCTTCCTAGCAAGGTGGGCAGGTAGTATGTGGGAACAGAAAAGGTGACTGACGTAAAGAAATAGCCTAGTTCCAAGTATTTGCTTCACGTGCATGAGTTTGAGCACTCGGCAGCCCGAGGCTAGCAGAAAGCTTGCATGCTGTGATTAACCAACACTTTTGACTTAAAGGAATGTAGTGCTTAGAAACCAGGAGATGGGTCAGCACGATAAAGGCCTTGATACCAAGCCTGAAGACTTGATTTTAATTTCAGAGACCCACGTGGTAGGAGAAAACCAGCTCCCACAAGTTGTCCTCTGACCTCCAAGTATGCTCACACACCCACAATGTGGAGGAGTGGGGCTTACGATAGCAAAAAATGAAGGGAAAAATAAAGCTTTCTTGATGATAGAGATTTGGAGGAAGCTATCTGTGTCTAAAGTGCCTGCTGCTTCAGGAGGCAAGTGCTTGATCATCTGTAGTCAATGGCATAACGGGATACTTCCAAGAGTCTGGAGACACCCATCCTGTGTGCAGTCTGAGACCCCCACCGCTGTGTGTGTGTTCCCATGCTCATGCCCAGTATGCAAGTGTGTGTGGAGGCCAGAAGACAACCTCAGAATGCAGACAAGGTCTCTGACTGGCTTTAAGCTCACCGATTTGGCTACACATGCTTGGTCATTGATCCCCCAAGGAACCCTCCTGCCTCCACCTCCCCAGTACTGAGATTCCAAGTGCTTTGCCACCATGTCTAACTTTTTACATGGGTTCTGTAGATCAGACTCAGGTCCTCATGTCTTCAAAGGAAAATTCAAGCACTTTATCAAGTGAGCCATCTTTCCAGCCCCAAGGAATCCTTTGGAGTAGAGAAATATGGACCCAAAATTTCAGGCTCTGAAGTCAGTCTTTCTCTGATGTTGTTTTCAAAAAGACCCCTGTCTTCAGGTTCCAGATTGTGTAAGTCTGATTGCCATCAGTTGCTGGGTCTCAAAAGTACTGCTTGTACTTGGTAAACATACACTGTGGCATTGATGTCATATGATCTGTGCCATAGTTTATAGTAATTATGTTATCAGGGTGATGGCTTTCTGCCCCTATTTCATAAATAGTTGTGCTTTCCTGTGGGAACTGATGTGATTGCCACCAATAACACTGATTTAAAATAATCCAGTTGACTCCATTAGCTTTGCTGCAAAACCTGATGACCTGAATTGGATCCCTGGGACCCACACAATGCAAGGAGGAAACTGATTTCCACAAGTTTGTCCTCTGACACACACAAATGTAATTCATCATACACTCATGTGTGCCCATGTGTGCACACAGACAGACACACACACAAAGTGATGGTTTGAAAGAAAATGACCCCCAAAGGGAGTGGCATTAGTAGGAGGGGTGGCTTTGTTGGAGTAGCTGTGGTCTTGTTGGAGGAAGTGTGTGACTATGGAGGCCGGCTTTGAGGTCTCATATATGCTCAAGCCACATCCAGTAAGTCAGTTCACTTCCTGTTGCCTGTAAGTCAAGATGTAGGACATTTGACTACTTCTCCAGCACCATGTCTGCCTGCCCACCATCATGTTGCACCATAATGATAATGGAATAAACCTCTGAAAATGTAAGCCACCTCAATTAAATGTTTTTCCCTTATGAGAGTTGCCATAAAAAATAGTTGCCAGCTGGGCAGTGGTAGCACACACCTTTAATCCCAGCACTCAGGAGGCAGAGGCAGACGAATCTCTGTGAGTTCGAGACCAGCCTGGTCTACAAGAGCTAGTTCCAGGACAGCCTCCAAAGCCACAGAGAAACTCTGCCTCGAAAAACAAAACAAAACAAAAATAGTTGCCATGAAAACATACACACACATAAATAAATAAATGTGATTTAAAAAAATAAATAAGATAAGTAAAAACAAAGAAAGGCCACCCTTGCCTTTTTCATAAACTTGCATATTGTTTTAACATTTATTATTTCTAGTGATTTTAGTTACATATTATGTTTTGCTGTTTTGTCCTGGGGACAGGGTCTCTATAGGTAGCCCTGGCAGTCACTCGGCTTCAACTTCTCAAGTGCTGGGATTATAGGCAGGCATCACAGTGCTTCACTAGTTTATAAATTAGAATTATCCAGTCTTGGTGGCCTTAATTTTCAGGAGAATTAGGAAGCAACTAACCCTGAACTTCGTATCACGGCAGCAGGAGCGGTTCTTATCAGCAAGCGATGTGCAGATTGGTGAATCTAGAAATCCTTATTTCTAGAAGCCTGTGTTTTCTCATAGTGATTTTCCAGCTTGGCATGAAGTCTGTTCGCTAACAGTTCTATGTATTATTAGTCTTTCTGTAATAAGGAACTTTACAGGGTGCAGAACTCCATTCCTATCTTTGCTATTGTTTTGGCTAAGTGTCAGAGTTAAACTGTCTATACAAATATCTTTCAGCTTTAGTTTTCCATTCTTGATAATAGTGCCAAGCCATTCTGGCAGAAGTATTAATTTTATGTGTGAATTTTATCTTATTGTCCAGGTGCCAATATATAACATGAATAATAAAAACCCAGAGACAGATATTAGGGTTCAAGCTGAAGATCAGAGAAGCGAATCAGCCAAGCTACCAGAGAGTCTTACTTCTACCTCATGCGGGGACATTGTGATCTTGCTCACATTTGGTAATCCAGGAGGCAGATTAAAGAACTGTTCACATTCAGATGGCTTTCCCCTTTGCCTCCTTTACTGAGCCCAGGATCCCAGGCCATAGAACTGCGCCACTTACTTTCAGAGCAGGCCTTCCCTCCTGGTAATCCTCTCTGGAAACACCTTCACAGACACACCTCGAGGTGTGTCTTCTCGGTGACAGTGATCCAGTCAGGTTGATCTGGGTGAAGAATAAGCATTGCTCACAAAGAATGGTGCTTTAAAATGCTAGCCATCAACTTACTTTTCTTGCTGAAAATTTTTCAACCAAGTTCATTTTACCTGTAAGTCTACAAAGGATGGAGACATAGTTTATTAGTTAAGAGCACTTGTGAAATACTCATACACATTTAAAAAAAAGAGAACACGAACTCCTTTTACCGGTAAGTGTTTGTAAGAAAAGTGGTGTATCTGTATTTACTTCATGTTGAAATTTCTGGAGATACGGTTGTTTTAACTGAACCATCAACATTATCACAATTAATTATCTGAGTTACACAAACTTGGAAAGTGTTGTTCTTATGTTCCGAGGAGAATACTTAGAAAGGCATGTTTGCCTTAAACCCAGTGAAACTGAGCTTTTTTATAGTTTAACTTGACAATAGTTGAAAAAAATAGATAAAAAATCAAACCTTTCAGACCTATAAGCACACTTGTAGTCAGATGAGTCTTGGGGGCCACCTTGGCTCCCCTCATTCTACTCTATCATTTATCCTCTATATCTTAAACTTTTTAATTGTGGGTGCTTCTGGTAACTCCGCAGCAGATGTCATTGGTGGTCTGCTATACAGCAAAAACCTCTAGTTAAATGGAAAGACTTAACCTCGGGTCTTTGGAGAGGACCAGAGGGTTGTGTATTCCCATGGGATGCTGAGTCCCGAGTTTGGGTTCCAGAGCATTGTGTGCACTCTGTTCCTGCTGATACTCATCAGCCACCAATAGACTCATTAGGCTTTAATGAGGAACCCACCTGTCCTGATGCTGGCGGATCTTCAGTGTCAGGTTTATCCAGCTATAATCAGCCTCAACCATAGCCTAGGAAAGGCAGCCCTCAGGATGGATTTGCCTGCTTGGACATTTGCTATATTCAATAACACTCCCTCGGGAGAAATGTTTAATTATCTCCCCCAGGAATGCGGCTTGAGAAGCTGTTGATCAGCTTTGGTGGTCCGTGTCCCAGGTGTCATGCCTATTCCAGTGGAACACTCAGGAGAGAACCAACTCATCCTCACATGACACAGGAGTGACTGCAACAGACAGGTATATTACTTGAGAAATGGAGTGGGTTGCTAGCCCTCGGGATTATGACCCTGGGCAACACAGTCTTTAGCCCTAGTTTGCCATATGGAAAGGCCACAAGCCCAGCGCCATTTTCTTACAAAGCAGATCATGCTTTCCTCGTCAACAGATGACCCCTCAGTGCAGGCCTGGTTGAGCCAGCAAGACAAATGAGTTATCAATAACAGGTACATTCCAGAGGAACATCTATCAACCTAAGACAGAGGGTTTGTGAGGCCTGAACAGACTGCTCATTGATGGTTAAGATAGATGTTAACGTCCCAGGCAACCTAAGCCAGATTCTCATTTTTAAATTATATATAAAAGGGGGATTTGTTGCACCTTCCCCCATGGAGGTCTGTTGACTGCTTGTTATTAGAAGCTTTTAGCAAAACACTTCTCATCCCCTGCTCCCAGTAAGGCCTGCATGCAAGTTCCTGTTTATTGTCTAAATGCTAATTCCTGTTTTTGGCCCACCCCTTTGAAGGAGGGCCCTGGGAACATAGGCTTCTGACCTTGGTGTTTTTCCACCATACCTGACTTTGGTATATGAGGCTCTACCCTTGTAATAGTAAATGCCATTCTCTTTGTAAGAATGAGCCACTGTCTTTGTCTTTATTTTCATCTTTAGCCCTTAGTCTCGGATCGTTGTGAAGTATGGTAGCACTGTAGCTGCGAACATACCAGCAGCTCACTACAGATGAGCAGAGCAGGTCTTCTGTCCATTTGAAACAGGTTTCACTATTCAGCCCTAGCTGGTCTCATATTCCCAGAGATTCACCTGCCTCAGCCTCCCTAGTGCTGCCCCTAGCCTCGAGCCGCGTGTTAGGCACAAGTTCCCTGAACTCAAATTGGTTTTTGTTGCCTGTGGAACAATGTTTCCTGTCATGGTAGGCTAAAGCACTTGACCATAGTCATAAAAAACGTAAAAAAGGCTTATTTAAGATGGCTTTGTTGGCTTTTTGTGATGCTCCTTTTGCAGAGGCAGTCTCTGGTGCATTTGGTCAGTTAGATGCTTTTATGCCCTGTTAAAGACCAGATCCCATTGATTTTATTGTTCCGCTTTCTCTTTAGGTTTTTGCAGGTCAAAGCTTCTTCACTGTGGCCATTGTAATTCTAAATTGTCTACGGTATTTATAGCTTCTCCTTCCTTTTTGAGGTGTTACTCTGTAGTCCTGACTGGCCTGGAACTCAATAGCTAGAACTCACAGTGATCTACCTGCCTCTGCCTCCTGAGTGCTGTAGCCCTACATCTGGTGCTAACTGATTTTTTCTAACTACACACATTCTGGACCTCTTTGTTCTTGTATATGAAGTTACCCAGTATTCTAGAAAATGGAATTATAGACTCTTGAATTCCCAGATTTCTTAGATTTGAGATCTCTTTCCAAAAACTACCCAAGCTCTCTTATTAGAGCTAGAAGAGTTAATTGTCAGATCTGATCAAGTCATGGATCCTCTCCAGTTAGAATTTGTGATTTGAGAGCTCAAAACACAAATCTAGGAGTTTTACTGGAAGTGGAACTGACTCACAACCCTAGCTGATGCAGTAGTTCAATGGCCCCAGTGAGCACCTTTATTTGGTCACTGGGTACTCCTGTGGGGTCACTCTGGAGGTCAACTAAATACCACTCTGACACAAGTCTGTTAAAAGAAGAAAAGAGTTGGGCGGTGGTGGTGTACACCTTTAATTCCAGCACTAGGGAGGCAGAGACAGGCGGATCTCTGTGAGTTCGAGACCAGCCTGGTCTACAAGAGCTAGTTCCAGGACAACCTCCAAAGCCACAGAGAGACCCTGTCTAGAAAAAACAAAGAAGAAGAGGAAGAAATGAAAACACCTTCAGGCTACTTAAATTTAGCAGAGTTTATTTTTGGTAAGAAAAGATTTGTGAATCAGAGAGTAGTCTGAGCCAGGAGAAGGTTCAGAGAGTTCTGTGCAGCAGAGCGGGCAGGGGGCATTTACAACAGAAGGTGGAGGTGGTACACAGGAAGAATTAGTTACATCTCAGCATTTGCCTATGCACGCGGCTCTGGGCAATCCGCAGGCTGGGACTGGCTGAAAGTTCAGCTGCTGTGACTGAAATTCTGTTGTTACAAGAATATACTCTCAGTCATAGTCAGTGCCGCTTCTGCTCACTGCATACGGATATACTTGTTTAAGAGGTGAAGAGAAAGCTGGGAGGTGGTGGCTCCTTTAATCGCAGCACTCGGGAGGCAGGGGCAGATGGAGCTCTGTGAGTTCGAGGCCAGAAGAGCTGAGGCTGGGGTAGGGGTGGAGGGTAAAGGGATACGAGTGGGGGCTGACCCCTGCAGCTGAGGTCACCTGAGGTTCAAGGCCATCTGTGAGCAGGGCCTCTAGTGAAGGAGGGAGGGCACACTCAGCTCTAAGCTAAGAAAACTTGCACCATTGTCAGCAGGGCTGGCCCTCCATGAATCAAAATTCTTACTGCTTCACTGTCCAAAGTGTTGGGCCTGTTATGCTGCCTGAAAGAATTCTCTGGCAGCCTTTCCCAATTTAGTGGTTACCATTTATTGAATTTGGTTGTGGTTGACAGGTTGGTAATGGCTTACTTTACTTAGCATGATGTTAAAAATGACCCAGAATTTTTTTTTTTTTTTTTTTTTGGTTTTTCGAGACAGGGTTTCTCTATGGCTTTGGAGGCTGTCCTGGAACTAGCTCTTATAGACCAGGCTGGCCTCGAACTCACAGAGATCCGCCTGCCTCTGCCTCCCGAGTGCTGGGATTAAAGGCGTGAGCCACCAACGCCTGGCATGACCCAGAATTTTTGCAATCTTGTTTGTCTTCATCTCTGCCTTGTTTTATATAACCTGAGATCCTATGTAACTAATGATGCTAGTATCCCCTGACCTTTAGGCAGCCCAAGTGAAAATCCAGGAACTTTCAAGCCTCTGTCTTCTAGCCTGGAAGGGCCCCAGAGACATTGCAACAACAAAGGCTAAAACTCTGATCTCTGGGTTTTAGGAAGAGGAATGAGAACACAGACTAAAGGTCGTGAGTGGGTTAGTTCTCTGATGCTGTCCTGGGAAGACCCAGTATGGAGGTGCTCAGTTTCCTTTGTTATCATTTATTTATTTGTATCGTTTTTGCAGGGCTCTTCAGAGCTAGGATCCTGTAAGGCAAGCAGCTCTCCAGCCTCAGCACCTTTCTGTAACAAGCACTTTATGAAGCATTGCTACGGAACTCTTTTCTCCACAGTGAAATATTTCCTCATGAAAGGACTGGGGCGGGGCTTGTGAAAGTCACAAGAGCAGTCCCAGACTCTCAGCAACTCTTGAGCACTCTGCGAGCATAAGCCGTTGCAAATGGTGTAACCCTGAGCGCCCGACACCCATGAGAGGGTGACATAGGACAGGCTAGGGGAAGCTTGGCATTCTCAGCAGACAAGGGTATCTTCTATATACCAATGAGAGAGAAGATTCGGAATGAGGAGGGGACTTCCTACCTTCCCATGGGGAAGTCCAGGCATTCCAACTTTCTGTAAAGATACCATGGGCACCTTACTTAAGAATGACAGTCCCTGCAGCTGCCCCTCGAACAGCTTATGCAACAATTTGGCAGTGTGTAAGAAAGCTGTAAATCGGCCTGTGTTCCTTTGATGGAGTAATTGCACTCCTGGGAAAGTAGGGGGTGGGAGACTACACATGGACACAAAAATTAGTACATTTAATAACAAAAGTTGGAAACACCCCAAGTTCCGACCATAAGAAAATCTTCCACTCTCTAGAACAGATCATCACAATGAGAACGAAGGAACAAGTTTAAATGGTCAGGATAGGAGCTATGTTGACAGGTAGGAGCAGAGTAGAAATCAAAAGTGTGGATTTTCTGGTTACAATGATATAAGAAGACATAGTCCCTGATTAACTTTCAGGAGTTCTTGTCTTTTCTCCCCATGCTAGGGGCTGATTGACCCTCGTGCACTGTGTGTGGTAGGCAAGTGCTCTTCCACTGAGCTACACCCTCAGCCTTGATTAACCTTTTTGGAAAAATAGTTGGACTGGTTTATTTAGAACCTTACAAATGTCCTCAGTGGTTCTACACCTAGTGATGTAACCTATAGACTGCACACTTTTAAGTTATTGTAAAGTTTTCATGTAAGAATACATCATACATTGGGAAAAATTTCCCAGCTCTGTCCCGCTCCCTTTTCACACCCTGTCTCTCAGCTGGGACCCTTTCATTCCCTGAACAGTTTCACTTTTACTTTATTTGATGGAGGGCAGGGCGCAGCTCTACTCCTTTGAAACGGGTTTCTCATTATTGCCGATTGAGCTAGACTGGCAGGTCAGTAAGCCCCACGGAGCTCCTGTCTCCACCTTCCCAGCCCTGGGACTGCAGGTGGTGTGCCACTGTGCCCAGGCGTTTTGCACGGTGCCAGAGCACACTCAGGTCCTCAAGCTTGCGTGGCTCGCGCTTTGCCGAGGAAACTTTCTCTGTAGCCCTTGCTTCTACTTCCCTGTTTCACATAGGCCATGTATGATTCTGTGTAGCTACATAAAATATAGGACCCACACTCTGGAAAAGACATATGATATTTGTCTTTCTGAGACTGGATAATGTTCTGGTGGAAGCTCCACTTCAGCCCCTGGCATCCATGTTCCCAAAGAGTCTGGAACTTCCCGCTCTCACACATTGCTCGCTGCCCACAGGAAGCAGCCCGACACGAACCAGCATGCATATACCCAAGGAGTCTGGGATGTTCTGGTGGAAGTTCACCTCAATACCACTCCCCCATCTCTCTCCCCAAACCCTGCCTCATCCCAGAAAGCTGCCAAACAGGGCTCCTCCCCCAGAGATGCTCAAGACCACTCCCACAGGGTATTTAAACTGCCCCCCAGAAAGCAGATATGTGGTTTTTTTTTTTTTTGGTCTCTCTTCCTCTGGGGGCCAGGAAATCATTTGGGAGTGTTTTACCCATTGAACCTGGGCCTTTTCTAATTCAATTTGATTTGGTCTGATTTGGATTGCTGCATTAGCGGAAGGCTTATCAGGGTGCAGAAACTTTTCAGTTAATTCACTTGATATGATTATCTCCAACGGCATCCATTTTCCTGAAAAGAGCACAACTTCATTGTCCTTTCTGGCTGAAACCAATTCCATTTTGTATGTGTATACTATGCTTTCTTTATCCATTCCTCTGACAGACACCTGTGCTGGTTCCATTCCCTAGCTGCTGTCCACAGTACTGCAGTAGACACCAATGTGCAGGTGTCTCTATGCTCTGTTGACTTGGAGGCCTGGGGTCAGGACTCAGGGTGGTACAGACAGTTCATATGGCAGATCCCTTGGTGTGTTTGGAGAAAACTTTATGAAGAGAGACAGAGATACACACACACACACACACACACAGAGACAGAGATACACACACACAGATACACAGACACACACACAGACAGAGACAGAGATATACACACACACACAGAGACAGAGACAGAGACACACACACACAGACACACAGACACACACACACACACACACAGAGAAACAGAGACAGAGATACACACACAGACACACACACACACACAGACAGACAGACAGACACACACACACACACACACACACACAGAGCACCACAATCTATGTGTGTGGATCAGAGGACAACCTTCACTGTCTGCCTTTCCTTCCACCATATTCAAACAGCATCTCCTGCTGCTTACTGACTCCTGCTGTTTACTGACCTGGTCAGTGCCCAAGGATCCCGCTGTCTCTGCCTCCCATCTCGACATAGGTGCTCTGGGATTACAGATGCATATCAGCATAGCTCTGTGTATATGCAAATCAGCATAGCTTTATGTAGGTGCTGGGGATCCAAGATCATGTCCTCACACTTGCACTGAGTCCTCTCTGCAGCTCCTCTATGGATGCTTTTCTAAGGAAAATGTTTATTTGGAAAACAATTCATCAAACCAGTATGTATGACATCAGCAAAACCCCAGGAATACCTTAATTACTATGAATTTAATGTTAAGCAGATATTAAAATCAATATGCCTGGGGATAGGGGAAGATAATTTATATAGTCATCAATACATTCTCAATTTTTTAAATGAGTATGTTATGACTTTTTAAATTGAGGTTATAAAGTTACTCTAGAATATGAAAAACAAAACTAACATAGTAGTGGTTCTTGTCTGGCCTATATTTCAAGAAGCTGATGCAGGAGGATTACTACAAGTTCCAGGCCAGCCTGAGCTACACAGAGACTCCACTAGTAGGATGATTTCTTGCCTAACTCTACCAAACATTATTCATTGTTTTATTCTACATTTGGGAGTGTCAATTTGGTTGGTGCAGGAACACCTAGTCCAAGACTGGGTCGGGACCAATCAAATCACAGGGGTAGGGGAGGGGATGGAGAAACAAGTCACTGATTGTAGTTCAGTAATTTATTTCATCTGTGCTTTTGGGCATTTCTTTGTTTTTGCTGTGTTCCCTTTTATTATGCTTACATTAAATTTGATCTCTCTCTCTCTTTCTCTGTGTGTGTGTGTGTGTGTAACATGTTTACAGAGGTCAGAAGACAACCTGTAGGAGTCAGTTTGCTCCTTCCACCTTGTGAGTCTCTGAGCTCAGGCGGTCAAGCTTGGTGGCAAGTGCCTTTACCCACTGAACCATCTTGCCAGGACTTCACTGTTTCTGAATGCACTGTTTTGTTTGCAAAAATGTTTTACTGCCAGACAATGCCCAGTGTTATGTCAGAAACAGCCCCTTGTTGTTTATCCAAGGTCTTGAGTGCATCCTTTTTCTTTTTCTTTTTCTTTTTCTTTTTTTTTGGTTTTTCGAGACAGGGTTTCTCTATGGCTTTGGAGGCTGTCCTGGAACTAGCTCTTGTAAACCAGGCTGGCCTCGAACTCACAGAAATCGGCCTGCCTCTGCCTCCCAAGTGCTGGGATTAAAGGCGTGCGCCACCAACACCCGGCCTTGTATGATGTATTCTTACATGAAAACTTTACAATAACTTAAAAGTGTGCAGTCTATAGGTTACATCACTAGGTGTAGAACCACTGAGGACATTTGTAAGGTTCTAAATAAACCAGTCCAACTATTTTTCCAAAAAGGTTAATCAAGGCTGAGGGTGTAGCTCAGTGGAAGAGCACTTGCCTACCACACACAGTGCACGAGGGTCAATCAGCCCCTAGCATGGGGAGAAAAGACAAGAACTCCTGAAAGTTAATCAGGGACTATGTCTTCTTATATCATTGTAACCAGAAAATCCACACTTTTGATTTCTACTCTGCTCCTACCTGTCAACATAGCTCCTATCCTGACCATTTAAACTTGTTCCTTCGTTCTCATTGTGATGATCTGTTCTAGAGAGTGGAAGATTTTCTTATGGTCGGAACTTGGGGTGTTTCCAACTTTTTTGTTTGTTTGTTTGTTTGTTTTTTTCGAGACAGGGTTTCTCTGTGGATTTGGAGGCTGTCCTGGAACTCGCTTTGCAGACCAGGCTGGCCTCGAACTCACAGAGATCCGCCTGCCTCTGCCTCCCAAGTGCTGGGATTAAAGGCGTGCGCCACCAACGCCCGGCGAGTGCATCCTTTTTCTTATGTCTGGTTTAATTGATAGTGTATTGTCCATCATTGCTTAGGGAGTGACAGTCTGCCACAGACATACACATATTACAACTCAGGCTAGATGTGAGGTAGGCTATACCATGCTGGTTCTGTGGTGTTCTTATGATGGTGGGACTACCCAAGAGTACATTTCAGAACACATACCCCGTCATGAACAATTTATGACTGTGTTCAAAGTATCCTAGTTGTGAGTTCTATGTGTAATCTCACAGGAATGTATTGTGCAGGGTTTCCCACCCAGAAAAAATACAGGTCTATAAGCATCAAGTCCCATTGCCTCCATCCTCCTACACAGATGGCATACAGGATAAATCACCTTTCTAAGACTGCCTGGGGCCTAGTAGATCACTCCATTACCTCTGGGGTTCTGATGATCCTGAGTGATTTCTCAGTATTCATGATGTACATCATATGCTTGATTCCAGGTTGACATTTGTGACTACTGACTGTTACCCACAAATCTGCTCTTCAGGTAAAAGACTAAAGCTCCAATGCCAATTAGAGTCAGGTCTAATTTGGCTAATGGAACTGCTAAAAGCCGTTGGGATAGCCTGGGACGGGTGCTCAAGTACTGACAGAGTTGTACTGTGATTGCGGAACCACTGATGCACTGTGCTTTACAAAGTCGACCATCACAGGAGGAAGAGAGCTGGGTGCTTGGCCAGAGTCCCTGTAGGAAAGCTGGTGTTCTGTCAAGGTTGGTAACTTACAGGCCTGCACTGAGCATGAAGTAGGAGTTAGCTAAATGGTTCTCCAGATGAACATCAAGTAAGAATACTATTAGAAAGCATGTCACACAGTGTCCAGCAGAGGAGCAATGTCCCAAAGACTATCTTCTGTCACAAAGACAGAACAAGGAACAGGATTCTCTCATTTTCCTATGTTGCAGAAGTGCAGGAGATTGAAAGGAGTCTGGTGGAGGAAAAGATCACAAGAACTTATCCAGTTTTCCTGCTATTGTTGTACAGAGAGTTATAATATGGTGTGATAGGGACCTTGGCAGGTGAGAAGGAAAGGGAGGGAGAGAGAGAGAGAGAGAGAGACAGAGAGAGAGAGAGAGAGAGAGAGAGAGAGAGAGAGAGACAGAGACAGAGAGAGAGAGAGACAGACAGAGAGAGAGAGAGAGAGAAGAAGCAGGGGAGTGGGAGTAGGCGGAGCTTGTCTCTTAAAGGTGTTTTTTGTGCTTATGTACAAAGCCAGGGCACTGCCTGCCATGCACGCACTGCCAGGTCCCCAGGGTCGGGGCCAGGTGTGCCTGGATGTTAACACAGAGCACAGATACCAAGAGGCGGGTCTATGGAAGAGCCAGGAGCTGGAGTCAGTCACGGAAAACTGGCAAAGGGGGCTGTCATTCGATGCCGATTCCTTCCTGACTTTCAGATCCTCTCTGAAGGAGTTCCTAGAAATCAGGTTCAGGGTATGCTTTTGGTTCAAGACCCCCAGTTCAAAGAGAGGAGGGGTCTGTCTTGCTGTTCCAGCTTCTCTGACTACCCTCTTGTTCCTAGCCTGTGCACCTGCCTCTTTCAAATGAAAGAAAGCAG